>NW_016815803.1:797625-812032 GCF_001698545.2 Rhinopithecus bieti | reverse complement strand
AACAAGCAAACCAAAGACCCAGCAGCCAAGCCAGTTACTTTCCCTTCTCTCTGTAACCACGGGAACCTCTTCACAGCTAAGATGGTTAATATTTTCGTAGTACATATTCCTATTCATTTTTACAAGTAGAGTTCTTTTTATGTATAAGATTTTTTTTTTACAGAATAATTTTTAAATTGGAAATAGGATGCTGTGCACTTGTGAATATCACATTTTGCTTTTTTGTTTTCACCATCTCAACTAAGGTCTAAATGAGAGAGAGAGAGAGAGAGAGAGAGAGAGAGAGAGAGAGAGAGAGAAACAGAGAGAGAAGTATTTTCAGTCCAAATACATAGGGTATGAAAACCTCACACACACATGCATAGAACAACTTCAGAGCTTAAATTGCTTTTTCCCTGTTGAAGGGCTGTTGTTGAATTACATGTAGGATGGAGAAAGATGACTGAGTTAAAAAAATGTCCTTTAGCTAACAAAGATCTAGATTGGAATTTAACTTGAACCAGTCTGAGTGATATTCCAGAGGCTTTGATTGCTGGAAATAATATTGAATGGAAAACAGTTACGCTAAGTGGAAATATTTTATATCATAGGTTGCCATACTCTAGATTATAATTATATGGCTTTTGCATTCGGTTCCCATTATGAACTTGTGAAAGATCCTTTTCTTCTTATGCAGAGTCTTGGCCTCATTTGTAATAATAGCTCCTGACGCAGAGCTTTTGTGAAAGTCTCTGCTTTTACTTTTTTAAGGTAAACTCAGTGGTATGTATAAGGAAGTAGGGAGATTGGCCACGTTGACTAAATCCATTGTCAGGATCTGTGTGTTTTCACACTCTCTCTGAGGTAAAAAATGAAGGCTCCCTTCAAGAGAACACAGCGTGACTACTCCAACAGCGTGACTACTCCAACTGTCTTCTCTGGCCTCTTTTTTTGTCATCTTTTTTTTTTTTTCGTTTTGTCCTGAAGATATAAGCTGCTGTTGTCTAGAGGGAGAGGAAAAGGTTTTTCCTAGGGATGTTAATTTCAAGGCTGAGTAGTTTACAGTCACCAGGCCTTGCTGGAAGTTTCCTTCAAGATTTGCCTGGAGGCAGCAGGGGCCTATTTGTCTCACCTGCAAGGAACATGGCCTTAAAAAAAAAATAACAAGAACTTTTGGAAGCTTTTTTAATTAGCACCTTAGAGTCTTTGGTTTTAGACTGCTTATTTGTTAATTCTTGTGGCGATTTTCTTCCTGGTGCTGTGTGTTTAAAGTATTAAATCGTGAACTTCCCATACAGTCTTCAAAGCTTTTGACTCAAGGGGCCAAATAGGTTTATGTTAGTGTCTTGAGCATGACACATAATTCAGAAATAATATTTGTTCTGGCATAGCCTACTAACTATAAAATTGAGATGCAAACCAGAAAAAGTTTCTTTAAAGTCCATAATGCCATTTTAGAGGGAAATATTCTTTATTCCTTAGACAGAGTAAGAAGCTGCTCTTGTCCAAATTATGAGTTGTGAAACCTTCAGACATAAAAGAAAGCAAAATTGTTGAAATGTTATTGGGACATAACTTTTCTCCCCAGTGTTTCTTTGTTGTGGAGAGAATAAGGAAAAATAAAACGGCAGCAATCTTTCTACAATATTCTTACAGAGAAATAAGAATTAGAGGGAATTTGCTACCCAAGTTTACACCTGCTTTGCTCTTCTTTGGTCTCCAGTTTGACACCATTAAGGAAAGTGAGATTTCAGCCAATCACAGCTGATGGTTTCATTGTATTTCTTTTTTTCTGATGGTATCACATCCTATATTTCTTTACATATTATCTCAGACATACATGCATGTTGTTGGATAATGAGATATTCAACATAGCTTACCACCACCCCACCAAATTATGAAGCTATTTCAAAACAAGAAATAATGCTGAGGGAAAATTTGTATTAGCTTGATTGATTATCTTATTTTAATCCATATTAAAGCTTTAAGTCTCTAGGCGTGGCTCTTTACTTCTAACACCTCATAAATTATAGCTATAATGAAGCAGTCATTTATCCTGAGCTGATGATAAATGGCTTGCCCTAGGAGGAACTAAAGAATAGGCAAGTAGATCATTTTCATATTTGGTGAAAACAATATTAAGTACCCAGACCTCAGTGATTGCCCTAATAAATGAATAATCTGAGGTGAGGGGCTTGGCAGTCAGTGTAAAAAATAACCTGAGCTTTCTCTGTCATTTGTCAGGCTTTGCTATGACAGCATGCATTATGGGTAAATGAGCAATCAGCAAGAACTATGTTATGGCTGGGATGTTTTTGAGAAATTTATCATATGCATTGCTTAGTACCTTAAGACCTTAAGGCTTAATGGCTATAGTGCATGACTGCAAGTGAGCACAGTTCCTATTTACCATGGTATGCTTCATTTGTGCTCCATCTCTCACCTTAAAGAAAGAAAAGACCTTTCATGATTGAGCTTCATTTGGCTTTGCTTTTAAAACTTTAAGGTCTATATATGATGTTCTCTCTGTTGACAGATACTACTCCTGGTAGATTGGCTAAAGGAGATTTTGGAGACGTGATTTCAAATAAAATTTTAGGGTCAAAATTTATCATTGTATGGAGGTGTCAAAGTCTGGATTCCAGTGTACTTGAAGCCAAATGTATTATGGAAAGTGACATTACTTCCTTATAATAGTATTAAATATTTAATGGTACTTAAGAATTAAATGATTTTCCACCCTCCTCAAACCACCGAACAGTTGATCCCTTTCATTTATTATGGAATTGGAAATAACGAAGAGTAGTTGAGATGTGAATACTTCACTGGAATTATGCAGTGTGTTATGACAACGTCTGACTCATTACGATTTGCTGCCATATGTAGTGAAAAAGGAAACCAGGAGACAAACTCCTCTTTCCAGGCCAGGGGTCTCACATGCACACTCCTGTGGATGCTATTCTAAAATATTTGATTAAAGAGAATGTGTCTTTACCAGTACCTCTTCTGCCATAATATCCCAACTTTACAGGTGCCTTTGAAGTTAGATGCACACCAAATTAAGTTGGATAAATTTGTTTATTAGTTACTCTGAACATCATTTTACTACTGTGTAAAATGGTGAAAACACTGTCTTGAGGGATTGTTGTGCGGCACAAATGAGACAATGTATAGAAGATGCTTAGCATGTGATGGGTGACCTATAAATAAATACTAAGTTAGTTCTATATCTTCTTAAAATCCTGGTCAGGCACCTAAGAATCCTCAAAGTGTGTAACATGAGTGGCATTTTACAAGATACGATAGCAAGGCTAGTTGCTCGGTATATTAGATCGAGGAGCTCATGAGACAAATCAATTACATGAGAACAGTTTTTGAATGTCTACTGTAGGTCAGGTTCCAGTGATGATCTAAAGATCACCTCACTATTGGTCACCATCATCACCTAATAGCTTCTAATTTCTCCCCCCTCTCCTAGCTCTCATCCATAGCAGTTTCCAGTTGAATTTCCAGACTACAGATCTGATCACACCATGACTCCTAGTTGCCCAGCCATTTAGCACCACAAACAAGGGTTTAAATAATATACTTCCAACATATCATTTCAGCTTCATATCTTGCCTCCTCTTTTATGCCTATATTCCAGCTATGCAGACTACTCACCAGTCTTTCAATTTGTAGGTCACATTTGTGCTTTTTCTTTGCCTAGAATGTACTTCCTTCCACTCAACTGTCTTGGCATGGCCAAATCCTCATTTGAGATGTATTTCAAATTTGAACTCTGATGTGTAGCCTTTCCCATCTTTCCAGGTTGAGACGGTTTCTTCCTCTGTTTCCTGAGTACTTTGTGTATAATAAACCACTCATCATGTTGTGCTGTAAACATCTGTTTGTTGCTCTGCTTCCCACTGTGGACTCCTTGAAGACAGTTACAGAGTCGACATTTTTACTTCTAGAAATGAACATGGTACCTGGAACACAGTAGACACTTTTATAAAGGTACTTTGTAAAAGTAAGAATCGATGAGAAAGGTATGATTCTGCCTTTCTTTGGACATCTCAAATTCAGTCAGAAAAGTTCTCGGTGGGGGATCTTAACCTACAGAACCCCACACCCTGCATTATTCATCAGTTCCCTCCCCCAGTCAACTAAAATTTACAAAACGCCTGCTTTGCCTGGCTGCCTTCTGGCTACTGAATGAGAAGGTGAATTTTATAGGAAGGTAACATAGAAGAAGGAGGTGGAGCAGGAGAACTCTAGGGAATGGGTGACAGAGGGCACCAATAAGACTTAATTCTTCTACCCTTGGGAATTGCAGACATCTTCACAAGGGATCAAGAAACTGGGTGGTTCAGAGCAATTTCCTTTACATCTCAAGGATGAGGAAGCCTTTAACTAATGTAGAATCTTCTAGATTGTAGGTAAAATGAAGGAGTTGGATTTCAATATTTTACAATAAGGATCCCTTTTCATAACATAAAAAAATTCTTAGACCTTTACGTATTTACTGGTTGACAAAATTATACTGAAAAAAATAACTGAAAATTCAGTAACAGTTAATTAATTTTCCACTTAGTGAATCACAATGGCATGTGCAGGGAGTGCCTAAAGCTTGGTGCACCCCTGAACCAGCCATCCTGATAGGGATGAGGGCAGTAGTACTGCATAGTCATTAAGAGTATGGGCTTTTGAATCAGCCAGACTTGGGTTCAAATCCTGGTTCTGAAACCAGGTGTATGATCATGAGAAGCTCTCTCAGTCTTAATTTCCTTATCTGAAAAAACAGTAATATTGACCTCATAGTGGGTGCTGGTGTGGGATTTAATAAAATAAAGGTAGATAAAGATAACGCACAACACACAGAACTACTACCCACTTAATTATCAGGAATGGGAGGGTAGCTTAGCAAGTTCTGTGATGTAAACTCAGGGCCAGGTGGCTCTGTGGAAGACCAGGCTTATTTGTGTAGAGTAGAGAGTGTCTGTATTAATTTGGTTTTATGCTGCTAATAAAAACATACCCAAGACTAGGAAGAAAAAACTGTTTAATTGGACTTACAGTTCTACATGGCTGGGGAGGCCTCAGAATCATGGCAGGGGTGAAAGGCACTTCTTACATGGCAGTGGCAAGAGAAAATGAGGAAGAAGCAAAAGCAGAAACCTCTGATAAACCCATCAGATATCGTGAGACGTATTCACTATCACGAGAATAGCAAGGGAAAGACCGCCCCCGTGATTCAATTACCTCCTCCAGGGTCTCTCCCACAACACGTGGGAATTCTAAGAGATACAATTCAAGTTGAGATTTGGGTGGGGACACAGCCAAACCATATCATTCCACCCGTGGCCCCTCCAAATCTCATGTCCTCACATTTTAAAACCAATCATGTCTTCTCAACGGTCCCCCAGTGTCTTAACTAATTTCAGCATTAACTCAAAAGTCGACAGTCCAAAGTCTCATCTGAAACAAGGCAAGTCCCTTCCATCTATGAGTCTGTAAAACAAAAAACAATCTAGTTGCTTCCTAGATACAATGGGGGTACAGGTATTGGGTGAATACAACCATTCCAAATGGGAGAAATTGGCCAAAACAAAGGGGTTATAGGGCCCATGCAAGTCCAAAATCCAGTGGGGTAGTCAAAATTAAAGCTCCAAAGTGATCTCCTTTGACTCCTGGTCTCACATCCAGGTTATACTGATGCAAGAGGGTGTTCCTATGGTCTTGGGCAGCTCTGCCCCTGTGGCTTTGCAGGGTAGGGCCTCTCTCTTGACTGCTTTTACAGGCTGGCACTGACTGTCTGCAGCTTTTCCAGGTGCACAGGACAAGCTGTCGGTGGATCTACCATTCTGGGGTCTGGAGGATGGTGATCCTCTTCTCACAGCTCTACTAGACAGTGTCCCAGTAGGGACTCTGTGTGGGGGCTCTGACCCCACATTTCCCTACTGCACTGCCCTAGCAGAGGTTCTCCATGAGGGCCCCGCCCTTGCAGCAAACTTTTGCCTGGGCATCCAGGCATTTCCATACATCTTCTAAAATTTAGGTGGAGATTCACAAACCTCAATTAGTGACTTCTGTGTGCTCACAGGCTCAACGCCATGTGGAAGCTGCCAAGACTTGGGGCTTCCACCCTCTGAAGCCACAGCCCAAACTCTACGTTTGTCCCTTTCAGCCACGGCTGGAGTGGCATGGACACAAGCCAAATTCCTAGGCTGCACACAGCATGAGGATCCCAGGCCTACCCACAAAACCACTTTTTCCTCCTGGGTCTCCATGCCTGTGATGGGAGGGGCTGCCAAGAAGGTCTCTGACATGGCCCGGTTACATTTTCCCCATGGTCTTGACACTTATGCAAATTTCTTCTGTTGGCTTGAGTTTCTCCTCAAAAAATGGGTTTTTCTTTTCTACTGCATCATCAGGCTGCAAATTTTCTGACTTTTATGCTCCGTTTCCCTTTTAAAATGGAATGCTTTTAACAGTGCCCAAGTCACCTCTTGAACCTCTTGAATGCTTTTCTGCTTACAAATTTCTTCTGCCAGATACCCTAAATCATCTCTCTCAAGTTCAAAGTTCCACAAATCTCTAGGATGGGGCAAAATGCCTCCACTCTCTTTGCTAAAACATAGTAAGAGTCACCTTTGCTCCGGTTTCCAACAAGACCACCTCAGTCTGGACCTTATTGTTCACTATCAGCATTTTTATCAAAGCCATTCAACAAGTCTCTAGGAGGTTCCAAGCTTTCCCACGTTTTCCCATCTTTCTCTGAGCCCTCCAAACTGTTCCAACCTCTGCGTGTTACCCAGTTCCAAAGTCACTTCTATGTTGTCTGGTATCTTTTCAGCAACACCCCACTCTACTGGTACCAATTTACTTTCTTTCATGCTGCTGATAAAGACATACCTGAGACTGGGAAGAAAAAAAGGTTTAATTGAACTTTCAGTTCCACATGACTGGGGAGACCTCTGAATCATGGTGGGGGGTGAAAGGCACTTCTTACATGGTGGCAGCAAGAGAAAATGAGGAAGAGGCAAAAACAGAAACCCCTGATAAACCCATCAGATCTCGTGAGACTTATTCACTATCACGAGAATAGCACGGGAAGGACCAGCCCCCATCATTCAATTACCACCCCCTGGGTTCCTCCGACAACGTGTGGGAATTCTGGGAGATACCATTCAAGTGGAGATTTGGGTGGGGACACAGCAAAACCATATCTGTGTTTCTCATTAAAGTTTGATGGGGCGTGTCTTAAAATCTGTGACGAGAAGGATGGACTGTGTTGTGACACATCTGGTAAAGGCTTTCAGGTATCTTCCTTGATGTGAGAACTGAGAGTCCTCATAAGATTTGAGAGTAAGGGTGACAAGATCAAAATGATACTTCAGGAAGTATGAAAAAGATTTGAAAGTAGACGGTATGAGAGACAGGACAAAGGATAACTTAAACACGTTTCCAAAGTTATCGGCTATCAGTACGAAGAAAGAGCCACGTGATGCAGTTATGAGAAACTTATGAAAGAGTGAGTTTGGGGGTGAAAATGTGGGGATTATAAGAAATTCTCTATTTAGTGGGATTTAATGTGAAAAGGGCTCACAGACCTCAAGAGAGCGGAGGAGCCAGAGCTAACTATCTAGTACTGAGAGTCCTCTTCTGTCCTCAGAGAGAACTGAAGCAGTTGTTCAGAGTAGCTGGACTTTTCCCTGTGCTCCTCAGGGAGGGACTGCTAAAATAAAAGCCCAAACTGAGCTCTGCTGGGTTTTCAGATGAGCAGGGAAATCAGCAGACCCAGCACTGTCAGTGAGAAACAGCGGAAGAGTGTGGAGAGGAGATGAGCCTGTTCAAATAGGAGAATGAAGAATACAAGAAATGCCATGGGATTGGGTAAAATGGAGGCTGTTGGCAAAGTCAGAGAAGGGCTTTTCATGGAATGAGAACAGAAGACAGGTTAAAGCCTTAGCTATCTGAGGGCGGATACAGAAGGCATTCTGTTTTTTGTTTTGTTTCCCTGCTTCTTAACACTGTGATTGGTTCCTAAGAAGCGCAAAGATATTACAATATAAACATGGGTATTTAATGCAAACCTATTTCATAGATCACAATAGGTCTTGGGGGAGATTGGGGCTACATTTCTTCCCCCTTCCCTTCCTCCCACAGAGAGTAATGCAGTGCCTTAAACACCACAATAGTTACACCGTAAATATTTTATGACTCAGTGAAGGTAAAGGAGGGACTTAATGTGAGGGGCATGAATGGAATCTTTGATGGTGGCATTTGGAAGAGAGTCAAGGCACTTGCTCACAGGGAAGAGACCCCACTAGAATTTCCATTTGCAATATATTCTTTTCCATGGGATACCAAGGAATTTCAAAGCAGATTGGAAGGAGAGAAATCCCAGAACTGGGATTTTTTTTTGATTTTTTTTTTTTTTTGACACTGTGGTGGAATAAATCCTCTTTCAAGGGGTTTATTCACTGAAATTCAGCAGATACTGAGCACCTATCGGGTGCTAGACACTGAACTAGGTTCCGTGGAAATGTTGAAAAGAATACAGACCTCCAGTCAAATGACTGTAATACAAAGCAATGTATTAGGGCTATAAAGATACTACTCCATTTGACCAATTCTGCATTCAGGGTCAAAAACTGTAAATAGAAAAAAAAAATGTGAAAACCTCATCAGTGGTGGTGTTTCCAAAGTTGTGGGGCACCTTGAGTCCAGTAGTGGAAAAGAGACCACAAAAACTGTTTCTGTGCCTTCATCTGCAATAGAAAACTCTTCTCACTTATTTGTTTTGCCTGTTTGGCTCTTTTGATGTGTTTACTCTTCCACTAAAAGTTAGTGGTCACCGTCTCTACAATCTCCTTAATATATGATTCTTTGACCTGAAACATCTGAAGCTTTCTTTCCTGGCATGGAAGAGATTACATTAGTATACCCACCTAATTGGGATGCTTACCTGCCTAGTCACTACGGACATTTTTATGTTGTTACTAGCAACCTCTTATGTTTTCTGTGCTTACTAGAAAATAAAAGCAGAATATTAAAATGCTCTGATTCATACTTTAATGGCATATAGAAGTTACTCATAAGAAGTGTAACACAAGCCTGGGCAAGGTGGCTTACACCCTAATCCCAGCACTTTGGGAGGCTGAGGTAGGCAGATCATCTGAGGTCAGGAGTTCGAGACCAACCTGGCCAACATGGTGAAACCCCATCTCTACTAAAAATGCAAAAATTAGCTGGGCATGGTGGTGCATGCCTGTAGTCCCAGGTACTCAGGAGGCTCAGGCAGGAGAATGGCGTGAACCTGGGAGGTGGAGGTTGCAGTGAACCAAGATTGTGTCACTGCACTACAGCCTGACCCACGTAATGAAACTCTGATTACTAAAAATACAAAAATTGACTGGATATGGTGGCTCATGCCTGTAATCTCAGCACTTTTGGAGGCTGAAGTGGGTTGATCAGCTGAGGTCAGGAGTCTGAGACCAGCTTGGCCAAAATGGTGAAACCCTGTCTCTACTAAAAATACAAAAATTAGCTAGGTGTGGTGGCACGTACCTGTAATCCAGCTACCCGGGAGGCTGAGGTAGGAGAATCGCTTGAACCTGGGAGGTGGAGGTTGCAGTGAGCTGAGATTGTGCCACTGCGCTCTGGCCTGGGCAACAGGGAGAGACTCCATCTTAAAACAAAACAAAACCAAACATTAGCCAGACGTGGTGGTGGGCACCTGTAATCTCAGCTACTCAGGAGGCTGAGGCAGAATCACTGAACCCGGGAGGTGGAGGTTGCAGTGCACCGAGATTGCACCATTGCACTCCAGCCTGGGTGACAGAGCAAGACTCTGTTTTTTGTTTTTTTGTTTTGTTTTGTTTTTTTTTTTAAAACAAAAAGAATAGAAGAAGAAGTGCAACATAGCTAAAAATCATCTATTTCTGATATTCCCATCTGCCAAAAAATTTATGCATATTTGACATAATTGCAGACAAGTCCATTGTAACAACTAAAGTCTTTCTATGTGCACATAATGCCATGGTGTTATCTGAGATTTGAGATGTTATACATCTCTAATTTGCTAAGGAAATGTAAAATGAACACTCTTCTGTCTCCTATAGTTCTTTATATGTTTTGATAAAGATAGAATTCTTGGGTTTGGTGAAATGGACATACGCTTACTAGTATATGTCAGTGAATGTGCTAACAGGCTTGTACTGGTTCAGAGTTTTAAAAATGGGTATGATTCAAATATTTCAGTTGCTATATACACTCAAAGTATTGCTTGGTGACAGAGGTTATTATTATTGTAAAATTTTTCATTTGTTACAAAATCTTTATCATACAACACAGAAACGTGAATATCTTGGTTGCGCTGCTTTAGAGATGAAGGTTCTGTCCAAGGCACCAATGGCTTGAATTTCTCCTGGAGAGCCGTGGATCTGTCTGTCCACTCAGCTCAGGCTGAGCTGTCACATCAGCCAGTTTGGGAAACGGCTGCATGTGTATCTACCCAGGCTGCCCAGAGCAATGCCCAGGATTATTAGACTCACTGTTGTCTATATTCCTCATGTCAGTGCAGTTTCTGCTCCTTGAGATTATTTAAACTATTTGGGAAATTACTTGTGCACCTAAGGTGTGGTCAGCTCTGCAGATAGGAGGATCAGCTGACCTCTATGCCTTTAACAAGATGAAATTTTCTCAATGATCCTGGTATTTAATCCTTGGTAGACCACCAAGCATGAATCTCTTTTCTTATCCAGAGGTGATTACTTGACCCTTGGGTCTGGGGTGAGGTGTCTAAACTGGTGGAGAGAAGAGTCTAGTTGTGTTTAATTTCTCATCTCCCCCTCCTAACATCACCAATATGAAGGGGAAAGAGTTGTTTCCTTCAGAAGCTTTGGAGGGCGTATGGTTTATCCCTAAAAAGATGAGCAATGATAACAGGTCTCATTACAAGTGTGACAATTGTAACTTGACATAAAATAATCCAACCCTTGTCAATTCACTCAATTGCAAACTATTTAGAGTGTCATCTTCCCCCACCCCAACCCCACTCCCTCCTCCCACCCCATCCCCAACCCTTCCAGCACCTTACATGCCAACAGGCTTCCATCTTCCTTCAATCCCTTGGTCATTGGGTTTCCCTTGCCTGGAATGCTTTTCTTGGACCTCCACTTGGCAAATTTTACTTATCTTTCAAGCCTTCCTCCATGAAACCTTCCTTGGCCCCAGCATGGGCTCCACAACCCCCGTTTTTATTCTCTGTCTATTAAAGCATTTAGCATTTCAACAAGAAGGCTTCCCAACAAGATTGTGAGCTGTGTACTGCCAAGCAAAATTTTCTTATTGTTATTTTATTATATAATTCTTGATATATTGAAAAGAATATGTAGATACATATAAAACATAACATATGTGGTATATGTAGAAGTAATGGAATGTAAAAATAAAATGAACACCTGTGAACTCACTACATAATTCAGGAAGTAGAACACAACCAAATTATTTTATCTCTGTATGTGCATTTTCCCTATTTCATTCTTCTACCCTACTCTAGAAGTGAGCCTTCCACTGAACTTTACTTTTATCATTCTTCTACTTTAAAAAATGGTTTTATTGTTTATGTATGTATTACCAAACAATATATTGTTTGGCTTTGCTTGTTTTTGAGTTAGAAATTTTTTCCTGGGTCTTGCTTTTCTACATGCAATATTTTGTTTCCAAGATTCACCCACGTTATTCATTTTCACTGTTGTATAATATTTCATTCTGTGACTATACCACTGTTTATTTATTCATTTTCTTGTGGCTATGTCTTTTGGGTTTGCAGTTTTTCATATAAGGAATGTGGACAAGAACAGCCTCATACATGTCTTCTAGTATGTACATACAAGACTGGAATTGGTATATCAGGGATATAGCACAAGATAGTACAATATTGTTTGAAAGTAATTGTGCCAATTTACACACACACACCAGCAATGTGCAAGAGTTTCTGCATTCTTCACATATTTATACTACTTGGTATTATCCTATTTGCCAATCTAGGAGATGTAAAATACTATCTCATTGTAGCCTTAATTTGTATTTGATTTCACATGTTTGTGGACCTTTTGTGTTTCCTATTTAGTGACGTCCTGTTTATGTTTATGGCCTATTTTAACATTGGGTTTTTGTTTTAGTCTTATTTATTTTAGAATTTTCTTTTATATTCTGGATACTAATCCTTAGTTAATTATATATATATTTAAATATCTTTCCTAGTTTGTAGCTTGTCTTTTCTTTCCTTATGCTATCTCTAAATGAACAGAAGGTCTTATTTTAATGTAGTCTGTTTTATCAGTCTTTGCTTTTATGGTTAGTAATTTGTAGATCTTGCTTGAGATTGTTTTTAATTTATGTTTTAATCTCTGCCCCAGCATCCAACCTAGATTCACAATTACAGTAAATTTTGGTTGAAAATAATGAATTAATAAATACTATGGACAGAAGATTAATAAAAAATTATTTTATTTGCCAAGCACACATGGTTTTAAATGATTGGATCAAACACTGCATATTGGAACAAGAAAACCCGATAGTACCTGAAACATTTCTTCACATATTGGCTGTGGCCAGCTCTATGGCCAATTAGCACCCCATCCATATCCCTTCACCATTTCTGTGCATGCTCGCATGACTTCCAAATGCTTTGACTGAAGCTGCCCAGCCTGAGCATGGGGCAGGTCAGAAGTGTGAGGAATTACATCCCCTGGGATAAGCTCTCAACAAATGACTGATGGGAATCAGTGGATAAAACCCTAGATCCCTCACCTCAGCTGTGCTGATCTAGAGTTCCCCAGTGCTAACTCGGTTGATAGCATACCCTTTGTTGACTTCTGGCCCTTCTCTGTCTCACTGTCAACTCCTTTAACCCATGCTTCCTGGGACCACCTCTGAAATCAACTATGGACTCTTGAACCATTGTCTCAGGGTCTGCTGGTGCAATTAAGAATGTTTGAATGTCAAATTTTGACTGAGAAACTTGAATACTTATGATTTAGGATTGAATATTTAAAAAAAAAAACAAAATATTCTTATTGTTATCCTGTAATTGGGCAGCTATTACTAGGTGAAGCACAGAGTGAGAAGGTATATAGTTTAGGGATAAAGTCTGTGGGCTCTAGAGCTAGGCAATCAGCGTTTGAATTATGGCTTTTAAAAAAGATTTATTCTTTTCCTAATATTACTGCTTCAATTTCCTTATATGTAAAATCGGGATGAGAGTAATATCTACCTCATGGGCTACTATGAGGATTAAATGAGTTAATATATGCAGAGTGCTAAAACTAGTGTTTGGCTCATGGTTGAGTCATATACTTTCCTGGAGCCATTGAATAATAAAACATCCCTTGATACATTTTAGGAGGATGAGATTTTTATGCATTTCTTGTCACTCTATATATGACATTGCAATTAGGCTCTGCTAAAAGTTTAGGAAGTCTGGTCTAGCCATTCAAAAATAATTTTCTAATTGGTTTAAGGAAAAAGTTCTAATCTGTGTTGAACTGTACTTTGAGACTATAATGGATCCCCATTAGCTCCTGGAGAGAAGGAAAATGCCATATGAAAACAGGTTTCTCTATAAATCTATACTTTTCACTTTTCTTTAACTCAAGAATAGTTTTACCCTTATTTGCTGGGTGTTACAGGTGGACAAGAGGGAAATATATAAAGAAGGTTTTTGTCTCCAAGAATTACATTCCAAAAAGTTTGACTCTGTTAAATAGAGAGAGTTGTAATTTGAATCTTTGTGATTATCAAAGAAGGTGCTTTCATGAATATTTTGTTAACTAATTTTGGATATTCTATCAGTGGATCTGGTTTGAGTTCCCTAAACTTTTCTCTTCTTATGACTAATAATTGCAAAAAAGTTAATATTTGGATGTCTCCTACCTTTAACAATAAAACTTTCTCTATAGAAACCAGGCTTTATCAGAGACCCAATTTAATAGATTGATTCTAGTTAACCAAAATATTTTCCTTGCATTTCAAAGTATTTGGGACACAGCTTAGTTCAATGGCAAGTTAACTGGATTTGAAGCCAGAAGATCTGGCATTGTCCACCCCCTAATTAGATTTATGACAGTAGAGAATGTTAGTTTAATATTGTAAGCCTTGGTTTCCTTATCTGGGAGACGGGAAAAATAATGAAATCTAGTTAAACAGAGCTGTGTGAATCATAAAGTGAAATACAAAACTCTGATTGGTTCATAAAAGATTTTATTTTACTCATGAGGCTTTTAAAGTACTCTGAAATTATTTTTTGCTGTAGCAAAATACCTTCTTTATATATTTTTCCCTTATATTCTCTATGATTCCGGAAAGAAAATTATTCTTAAAATATATATTTTTTCTTTTCTTTCTTTCTTTCTTTCTTTCTTTTTTTTTTTTTTTT
>NW_016815803.1:793486-797435 GCF_001698545.2 Rhinopithecus bieti | reverse complement strand
TTTTTTTTTTTTTTTTTTTTTTGAGATGGAGTCTCGCTCTGTGGCCCAGGCTGGAGTGCAGTGGCGCAGCTCACTGCAGCTTCTGCCTCTCGGGTTCACGCCATTCTCCTGCCTCAGCCTCCCCAGCAGCTGGGACTACAGGCATCTGCCACCACGAATGGCTAATTTTTTTTTTTTTTTGGATTTTTTAGTAGAGATGGGGTTTCACGGTGTTAGACAAGATGGTTTTGATCTCTTGACCTCGTGATCTGCCCACCTCGGCCTCCCAAAGTGCTGGGATTACAGGCATGAGCCACCGTGCCTGGCTATTTTTTTCTAATGAATGAAATAGTCTTGTTATGTCGTCCAAACTCAAGTATTTTCAGTTGTATTGATTTGGACTTTTTAGTCAAAACATAAAATTTTATTGAGAATAAAAAATTTCCAAAAATTGTTAATATTCCTAATCCAGAGTCATATTTGTTTTTCAATATAAATAATATTGAATGTTTATCCAATTCAGTCAGTCTAACACATAGTTATTGAGCCCTAATTATATGTTAGTTACTGTATTAGGCACTGAAAAGTGGTTTTGTTTTGTTTTTTTTTGGAAACATAGTATCAATGTCAAAAGAGAAAACTATAATTTCACCATTAATTTTGCTAATCCAAATCGTATTGAAGAAACTGACATGTAGAAAAGCCATTTAGGTGCCTCACACCTGTAATCCCAGCAATTTGGGAGGGTAAAGCAGGCAGATCACCTGAGGTCGGGAATTTGAGACCAGCCTGACCAACATGGAGAAACCCCGTCTCTACTAAAAATACAAAATTAGCCGGGGGTGGTGGCACATGCCTGTAATCCCAGCTCCTCAGGAGGCTGAGGCAGGGGAATCGCTTGAACCCAGGAGGCGGAGGTTGTGGTGAGCTGAGATCATGCCATTGCACTCCAGCCTGGGCAACAAGAGCGAAACTCTGTCTCCAAAAAAGAAAAGGAAAAGCCGTTTAGCCAGAATTTCCCTTTTTTTGCGTCATAGACGCAGAACCAATTGCAAAACATAAGCACAATGTGATATTTCTTCCTCAGCTATGTAAACAAAGACATGCATACAAATAAGGGGATATGGATCTTCTGACCATATTCAGAAATAGCCAGTTGTAGTCTGTTTTTTATGTCAACATATTGTGAAAGATAATTGAAATTCCAGCAAGTGCCTGTGTTATTAACAGTGGAGCTGATGCCATTATAATCTTGTTAACATCCAGACAAATACAGCCAGATACATTGAAGAATGATCAAGTGTTGTAACCCACTGTAGGGCTTAATAATGTTACCATTTTGGTCCATTATTGGAATATTGTATCTGCTTGAATTAATGTTTATAATGGCACTTTACTGCTATTGTCTGCTTGTTTTTATACTGATTTATGTGGTTATTAGACTGAATGCAATTTATGTTGAATTTTTTTTCAAGAAATGCAGTTTAGCAGAAGCACAAGTCCTTCTAAATAAACTGTATTAAGAAATCAAAGATACAGAAGACACTAATTTTGGCCCTCTAATTGTCTACAGCAAGAAAATATGTATTTTAAAAGGAAGTATGAGTTCACAAGAAGATAAATAGACACATAATCCAGAGGCCAGTTGCTGGCAGAATTTCTTAGTTTGATGTGACTCTCTTTTTGACAGTTCTCCTAAGGTAGGTTATTTTGGAGAAAACATATGTTTCCATTTTCTCTCCCTCTGCTTCCCTTTGAGTCCCCAGGCTCCACTAGGGTCACAGAAACATTAAGGCTTTTGTCACTGTGATTAATAGCTCTTAAGATCATCTTTAATTCACTCACTAATGACTGAGGGTCTTTCTGCTCTCCAAGTAATCGGGTGATGTATGAGCCGATAGTACACCTTGTGGCAGAGGTGAAAATCATTCAGGCAATGCAAATATTGTCACGGGAACAAATGTTTTCCCTGTTAATAAAAATTAATGAATTCTACCCAGGAGCTAGTTAAGGAAGCTGTGGCGAAGGAAATCCAAACACAAATAACTTCTTACTGTTAAAGTCACTTACGCGTCCTTTCTAGATACAGAAAAAGACCATCATTGCTGCATATTTCCATAAGAGATGAAATAATGAAAAACTATAGAAATGCACTATGTCGTTTTAAAATTATCTTTCTCAGGTTCTTAAGTGTATTTAAAATTGTGAACTTTGGCATCTTATTTGTTTTAACCTTGGTTAAACTACAGGCTTCCCATACTGCACTAGCCTAATGAATACATTCCTCTTTTCATAGCCTAGTTAGGACCAAGAATTATAGTGGTCAGGGTTTATAACTATAAAATGATGTAATGAAGTTTAAATTTGAAAAACTCCTTGTAACACATCATAAAAGATTGATGAAACAGACTGGAGATTAATAAGTGGGTCGAATAGTTTTGAGAGAAAAAACAACAAAACATTTGTTAACTCTATCATTATATTTATTGAATTCTTTAAAATAAAACATCTCTCTTAAAAGATTACCCCACATCATTAAAGCTTTTTCCTTACTGCATCTGCCTCAACCCCAGTTCATTTTGTACGACAATAAATGTACAATGTTGTGAGGTGTGCCTGCTCTTTATGTGCAGACACTTGCTATAGAACTAAATCTGCTGTCTTTTTGTTTTATTTTGATAGCCCATGATTCTTTCTTCTAATGACCAAAATTCATTGTCTGAATGGAATAAATATTTCTGAAATAGCTCCCAGTCCTTCCCCTATCATTTACATCTTAGAACAAAACAAAAAACAAACAAACAAAAAACCAAAAAAAGAAAAAACAGTAAACTTTTAAAAGACATCATTTTACCTCTCCACAGTGCTTATCTACAAAGGAACATATTACTGAGGAGGAAAAAGCTCAACTTGTTACTATTATTTCTGGTAGGCACCCAAGGAGAGTAGCTAATTTTTTCTTCATCAATGCCAAGGACAAATTAAAACAAAAAACCTAACTGAATTTTGCATTTGTATGTGCTTGCTTCTAAAGTATGCTTATTTTCCCCAGAATGCTCAAATGAAAACATAAAAAATTTGACTGTATATTTGTTTAGTATCTCAGAATCTATTTACACAATTTTTAAATAAACTGAATTTTAAAATTATTGAAGGACATGTGATATTCATTATCTAAATAAACTAAATTTGAAAAATATTAAAGGGAACATAACCTTAATTATCAATTACATTTTGACACTTGGAGAATGGGTAAAATTAAAGAGGCAATTTCTGCCACCCCCCCATTATTAAGAAGAAACCCATTTTTTTTTTTTCCCAGATGAATTCAGATAACAGCTCTCCTATGTTGAACTTGGCAGTAGGATTTTTCTCTAGACAGATGCTTCTCCAAATGTGGTCTTTGAATCTCCTGCGTTCAAACATTTGAAAGGTCTCACGCTACAGTCACAATAAATCTCTGGGGACAAACCCTGTGTATTTGCATTTTTAACAAGCACCCTAGATGATTTTTTCCACAAAGGTTAAAAACTTCTGCTCTCTTCGCTGGGCGCGGTGGCTCACGCCTGTAATCCCAGCACTTTGGGAGGCCGAGGCAGGTGGATCACCTGAGGTCGGGAGTTCAAGACCAGCCTGGCCAACATGGAGAAACCCCGTCTCTACTAAAAATACAAAATTAGCCGGGAAAGTGGCGCATGCCTGTAATCCCAGCTACTCGGGAGGCTGAGGCAGGAGAATTACTTGAACCTGGGAGGTGGAGGTTGAGGTAAGCCGAAATCGCGCCATTGCACTACAGCCTGGGCAACAAGAGCAAAACCTTGTCTAAAAAAAAAAAAAAAAAAAAAAACTACTGCTCTCAATGTTATTCAAAAAATTTTTTCTTTTTCTTTTTCTTTTTTTTTTTTTGAGATGGAGTCTCGCTCTGTCGCCCAGGCTGGAGTGCAGTGGCCGGATCTCACCTCACTGCAAG
>NW_016815803.1:777986-789387 GCF_001698545.2 Rhinopithecus bieti | reverse complement strand
TCCTCCCTCCCTCCTTCCTTCCTTCCTTCCTTCCTTCCTTCCTTCCTTCCTTCCTTCCTTGCTTCCTTCCTTCCTTCTTGCTTGTCTTTCTGACTTCCTTTTCTTTCTTTCAAGTTTCACTCTCGTTGCCCATGCTGAAGTGCAATGGCATGATCTCTGCTCACTGCAACCTCCGCCTGAGTTCAAGTGATTCTCCTGCCTCAGCCTCCTGAGTAGCTGGGATTACAGGTGTGCCCCACCACACCCAGCACATTTTTGTATTTTTAGTAGAGATGGGATTTCACCATGATGGCCAGACTGATTTCGAACTGCTGACCTCAGGTGATCCACCCACCTTGGACTCCCAAAGTGCTGGGATTACAGGTGTGAGCCACAATGCCCGGCCTAGTCAAAGAAATTTCATCATGCCAACATTGGTTCTAATATATAGAATACTTTTTTCCATTTACATAAAATGAATTTTCCACAATTGGGTCTCATTGTTTCTATAAACTTTTATATCTTACCCTTGATTCCAAAAGAAAAATGTTGAGTTTACACAGCTTCAGTACATACCTGGTGGGTAAAGGGTTTGGGCAAGTGCAGACAGCAAGGAAATCAAATATGAGCTTTTTCCCCAGAGAAGTTCTAATCACATAGTAAACAGTTAGAATTTACACGGGTCTTTATTTAATTAAGCCTGAGAACCACTATTTAGTTGCAGCTGGAGCAGAATCTTGGCACAGAATAGAGCAATCTACTGTAGCCTTTAACCTTTTCCCTTTTAACTGTGCTTATAAGAATGTGTGTTTCTTTAGAAAGGTGCTGCATATCTTTAAGCACTGTTTGTAGTCTTTGATATAAGAGTCACCTCACTGTGCACACATTTTCAAATTCAATAGTAAAGAAACTGAATGAAATAGATGTATAGCCTAACAGGGCTTTTTGTGTTCTACGAGGTTGAAATAATTTATCCACATGATGAACTTTCATATTTTAAATGTTTTCTGTAATTTTTAGTGAAGAAGGTGTACGTCTGTTTGTGTGTGAGAGAGGGAGACTTTGACATCCGCTTTACTGTTTCGTAAGTCTTTGAGATCAGATAAGGCTAAATAATGAGAAGAAAAAAATAATAGCCTGGCACAGTGGCTCAAGCCTGTAATCCTAGCACTTTGAGAGGCTGAAACCCTGTCTCTATCAAAAATATAAAAAAGTAGCCAAGTGTGGTGGTGCACCCCTGTAATCCCAGCTACTCAGGAGGCTGAGGCAGGAGAATCACCTGAACCTGGGAGGCAGAGGTTGCAGTGAGCCGAGAGAGTGCCACTGCACTCCAGCCTGGGCAACAGAGCAAGACTCCGTCTAAAAAAACAAAAAAAAAAAGTAGTACTATCACAAAAATGACAGTGGGACTATCACTCTTCTTCATGCCAAAGGGAGAGAATTAAACAAGATTCATACTAGGTCTCAAATTGTCTCTCTGGCCTACAGTCAGTTTGTAGACATACATAGTTTGGCTAACACAATATGAAAACAAAAAATGGTGAAAAACCTCACCCCAAAATCCAAATTTCTGACTTCTCTTGAAGTATCAGATTATGTGGTCATATCAAACCAGTTTTCTCCATGTCAACACTCAGCCATACCTGATAGCAGCTTCCTCCTTTAGATGGAGCATGTACTCTCCCACCCCCTTGGTCTGTGCCATCTCCTGTTGCCTTACACCTAATTTACCTGGTATGCTGGATGCTCTTAGCCATTTCTATATGTAAGTACTAATTTATGCTACTGAATTGAGAACTCCAAACAGGAGAATCGAAAAATCTCACAACTATGTGTATTTGGCTTTAGGATTTGTGGCAGACCAGTCTACCTAACTGTATTTACCATGGAAAATATTGAAATTTGTTTGTGCAACTTTGAGTCTAATCAGTGAGTAAATTAGGAAATCCATCAGGGAATTAAAAGTAGGGGGAAGTTAACTTGAGCTCAAAGTTTGAAATAAGGGCTTTTTTTTTTTTTCTTGTGGTGCCATTTGGCAACAGGTCGAGAGATCTTTATTTCTTCTTTGTGGGTCTTAGAGACCTATAATTCTGGAAGACCCTGCTTTTGATAATGTTCTACTAGCAACGGTAAGCCAGTGGGCAGTGCCAACTTTAGAAAACAATTATCAGGACATCTATGCAAGGTATCGCAGCCTCTTAGTAACCACAGGAAGTTCCCAGCCTCTCACCACAAGCTTGAGTTTCCAAGGCTGACAGGTCCCTGCTACTCCCTTCCTACTCCTCCCACTTGAAAAAAGGCCACAAGTTCAGATTTCCCCACCAGCTAATGACTTTGGGTTTGTCTAGCTCTGCTGTAAGCTCTTCGGCATAGTTCAACCTTGCTTCTTTCGGAGGACAAACCTTATCTTTTTATTAGCAAACAGGATGGCTTAGATATGTCCTTATAGGACATTTGCTGGAGCATAATTTAATGTGACTCATTTCCCCTTATATATAAAGACAGTGACTGAAACAGACAAGGGGAAAAACAAGCCCAAAAATGTTATTAGAAACTTGCACTTGAAAATGTGTAAAATTCTACTGGAGCTCGGGGATTTATTTAGAATGACTTGGCATTCTTTGCTTGGATGTCTGAATAGGCCTTGTGATACCATTTTTGGCCTCACTTTGAACCTAGTGTAATAAAGAAGGAAATGAAAGCAAAGGTAAAACTAAAGTATTGTTTTACTCTAAATGTTTTCAGTAAAGGGTCTTGTTATCTAATGATTGGTACTAGATGGCTGGTATAAATCGTACGGTCTGTTCTTTGCACTCGTGGCTAAAGGAGGCAAAGGCAAAGGAAATCAATTGGAACCAGCAGGTAACAAATGACCAGTCTTAGGCAAACATAGCAGGTGGGGAAAATAGACTTGTGGACTTAGATTACTAGGAAATAGTGAGTGAGGCCTTTTTCTTCTTATTCAAAATCCGCTGCAATTATACAAGTAACTAATTAGACAATTATGAAAGACAGGAATTGTTTTATCTGTTACCACTGTAGGCCTGGAGCCTGAGAGCTATTAGTTTTCCAAGGACCTAAAAAATTACTTGAAAAAAATTACTGGCTTAAAATATGAATGAAAATGATAAAATCACAATTAATAAATGTTTATTAATATAGTACTATGTCATTCAGTCAACTATAATTCAAATCATCTAGAGTTGTGTTTTAATTATATTAAATATAGTGTGTGGTTACATTTTAATTTTTGATATAACAGGATGCAGCTTCCAAAATTAACTAGCTAGGACAGGCAAAAGTCTTAAAATGGCCCTGATGAAAGATTGCATTTTATAGCTATATAACATTTTCTGCCAGAGGCCATCCAGAATATTGGAAATGAGGATTTATTGAAAAACACATTACCTTTAGCTAGTTCTATGAATGGAATGGACTTACTGTTCAAAGTAGAATCTTACCAGGGAAGGCATCAATGAACGATCTACTTCTAACTTCTCGAAACTCATGCCATTCTTAATCATTTTTCAAAGTTTATTTTCTCCTTTTAGAGTTAAGTGCCCTTCTCCAAAGTACAAATCAAGCTATATCTTTGAACTTTCAGCTGTAAGAGAGACAGTGGGACTCTGCAACACAGAGACTACCTGATTGTGCATTCATGCCATTCCTCTCCTTTGTTGAGGATTTTTTATGCATAATATCTTACTTGATCTTCACAACAATGCACTGATGTAGAGAAGTGGTGATATCATTGACTCCATTTGGCCAATAATGACATGGAGACTAAGAGGGATTAGTAACACAGTATAAGGTATGCAACTATTAAGTGTGGAAGGGCCTGGAACTAAAATCTTTTCATGTTAAAGCCATTAAACCTGTTACTACATCTAGCTACTGGAGCTGAATTTTCAAGATATTTTCTCCTTATAAACTTTACAACTCATCTGGTAGAAAACATGTTTATCCATCCATGCAACATTCACGCAACAAATATTTGTTGAATATGTGCTATGGGTCAGGTAGCGTACTAGCCTCTAAGCTTGTGATGGAGAATAAGATAGATACATTCCTTCCATTTTGCAGCTTGCGTTTGAGGTTACATTCACTGCTTAGACTGAATCTGAGTCAATGTGATCTATTATTTATACTGCAAAATTATTTAATTAAAAAAATGAATCTCCCCACACCAACCCTAAGACAGATAGATATACACCCACACACATAACACCTATACACAGTGGTTTAATAGGAAGCTTGATTGAATTGTCCAGCAGTTTAGGGATCCTATAGCTGGAATGACAGGAAAAGCTTATATACAGCATATCTGATCAAGTATTCTGAGTTTTCATTCTGACTGTTACCATAGCGTTTTATATTGACGAGGAAGTTTAGAGTTGACTCCAGTCTGTCATTTTACCTGATACTCGTGATACCTTTTGTATATCCTTAGGTAAAATTAATTATATTCTGCCTATTGTTCCTGTGGCTCTTTGGTTATACCACATGCATATATTTTTGGTTTTGTTTTCTAGTATCCAAGTGTCTGGCTCCTTCTCTAGACTATAAGCTTCTTGAAGATGGAGTCTCTTCTCATTTCCTTTGCACCTTTCTTTTATTTTCCTCCCTTCCCAGTGCCTAGCACAGAGACTTCCAGGTGATGTCAGGGTAAAAACTCAGACTGAGGGCATTGACCTTTGATTCCAATCCCTTTTACCACAAAAGCTCTTATTCTTTTAGTTGGTCTGAAAAAGTAGATAAAAGCCTTAAGAGTTTTGTTTACAAGAAATAATTTGAGATAAAAGGTATTTAGCAAGTAGAAAAAAGGTACAATAGAGTGTGTATGACCTCATCAGCATATTCTTTTCCAACAAATTTTAAGATTTATATATTAGTTTGCTAGGACTGTCATAACAAAATACCACAGACTGAGTGGCTTAAAGCAGGGGTCCACAATCCTGCAGTACTGGTCCACAGTCTGTTATTCTTAGGCCTGTTAGGAACTGGGCCGTACAGCAGGAGGTGAGCAGCCAGCAGGTGAGCACTGCTGCCTGAGCTCTGCCTCTGTCAGATGACTGACAGCATTCGATTCTCATAGGCAAGTGAACCCTGTTGTGAACTGTGCATGTGAAGGATCTAGGCTCTTTATGAGAATCTAATGCCTGATGATCTGAGGTGGAAGTTTCATCCCGAAACGAACCCCGCACAGTCCATGAAAAATTGTCTTCCATGAAACAGGTCCCTGGTTTACAAAAGGTTGGGGGCCACTGGCTTAAACAACAGACATTTATTTTGTCAAAGTTCTGAAGTCTAGAAGTCCAAGATCAAGACTGGTTTCTTCTCGCTCTGTTGCCCAGGCTGGAGTGAAGTGGCGTGATGTTGGTTCACTGCAACCTCTGCCTCCCATGTTCAAGAGATTCTTCTGCCTCAGCCTCCCAAGTAGCTGGGACTACAGGCACCTGACACCAGGACATGGCCTTTTCTCTGTGCCTATGCACTGACTGTGTTCTAATCTCCTCTTCTTATAAGGACACCAGTCATATTGGACTAGGGCCTACCTTAGTGGCTTCATTTTAACTTAATTACCACTTTAAAGACTACCTCCTTCTGGCCACATTCTGAGGTATTAGAGGTTAGGATTTCAACATATGAATTTGGGGAGATACAGTTGAACTCACCACTTCACTAATGTATTTCTGTCTCTAATTACCACTTAGCTACCGTTCATACATACATATTTTGCCCTGAAAAGGAGTTACAATGGTAGAAAAGATAACAATAATCTCTCAACTCCTCTCTGTGATGGGATGCTTTTTGTTTTTATAAATATTCTCTCCCTGGTGATTCCATCTTCTGTACAAGAGATTGCTGCAAAAACTTAGACCTGGACATAACTCAAATCTGAGTGGAGATTTCCATTACCTTCACCACATCAAATTCACCACAGTCCTTTGGTCAACACAAGTTCATCGTCTTTTTAATAACCAAATGGACAAGATAAAGCCCTATTATTATTTATAGTCAGTAAAGGCAGTGAATTTCTTTTGAATAGCTGAAGAGGTTTCCTTTTCTTTTAGACCAAGAATTAATCTGTGTGAAAATATCGGTCTATAGTATACTCAAAACCTCATTCTTTGACATAATTAGCTACCTAGACTCACCTAAATGAAGTGCAAATCCTTTACCTTAACAAAATACAAAGCTATTATACTACATTAAGAGCTAAAAATAACAGCACTTGATAAAGAATACAGAGACTAGCATAGCTCTGTGACTTTAAATGATAATATATGCATTTAAACATCATAATTTTTACTAAAAAAAGAATTAGAAATGCTTAAAAGTTTACATGTTATTATTTCTGTGACATGTGAGGGAAAGAGAATACTGATAATTTAAAAGTTCGAAGAGGCTTGAAAAAAGAATTCATACCTTGAGAAGCTCTCTGTTGTATATCCATGCTTGTTATTGAAAAAATGTAATCTAGTGGAAAGAATATAGGCTCTGAGTGTAGATTTCTCTGGTTCTCAATATCCTCATTTGTAAATTGGGGGTTGATTAATTTCTGCCTAATAGGGTTGTCACAAAGTTTTAACTTGTATACATATAGTATCTGGCACATAGTAGGCATTCATTAAATGCAGTCTCTTTCCCCTACATTCTCTGTTAGCGTATGTTACTAACTGGATGGCTACATGATACCAACATTTTATGATTTTGCATTTGGAAGAAGGATTCTGAAGACTCTATTGCACGATCTTCTCTGCTCCACGTGCAGCTCAATTAGTCTCATATTAACTGCAATTACTCTTCCGGCCCTTTTACTTCAGCAATTACTAAATTTGTGACTGCTATAAACTGATTCTCATATGTTTCATGCTATTAGTGCAGAAAACTATTCATTGACTTAAAATCAGATGAATTTCAAAAGGTGAAAAATACTTTTCAGGTTGAGTGAAATGAGAAGGATGGAGGGCGAACGTTAATTCACCACCGTGTTTGGATGCTCCAGGTGTCTCCTATGAGCACAGCAATGCCATTTACCAATCTCCTGGTGACATGCCTGAGCATCAGAGGCTCCTTTTCCCTGCCTGAGTGTCCACTATCTTGAAGTTGTGCTATAACTTTCAGCTTGGGTTGTGCCTCAAGATATTAAATGACTTTCCCACCGAACTGTGTCACTAGGGTTTCCCAAAGGAGCATGCACTTACCTGACAGAATCATTGGGAAAATGCTAATGACTTCTTTCTTAAAATATTATTAAAATTTTTTAGCTGAAGTTTTCACATGGGCTTTCTGAATAAAGAAATCTGTGTTACAATGGATGGAGCAAACTCAGCCAAAATCATATTTTCATGTTGGGAGAACTGTTGGGGGGATTTTTACTAGATAATGGCTGCCATTTGATTCATTAATTTTTCAGATGGAAAAGTATTTCTGCAGTTAATTGTAGAATATTGTTAAAATACAAAACATAGCAAAGAAAAATATAATACACATGTTCACCCTCAGCGATAACCACCTTCCACATTATCCATGTGTTATCTTTACATCGTTTTTTTTCCTTCTTATAGATCCTGTTACCAAAAGGCTCTATGCTATCTGCTTTGAAAACCTGCTTTACTTTTTCACTCACTGTGTTGCAAACATTTTCTCATGCTATAGAATACTATTCTTCTTCAACATATGGCTGCACTGAATTCCATTGTGTTTATTTTCTCAAAGCTTCTATTGTTGGACATTTGATTGCTAAGATTTTTCATTATTATAAATAATGCTCTAATACTCAGAAACTGTAAACTAAGGTGGCTAAGAATGTGGGCTTTTAAATATGCTCTATCACTTACTGTTTGACCAATCAAAATGCCTTTTCTAAACCTTTGTTTCCTCAGCTGTAAAGTAATACAGTGGTCAGACATACCTCATAGGGTGACTCTAAGACACTAGATATAAAGTTTTAGTACAGGGCCTGATTAATAATCAACAAATAGTACATAGGGTTGTTTCTTTATTAGATACATTTTCTTGCATAATGTTATTTCTATAAATGGAATTTCTGAATTAAAGGTCAGATCTTTTTAACATTTTTGATTTGTATTAACAACTATGACCATATCTGGATATAATTTGAGAGAATGCCTACATGTTAAATATAGATCGTGTGTATGGACAACTTGAGATTGTTAATCTTGGCTCTGTTTTCTTGTGCAAAGAGTATGGAGATGTACATTTCTTCTCTCTTAATTGATAAGTGATCTGGTGCCATTGAAGTCATCTGTGTAGTACATAAAAAACTGAAAGTGCTCCAAGGTCCTCTGAGACAGGAGAATTAGATTTTTATTCTGTAAGCTTATAAATTTTCATTGATTCCAACTGGTTATCTGAGGCACATGCAAGTGGGGGAGTTTCTGCAAATGAACACTAAATTTTAATTTTCCTCTTTTCCCTCGATTTAGCTTGGGACATCTGGGTCTGGCTTTTCTTATTGTAGTTAAGCTGAATATATGGTGTTGAGTGTTTCTGTAGTATATAACAGAGTCTTTCCTTCAACTGAATCTGAAACCCTTCCAAAGTCAGAAGGAGAAAAAAAAACTAACCCTGAAAGAAATCACTTGTTTGACTGTAATAATCTACAGAAACTGGTTAAAGCATTAAACAAAAAAATAAATGAATCAGATAGTTAGAACTAGTATGTCAGGAAAATAGAACATAAAATGCCTCTGGAATCTGTAGGATATTTTCTGGTACAAGGGGGTTTCTGAGTCATGGTTCATTTACAATGTCTGTTTCCTCACTCAGGGAAGGGTTTCTAATAGATTCAAGGAGACTCTAAGCTTTGCAAATGTCTTGCTCAAATAAAGGCAGCTCTGTGAGGGAAGAGATTTGCTCTGTTTATGGAGAAAACTTGCCAGTTATGTTTCACATTGTGTACCCTTCGGGAGAACAACTGTCTTCTTTCACACCATAGTCAAGATGGAGGTTTGTACAATTGTGTCTTCGAGGTCTCTGATCATAGAGGTCATGAGCCGTGACATTTTTAGACTAACTGGAGATGGACCGCCAACTTGTTCTGGAAGTTGTGGTAGACTTAGAGAAATGCACTGCCAATCAGATCAGAAAAACTTTGAAAGCTTCCCTGAAGTTTTACTACCATAAAATCAGTTGCAGGGTTTAGCTGTGCCACTGAAAGGATGCTATTTTCAGCTTTTAAACCAGAGCATCATGGTCTTTGCATGGTAGGAATTTGACGAAACCTCAGCAGTCTTGATGATGCTTGTCTTAGTTTTCAAGGTCAGACTAAGAAATTGAGCTCTTGAGCCAGGCCTACAGAAGGTGGTCTCCCAGAACACTGAGTTTTTCTTTATTTCAATTGGAATGACTACAGGTCTGTTGAGAAGATGATGAAATGTCATGGGCTTAATGGAAGCTTTAAGCATTTGACTATAAATTCTGGCAGAGGAAGAAGGCTACATTTTTTGGCTTGTTGCATCTTAGACTAAATCTCTGGGACCATTGGAAACTGAGTAAATATCATCTGACTATGTCAGGGCACATCTGTCTTCTACTTATATACCAACTTGGTTTTGGTTCTAGATTACATATTACCTCTTTGGCAATTAATGATGGCTTAATTAATAAACATAATGAGGATTTCATATCAGAAAAGAAGTATTCAAAACTTCGGAGACAGTTTACGTGGGGCTTAGGAGAACTGAATCTTTGTCTTTGCTTGGAAGTTTCTAGTGAGTGTGGATAAAGTATGAGTCTCCTCCACACCTCAGCCTCCTCATCAGAAATGGGATGGAGTTAATATTTGGTGATCCCTGCATGTTTCCTGTTAATAAAGCATCTTATTAGGAATATGATCAAAAATTCTCACTAATGTCAAAGATATCTACCAAGAATTCCCATCCAGTGATAAATCTGATTAGTTTTGATTATCTTTTGTATAGTTTATCTTCTTCCAAAATAAGGAGAGATTTGCTGTTCACTGTGGCTAAATGTCTGCAAGGAATTCTATACAGTTTCTGCTTACAAATAATCAGGTTCTCCTTTCAGGTGATCAGAAAATTTGAAATTGAGAAGAGTATGGTTACAAGCTCTATGGAAACATACAACTTTTTAATGGAAAGGAACTTTAGGCAAGCCCTGCCTTCCTTGAAATGAAGAGAGGTTAATTGGCTTATGGAAAGTGCCAATTTTCTGTTTTCTTTTCCTGTTGATACCTCCATGTGTGAAATCTTCCTTTGGGAAACTTCTGCCTTTTGTGAATCAGAGACATTGCAATGATTCTTAGAGTCTAGCTTCATAGTGAGTCTTGCTACTCAAAGTATGATCCATAGACCAGCAGCATTAGAATCTCCTAGGAGGTTATTAGAAATGCACAATCTCAGGGTTCACCTAGATCTACTGAATCAGAGTTTGCATTTTAAGAAGAACTCAGGTAATTTCTATGTACATTACAGTTTGGGAACCACTAGTAGACACATGACCCCAATTTAGTTATTTTTTCTGCTTACCAGAACACTCTTTTTAAAAATAAGGACAATTGTTACAATTTACTGTGTACCTTCTTTACACTGTGCCATGTCCCTTATTTTCAAGCTCCACAAAATTGGTAGTATTTTATTTTACATATAAAAAATAGAGACTTTCAGAAAGGCAAAGTAACTTGTCCAAAGTTGCATGCTTGTAAGCCACAGACGTTGGATTTAAAGTGAGTATTTTTTGACTATGAAGTCCGTAAAATTTTCACTGGGTTATGCATATGGTTCAGCGGATCTGGATAGGTGAATCTCTGCTAAAAGGCCAAATTTAATTTTTAAGGCTCATGAGTTTTTGGAAATTTTAGTGTTCTATTTCTTTAAAATGTGATAATCGTCTTTCTTAACTCCATTAAATGACATAAATTCCTTTCCATTCAAATGAATGTGATTGGAACTGTTAGACAAAAGCTTTTGGGTTCTAGGTAAACAAAAAAGAAAGAAAGAACAGAAACAACCAAATATGAAGTTTTGTATATGTGGAAAGAAAATTTACTCTTTCTCTGTAATTTGCTGTATTATGTGAATAACATATTTTGTTTCTGGTGTAAACTCAGCTGCATTATTAATATTTTTACATATTTGCTTTTTGGCTTGGACTTTGATTAGATTAAGCACCATTAAGGAATGTGAATGATCATGGCATTCATTTCTTCTTATCAGAACACATCAGTTTTCTCTTCATTATTACACTAATTCCCAGTAAGTTTTAACATTACACACAGAGCAACTCAGGCAACAAATGAAATAAGAAAGGGATGTGAATAAAGCCTCAGCTAGAACTCTGACTTTCAAACATATAATTGAGAGTATTTTTTGGTACAAATGAGCCTTATACTGGTAACTAGGAGAGCATCTTTTTTTTTTTTTTTTTTTTTTTT
>NW_016815803.1:772362-777967 GCF_001698545.2 Rhinopithecus bieti | reverse complement strand
GGCGCCTGTAGTCCCAGCTACTCGGGAGGCTGAGGCAGGAGAATGGCGTAAACCCGGGAGGCGGAGCTTGCAGTGAGCTGAGATCCGGCCACTGCACTCCAGCCTGGGTGGCAGAGCAAGACTCCGTCTCAAAAAATAAAAAAAAATAAAAAAAAAAAGTTAAATCCCTAATTCTTTATTCTATGCTAATTATTCTTCAGAAGCCCAGATTTTCTCTTGGATTATTATAGCTAATCTATGTTAGCGACAAGAGATGTTTAATAATGTCCACCTATTTATTCTTCAGGCTCTCACCTCTTACATTCTGGGGAAGTTGCTAACTTAGAAATACCTGAGAATTTCTAAGCCTGAGCAGTGATATCTTCCAATCATAACGCAGAAAATAAATGTAAACATGAAGAAGTAAGAAATGAAGTTTTTGTTTGTTTGTTTTTAAAAACAAGCATGCTATAAGTGATTGGTTTGCCAACCACAGAAAATGAGTATTCCTGTTGGTTAGCCTAGGCTATGAGAACAGGGCAGTGAAGTAAGGAGGCAGGGAGAAAGAGATCAAAGGAAAGCGAGAAGGAAGACAGTATTAGGAAGCAGAAGAGCAAACATGACACCATGTAAAAGATGTACTAGAAAGCAGGCAAGAAATTAGACCTACTGCCAATGGTCCACTGACCAACTGGCAAAGGAGATTGGCAATGGACCTCATGGGGAGAAAGGAAAAACGTCATTTAGAACAGCACAGCTATCTAGAAATACTTGTCGTATGGCAAACAACTCCACATTCCTTAACAGTGTCCTGAAGCTGCTAAATTCTAGCATGGTACAGTTGTGTTCACAAAGATGAGAAGACAAGAAGATAATACATTTTAAAATGATCTTTCATATTAATAATAAATGATCAACATTTAAAAGCCATCAGAACCTAATTGTTTAGCCTTCAAAGAACTAGAAATCTTCCCTTTCTACCCGATTTTGACAGATAATAGAACTCTTTCCCTTAGACCATGTCCTACCTCTTAGTCCGTTCTCTGAACCTCATTCCAGTGGGACTGGAGTTTGTCATGACTGCAGTGACTTCGTCAGAGATGTAGTTACAAGAAAAATACAGTACACTGTTATCATTGCCAAATGTGCCTACTATAATATAATATTCTATGGAATGTTAGGATCCTTTACAGGAGATGAAAACACAACCTCCATAAAATTGTATTCAATGGAACATTGAAGAAATACACTTTATTTAAGTTATCTTCAAGGTTCATTTATACATACCTATTTTATTTCAAAGTGCATGTTCTTTTTTTTTTTTTTTTGAGACAGAGTCTCGCTCTGTCGCCCGGGCTGGAGTGCAGTGGCCGGATCTCAGCTCACTGCAAGCTCTGCCTCCCGGGTTTACGCCATTCTCCTGCCTCAGCCTCCTGAATAGCTGGGACTACAGGTGCCCGCCACCTCGCCCGGCTAGTTTTTTGTATTTTTTTTTAGTAGAGACGGGGTTTCACTGTGTTAGCCAGGATGGTCTCGATCTCCTGACTTCGTGATCCTCCCGTCTCGGCCTCCCAAAGTGCTGGGATTACAGGCTTGAGCCACCGCGCCCGGCCTTAAAGTGCATGTTCTTGTTCACTTAAAGCATCTTCAGTAACACTTTAGTGACCATCCTATGTTAAAACATCATATTCTTGGGAATTATGGGCTTGGTTAGTGAGGTTGAAAATTCAGTTCTTCATTTTTGAGAGAAATTGAAACTAAAAATTGAGTCATGAGGCAAGCCTATTCCTTGAAAATGATTCATAGTTGAACCAGAGGAGTGGGGCTCTCTTTCTCTTCTTCCTTTTCACTACCTATAATTGCGTCCTTGGAGGAAACTGCCATTCCCTATTTCTAGGGGCCAGCTGCCCATGAGGAAATATATTTGCTATTTCCTTCATGGTTCAGATAAAAAGAAACCACTGCTACATTTCTTCTGTTTCTTCATTTTCAACATTTCTCCATAATTTGAATTTCAGATCCACGGGTTCTTGGTACTGAAAGGAATCTTAGAGAACACCCAACCTAACTTACCATGGGAATTTAAAGATGTGGTCATGGTGGGTTTGGTGCAGGGATTGCAGCCATGACTCAGGTTCCATGCTTCTACGCTTTGCAGGCCGGAGCTCTTTCTAGGACATCACTCTGGCTGTGCCTGGACAACTGCTGATCTTGCCCAACAGTAGTTGATTGGTGGAGAGACGCTTGAACTTGGGAAGTGGAAGACCACACTGTCTTCCACAATGTTTGAACTAATTTACGCTTCCACCAACAGTGTAAAAGCATTCCTATTTCTCCACATCCTCTCCAGCATCTGTTGTTTCCTGACTTTCTAATGATCACCATTCTAATTTGCATGAGATGGTATCTCATTACGGTTTTGATTTGCATTTCTCTAATGACCAGTGATGATGAGCTTTTTTTCATATGTTTGTTGTCTACACAAATGTCTTCTTTTGAGAAGTGTCTGTTCATATCCTTTGCTCACTTTTTGATGGGGTTGTTCATTTTCTTCTTGTAAATTTGTTTAAGTTCCTTGTAGATTCTGGATATTAGCCCTTTGTCAGATGGATAGATTGCCACAATTTTCTCCCATTCTGTAAGTTGCCTGTTCACTCTGATGATAGTTTCTTTTGCTTATGAGAGGAGGACTAAATTTGATGATACTGTGGATCACTTCCAGCTCTTCATTTTGTTTCCTTAAGGATATGTTGTGACTAAAAGAGATGGGGACAAGCCAAATCTCAGTGGCTTAAGGAGAAAAGAGGTGTGATTGCTAGGATGTTTCTATATCAGAATTTAATAAGTGGAAGAATATGTACCATCCTTTCTCTTGTGCTTTCTTTCCCCCTAACAAATTGCAATTCTTTACTCAGAAAACAACCTATAAGTGGTCAGCTTCTACTTTCTGTTTATAAGTAGCAGAGTTAAAAGTAAATTCCAGAAATGGGAAGTACATACAGATAAATTAAATGTTTTTGACAGTTACCTAAATGGCTGTTTAAGAAAGCTTTTAATCTTTTTCTCACAGATGAATTGCCTTAGGATTTTCCAAATTGTTCTGCCATTGTCTCCTTTCACCAGACATCAATGGCCTCCAGCAGCTTCTCTACCTTGCTTGACAAACAGGAGTCCCTGGTAACCGTCTAGAACTCATGGGCTCTCTGGCTTGCTCATTGGAACTCAGCACCTTTGGCATGTTGCCTGCTGCTGAGCTCACAACCGACTTTTTCCCAATGTTGTCACCAATTTTCCTGTGGCTGCTATTGGTCCAATGACTTCATTCTAACTATACGCTTTTTATTTTTATTTATTTTATTTTTATTTATTATTATACTTTAAGTGCTGGGATACATGTGCAGAATGTGCAGGTTTGTTACATAGGTATACATGCACCATGGTGGTTTGCTGCACCCATCAACGTGTCATCTACATTAGGTATTTCTCCTAATGCTATCCCTCCCATTGCCCCCCACCCCCTGATAGACCTCGGTGTGTGATATTCCCCTCCCTGTGTCCATGTGTTCTCTTTGTTCAGCTCCCACTTATGAGTGAGAATATGTGGTGTTTGGTTTTCTGTTCCTGTGTTAGTTTGCTGATAGTTTCCAGCTTCATCTGTGTCCCTGTGAAGGACATAAACTCATTCTTTTTTTATGGCTGCATAGTATTCCATTGTGTGTGAGTGATACATTTTCTTAATCCAGTCTATCATTGATGGACATTTGGGTTGGTTCCAAGTGTTTGCTATTGTGAATAGTGCTGCATTAAACATACGTGTGCATGTGTGTTTATAGTAGACTGATTTATAACCTTTTGGTATATACCCAGTAATGGCATTGCTGGGTCAAATGGTATTTCTAGTTCCAGATCCTTGAGGAATTGCCACACCTTCTTCCACAATGGTTGAACTAATTTATACTCCCACCAAGAGTGTAAAGCATTCCTATTTCTCCACATCCTCTGCAGCATCTGTTGTTTCCTGACTTTTTAATGATCACCATTCTAACTGGCGTGAGATGGTATCTCATTATGGTTTTGATTTGCATTTCTCCAATGACCAGTGATGATGAGTTTTTTTCATATGTTTGTTGTCTGCACAAATGTCTTCTTTTGAGAAGTGTCTGTTCATGTCCTTTGCCCACTTTTTGATGGGGTTGTTTGTTTTTTCTCGTAAATTTATTTAAGTTCCTTGTAGATTCTGGATATTAGCCCTTTGTCAGATGGACAGATTGCAAAAATTTTCTCCCATTCTGTAGGTTGCCTGTTCACTCTGATGATAGTTTCTTTTGTTGTGCAGAAGCTCTTTAGTTTAATCAAATTCCATTTGTTAATTTTGGCTTTTGTTGCCATTGCTTTTGGTGTTTTAGTCATGAAGTCTTTGCCCATGCCTATGTCCTCAATGGTATTGCCTGAATTTTCTTCTATGGTTTTTATGGTTTTAGGTCTTATATTTAAATCTTTAATCCATCTTGAGTTGATTTTTGTATAAGGTGTAAGGAAGAGGTCCATTTTCAGTTTTCTGCATATGGCTTGCCAGTTTTCCGAACACCATTTGTTAAATAGAGAATCCTTTCCCCATTGCTTGTTTTTGTCAGGTTTGTCAAAGATCAGATGGTTGTAGATGTGTGGTGTTATTTCTGAGGCCTCTGTTCTGTTCCATTGGTCTATATATCTGTTTTGCCACCAATACCATGCTGTTTTGGTTACTGTAGCCTTGTAACATAGTTTGAAGTGAGGTAGCATGATGCATCCAGCTTTGTTCTTTTTGCTTAGGATGGTTTTGACTATATGGGCTCTTACTTGGTTCCATATGAAATTTAAAGTAGTTTTTTTCTAATTCTATGAAGAAAGTCAATGGTAGCTTGATGGGATAGCATTGAATCTATAAATTACTTTGAGCAGTATGACCATTTTTATGATATTGATTCTTTCTATCCATGAGCATGGAATATTTTTCCATTTGTTTGTGTCCTCTCTTATTTCCTTGAGCAGTGGTTTGTAGTTCTCCTTGAAGAGGTCCTTTACATCCCTTGGGAGTTGTATTTCTAGATATTTTAATTCTCTTTGTAGCAATTATGAATGAGAGTTCTCTCATGATTGGCTCTCTGTTTGTCTATTATTGGTGTATAGGAATGCTTGTGATTTTTTGAACGTTGATTTTGTATCCTGAGACTTTGCTGATGTTGCTTATCAGCTTAAGGAGATTTTGGACTGAGACAATGTGGTTTTCTAAATATACAACCATGTCATCTGCAAACAGAGACCATTTGACTTCCTCTCTTCCTCTTTGAGTATCCTTTGTTTCTTTCTCTTGACTGGTTGCCCTGGCCAGAACTTCCAATACTATGTTGAATAGGAGTGGTGATATAGGATATCCTTGTCTTGCACCAGTTTTCAAAAGGAATGCTTCCAGGTTTTGCCCATTCAGTATGACATTGGCTGTGGGTTTGTCATAAATAGCTCTTATTATTTTGACATACGTTCCATCAATACCTAGTTTATTGAGTGTTTTTATCATGAAGGGGTGTTGAATTTTGTAAAAGGCCTTTTCTGCATCTATTGAGATAATCATGTGGTTTTTGTCATT
>NW_016815803.1:733547-772169 GCF_001698545.2 Rhinopithecus bieti | reverse complement strand
TTTTTTTTTTAAACAGCTCCTGGATTCATTGATTTTTTTTTCAAGGGTTTTTCTTGTCTCTGTTTACTTCAGTTCTGCCCTGATCCTAGTTATTTCTTGCCTTCTGTTAGCTTTTGAATTTGTTTGCTCTTGCTTCTCTAGTTCTTTTAATTGTGATGTTAGGGTGTCAAATTTAGATCTTTCTCACTTTTTCCCGTGGGCATTTAGTGCTATAATTTTCCCTTTAAATACTGCTTTAGCTGTATCACAGACATTCTAGTATGTTGTGTCTTTGTTTTCATTGGTTTCAGAGAACTTATTTATTTCTGCCTTAATTTTGTTATTTACCCAGTAGTCATTTAGGAGCAGGTTGTTCAGTTTCCATATAGTTTTGTGGTTTTGAGTGAGTTTCTTAATCCTGACTTCTAATTTGATTGCACTCTGGTTGGAGAGACTGTTATTTATGATTTCTGTTCTTTTGCATTTGCTGAGGTGTGTTTTACTTCCAATTATGTGGTCGATTTTAGAATAAGTGCTATGTGTTGCTGAGAAGAATGTCTATTCCTTTGATTTTGGGTGGAGAGTTCTGTAGATGTCTATTAGGTCCACTTGATCCAGAGCTGATTTCAAGTCCTGAATATCCTTGTTAATTTTCTGTTTCATTGATCTGTCTAATATTGATGGTGGGATATTAAATTCTCCCCCTATTATTGTCTGGGAGTCTAAGTCTCTTTATAGGTCTCTAGGAACTTGCTTTATGAATCTGGTTGTTCCTGTATTGGGTGCATATATATTTAGGATAGTTAGCTCTTCTTGTTGCATTGATTCCTTTACCATTATGCAATGCCCTTCTTTGTCTTTTTTAATCTTTGTTGGTTTAAAGTTTGGTTTATCAGAGACTAGGATTGCAACCCCTGCTTTTTTTTTTTTTTTCTTTCCATTTGCTTGGTAAATATTCCTCCACCCCTTTATTTTGAACCAATGTGTGTCTTTGCATGTGAGATGGGTCTCCTGAATACAGCACACTGATGGATCTTGACTCTTGATCCAATTTGCCAGTCTGTGCCTTTTAATTGGGGCATTTAGCCCATTAACATTTACAGTTAATATTGTTATGTGTGAATTTGATCCTATCATGATGCTAGCTAGTTATTTTGTCCATTAGTTGATGCAGTTTATTCATGGTATCAATGCTGTTTACATTTTGGTTTGTTTTTCCAGTGGCTGGTACTAGTTTTTTCTTTCTATATTTAGTGCTTCCTTCAGGAACTCTTGTATGTCAGGCCTGGTGGTGACAAAATCCCTCAATATTTGCTTGTCTGTGAAGGATTTTATTTCTACTTCACTTATGAAGCTTAGTTTGGCTGGATATGAAATTCTAGGTTGAAAATTCTTTTCTTTAAGAATGTTGAATATTGGCCTCCATTCTTTTCTGGCTTGTATGTTTTCTGCAGAGAGATCCACTGTTAGTCTGATGGGCTTCCCTTTGTGGATAACCCGACCTTTCTCTCTGGCTGCCTTAACCATTTTTCCTTCATTTTAACCTTGATGAATCTGATGATTATATGTCTTGGGATTGCTCTTCTGGAGGAGTATCTTTGTGGTGTTCTCTGTCTTTCTTGAATTTGAATGTTAGCCTGTCTTGCTAGGTTGGGGAAGTTCTCCTGGATAATATCCTGAAGTGTGTTTTCCAACTTGGTTCCGTTCTCCTGTCACTTTCAAGTACACCCATCAAACATAGGTTTGGTCTTTTCACATAGTCCCATATTTCTTGAAGGCTTTGTTCATTCCTTTTTATTCTTTTTTCTCTAATCTTGTCTTTATGCTTTATTTCATTAAGTTGATCTTCAATCTCTGATACCTTTTCTTCCACTTGATTGATTGGGCTATTGATACTATGTATGCTTCACAAAGTTCTCGTGCTGTGTTTTTCAGCTCCATCAGATCATTTATGTTCTTTCTAAACTGGTTATACTAGTTAGCAACTCCTCCAACCTTTTTTCAAAGTTTTTAGCTTCCTTGCATTGGGTTAGAATGCACTCCTTTAGCTCGGAGAGGTTTGTTATTACCCACCTTCTGAAGCCTACTTCTGTCACTTTATCAAATTCCTTCTCCATCCAGTTTTCTTCCCTTGCTGGCGAGGAATTGCCATCTTTTGGAGGAGAATGGATGTTCTGGTTTTTGGAATTATCAGCCTTTTTGTGCTGGTTTTCCCCATCTTCATGGATTTATCTACCTTTGATTTTGCTCCATCTTTGGGTGGAGTTTTTGCATGGTTTTCCTTTTTGTTGATGTTGATGCTATTACTTTCTGTTTGTTAGTTTTCTTCTAACAGTCAGACTCCTCTTCTACAGGTCTGCTGGAGTTTGCTAGGGGTTCACTTCAGACCTGTTTGCCTGGGTATCACCATCAGAGGCCGCAGAACAGCAAAGATTGCTGCCTGCTCCTTCCTCTGGAAGGTTCATTCCAGAGGGGCACCTGCCATATACCAGCCAGAACTATCTTGTATGAGTTGTCTGTCGACCCCTGATGGGAGAAGTCTCGCCATCAGGAGGTACGGGGGTCAGGGACCCACTTGAGGAGGCAGTCCGCCTCTTAGCAGATCTTGAGTGCTGTGCTGGGAGATCCACTGCTCTCTTCAGTGCAGGCAGGCAGGAACGTTTAAGTCTGCTGAAGCTGCACTCACAGTCACCCCTTTCCCCAGGTTCTCTGTTCCAGGAAGATGGGAGTTTTACCTATAAGCCCCTGACTGGGGCTGCTGCCTTTCTTTCAGAGATGGCTTGCCCAGAGAGGAGGAATCTAGAGAGGCAGTTTGACTACAGTGGCTTTGCTGCACTGAAATGGACTCCCCCCAGTCCAAACTTCCTGGTGGCTTTGCTTATACTGTGAAGGAAAACTGCATACTCAAGTCTCAGTAATGGCAGACATTCCTCCCCCAACCAAGTTGGAGCATCCCAGGTCATCTTTAGACTCCTGTGTTGGCAGCAAGAATTTCAAGCCAGTGGATCTTAGCTTGCTATGCTCTGTGGAGGTGGGATCTGCTGAGCAAGACCACCTGGCTCCCTGGCTTCAGCCCCCTCTGCAGGGTAGTGTATGGTTCTGTCTCGCTGGTGTTCCAGATGCCACTTGGGTACAAAAAAACAACAATAACAAAAAACAAACTCCTGCAGCTAGCTCAGTGTCTGCCCAAATGGCCTCCCAGGTTTGTGCTTGAAACTGAGGGTGCTTGTGGTGTAGGCACCTCTTGGAATCTCCTGGTTTGTGGGTTGCAAAGACTATGGGAAAAGCATGGTATCTTGCACGGTCCCTTATGGCTTTCCTTGGCTAAGGGATGGAGTTCCCCAACCCCTTGTGCTTCGTAGGTGAGGCAACGCCTCACCCTGCTTCAGCTCGCCCTCCATGGGCTGCACCCACTGTCTAACTAGTTCCAGTGAGATGAACTGGGTACCTCAGTTGGAAATGCAGAAATCACCTTCCTTCTGCATTGGTTTCCCTGGGAGCTGCAGATCAGAGCTGTTTCTATTCGGCCATCTTGCCTGGGAATCCTCCTAACTATGTTTTTAAAAGGAAATCTGCTTTTATGTATTTTCTAAAACAATTTGAATAAAGTGCAGAGGTTGTTAAAGTCACTGTTGTTTCTTGACCATGAATAAAACACAAAAGTAAGTACTCAATGGTATATAGTATTTCAGGAACTGAAATTCAACAGTCACTGAACTGAACAGTTTAAACTTTTGAAGAGAAAAGCTCTAACCCAAACTGAGAGATTGTTCCAATCATTTGAAAAGTTGGTGGTTGGTTTATAGTCAAATGAAGATTAGTGACATTCTTATATATTTCAGTTATATTACATTATTTAGATCATAATGTTCCTAATGTTCTTCACACCTGACTCAAACTTTTCCTTTTTGCCTTTCTTCTGAAGTCAAATATTATTATAATTAATATTTTTAAAGGATTTATACTGGGAAGAGATGAGACATTTTGGCATTTACCTTAATTTTCTTTGGAAGATGTTTATTTTCCTTGTCAGCTGTAGGGGGAAAATCCTTCTGTGAAAATCAATGGATCCTAGCTTTCAGGAGCATGTCTGGTATGATTTTGATGGCATACCCAAGAATTGCCAAAGGAGTGTCACAGAAGCCAGATGAGAAACACAGGGAACATTATCTTCCTTTTTACGGAAAACAGCATGGATTTTCAAGAATAAGATCATTGTAATAAAATAATCCAAATAAATTCTTTTAAAACTTTTAATTAATTTATTTTATCTTTTAATTTTATTTATTTATTTTTTTGAGACAGAGTCTCACTCTGTTGCCCAGGCTAGAGTGCAGTGGTGCAATCTTGGCTCACTGCAACCTCCGCCTCCTGGGTTCAAGCGATTCTCCTGCCTCAACCTCCTGAGTCGCTGGGATCACAGGCGTGCACTACCATGCCTGGCTGCTTTTTGTATTTTTAGTAAAGACAAGGTCTCACCATGTTAGTCAGGCTGGTTTGGAACTCCTGGTCTCAAGTGATCTTCCCACGTTCACCTCCCAATGCTGGGATTACAGGTATGAGCCACTGTGCCCAATCAGAAACTCTTTAACATAAATATTTATGTAAGGTGTGGATGGCATATCTGGCTTTGCAACTTTGGGTTCTTTGGTGCTTTTGCAGAAGTCATTGTTCTTATATTAGAAATGCCATCTGGAGTCACAATATGCAACTTGAATCAGTAGAGCCTCTCAGAGTGCGGATGTCAGGAAACCAAGCATACATCTCCTCTACAGCTTCTTCATACAGTCAGGAGGGAAATTCACAGTGCAGTGCCTATCCTTGGGTTTTAACCTCCAAGCTGAGTCCATGATATGCTGATGTTCTTTATAGAAGGATCTTTCTATTGCATGAAATATCTAACAAAGAGAATTTCAAGAAAGTCATTTTTATAAACGTTCCTGCTTGTGGTTAGTTTGGGATTTGGATTCTTTAGAGAGCAATATCTTTCCTTTTGGTTTTATGACCATCTTTTTCTTAATGCTTAGAAAGCAAAGAGTTTTGCCAAACATTTTTTTTTTTTTTCTGGCGATAGTGTCATTTGGAAAATGAAAATTGAAAGGCTCAGTTTCTCTTACTAAAGTCTTCAGATATTTATATGTAGTTTAATAGTTTCATCTTAAGAAAGTAAAGGACCTTTCCACATTTGTTAGCATATGGAATGGTGATATATATACACACACACACACACATACACACAAACACACACACACACACACAAGCATATGTATATGCGTATGTTCCTATGGAGATAGGCAAGATTACTAAATTCAGTAGTGGAAAATGGGCAGGAGCTACGCTTACAATTCATTTCTATCCCTGATTCTATCTAAATAGAAGACTAATCATTTCATGTTTTTGTGGACTATGGGTAAGTCCTTTTAATTTTTGCTAATCATTGGACAACTCTGCAGATAATAAAATAATGACAATGTTTTGCTTGAATCAATTATTTTGTCTTGAAATAATTAGTCTTTGAGTTCATTGAAAACATTTAGAGAAATCTAAATAATCCAAGCAGAATGAAAGGAAAAGGGTGGCTGTGTTTTGATAGGCGTCAATGAGCACGACTGGTTGAGTCTAGTTTATGATGAGATATTTATTCCCTCCTAGGCACAATTCCACAACTCAGTTAACTTTGTAAATGTGGAGGAGAAATGTCTGTCATATGATGTTTCCTATTTGTCTAGCACTTTTCTTCTCTTCTCTGATAACAAGTATTCCTCATGCTGTATTTTACAAAAAACCATGGAATCTCAGTTTCCAGGGGGAAAAGTTGAGATATTGTCATAGGCCTCTCTTATTGCCCTTCCTTATAAGAAGGCATCAGGGTACAAAGGACACAATAAGTGAGGACAGGTCTCGTAAGCTGCCAAAGGCCACGTCAACGAGATTCCAAAAGAAAAGTCGGTCTTTATTCTATCACACTGTCACATTCAAGAAGGGATAGCTGATGGACAAAATGTTTGATATTTTAAAAACTACCAAACAAAAAGCCCAGTCTTTTCTCCACAAAGTTCTCCAAAAGTATTAGGAAACAAATGAATGCAAATATAATTCAAGTTAAGGTACAATTTTAGCATAGTTGCTTTGTCACAACTCTTTTGGTGATGGCCATTCTTTGGGTAATTTTTGTGCTAAGCCATTTTGGATTTTGTCTGACATGTTGATGGCAGAGTGGTGTGTCTTTCTGTGCATGGAAAATAAACGTGAAAAATGACTTATTGTTGCTGTGTGAAAGCTCCTCAGTTTCTGAATTATAAGGCAAATTAGGCCTCAGATTTCATTTTTGTAGCCATAGTATCGGTGAACAATAAAAACTAGAATATCTGAATTTGTCTATATCCACACTTGTCAGAAAAGAGAAACAAGGTTAAGCAGTTGTTCAGAAAACTTCACAATATTGCCTCTTCTCTGACTTTAGGTTACTATCCTCTCAGTAGTGTTAAAATTATAATGATCAGCCTAGCTGCAATGGATGCATGCTCTTCTGTCTCATGAATCCAAAGAAAAATTGTTAGCTAATTCAAATAGTATTTGAAATGGTCAGTGAAGAAAATTGTCCTTTGAAGTGCTGCTAAAGTCATGGGAGTACAGTTATGAGGGTTTCAAAATGTATAGCTGGAAAGTCATTCTTGCAAAGCATCTATTTGAAAAACGAACGTATTTTAAATAAGTGAAAAATAAAGTAGTGCATCACACAAAACTACTCAGTTTAAAGCAGGCAGAATCTTGAAATACACATGGCATCAGTGTAAAATGTTACAAAATATACTCACCTGTGGTTTGGGGCTAGATAGGTTGAGGATAATATTTTAAAACAAATTGCTATCAAAAATCATTCAAACCACACCATGAAAATCCTGCAGAGTTGCTAAGTGATTTTTAAGCAGAGAACACTAGTGACTCTCCTTTGGGAAAATGGAAAACACAAACAAAATAAGACAAAAGGATCATTTTCAAATTCCTGAAGGGATGTAGATTTAGGAATTGAAGCAAGTTCTATTCGATTTTATCAAGTTAGAGCATGAGATAAGATAATCTAGCAACAGGTAATTTGCAATAAGTGATCTAAAGCTGAAAGGAACTGTGAGAGTCACTCTTCTCAGCTCAGGCCTTAGGTTGGTGAGATATTATTTGCTCAACTTTATAAATGAGTTGACTGTGACCCAGAGAGGTTAGGTGACTCTCTCACTGTTGCAGAGCTATGGTAAATAGGGCATTCTAACCTAGGCCAATTTCCCCCCCTTCTTAAGCATGTCTGAAACTACATTACTCTGTTGTGGTCTGTGAGTTTATTATTTAATATATGTGGGCATCACCACATTTCTTAAGCACTCACAGGGATGGAAACACCATGCTAGCTGTGAGGAGACTGGGATTGCCAACATCAAATCTGTGTTGAATAAGACACTTTACCTATTCTGTTTTTTTTTTTAATTGTCACAAATCTCCTTTTAAAAAATGTTATTCTTCTGTTTTTAACACATGAATACAAAACTGAGGCCCAGCCTGCTTACATGACTTGCTTGAGGTTAGTGGTTAGCATACAGCCAACCAGGATTAAAAGCTAGCTCTGTTTATGTCCGTAGCGCCTACTCTTTTTATTATTTCTGTAATCTTCATGGGAAAGGAGAATAAATAATAGTACTGTGGTTGATAATTTCGAAGTTTTTAGTATCTGACCGGAGAAAGTTCTTTAAAGAACACATCTAAAAAAATCAAGACATCAAGACTGTGTTTTAGGAATCCTGATCACTGCTTAGTGAAAACTCTTCATTCTTGCTCTGTTGTTTTACTTGCTAGGAGTTTTCCTTTACTGCATATTAATTCCTAGTCCCTGTGGTATGAGAAATTGAAGGAGCAGGAAGGCCTGTCTGGCTCAGTGGGACTGGGTTGCTATTTAGTCTGGCTGTTTCCTACCTCGCATGTCGATTGATTATCCTGCCTATCATGTGTTGACATATTTTGCTTGCTGTACTGATTATACATTGGGAGTGCTAATTCTTTTATTGGGTTAGAGTTCAAAGGTGCTCATCTGTCAGCAAAAAGTCTCTCATTTCATGGCATGCTTGGCCTCCTCTTATATCTGTCATTTTTATACTGTTCTCAGAGGTTTTCCTCTTATTTCTGGTCCTCGTTCAATAGCAAAGATCTTGAAGGATTTTCCTTTGTAGTGGGCTATTTTGTACGGTTTTTGGAGACAGATTCTGTTCTTTGAAGATATGCAGAATATTGGCATTTCACAGACTATGACTGCAGCAATGGAAATAACACTATATCCTGCTCTTTGTTAACAACTCTGTTGGTCCTGATCTCTAAATCCTGGAATTTTCCCAAACACAGTCAATTTCTGAGGCCAATAAGTAGATGGATCGAAACTTGAATTTTACATGTCAATGTCACAGTATTCTGGACAACCATCAAGAAATGGAATTCCATGGAGAATAGTCTGATGAATGGTGATTTGATTACATATAACAATATAAATACTGTCCTAATGTCTAAATTCTTTGTCAGTGCATCTGTGGAATATAGATAGGTAAATGTTTCCATATGGATAGACAGATATTTCTTTCCTCTCCTAATTTTGGATTAAAATCCTAAGTAGAAATATCCTCAAAAGTATTATTTTGGATTATGTATGAGGAAGTATTTTACAATTAGTTTGAGGTGTTGAAGATGTAAGTAGCATGTCCTTCTTGAGAAGACTGCCAACATGTCAAGGGTACATTTTGTTGTAGTTTTATTTTGATCTTTACTTTCCTTACAGGTTCCATTTAGAAGCTGATTGAAATAATAACAAATGTTCTATTACAGTAATAGTAAATTACAAAAACTGTTTTTGTGAACTGGTAAGATAATCAATGATGACTGACTTTTCTCTAAATTTTCATGAAGCTTTAACAAGTTAGCCTTCAAAGTTGATATAACATGTGTGTAAATCTTAAGTTAGAGAAGTAGCCGGAGTTGTTTGGACCAACCTTATAGAGAGGAGCAAAGTGAAGCCAAGAAGTGAACAGCTTTCTATTGGAAAAGAAAGAAACATAGTAGTTATTGTCAAATTTTAATGAGTTTATTTGTCATTTGATAGTTTGGGTATTGTAAATGATGGGAGCGATGGAACTATTAGAATAACCTTGAAATAGGACAGGCACAGTGGCTCACGCCTGTAATTCCAGCACTTTGGGAGGCCGAGGCGGGTGGATCACGAGGTCAGGAGTTTAAGACCAGCTTGGCCAAGATGGTGAAACCCTGTCTCTACTAAAAATACTTTTAAAAAAATTAGCTGGGTGTGGTGACAGGTGCCTGTAATCCCAGCTGCTTGGGAGACTGAGGCAGAGAATTGCTTGCATCCGGGAGAGGGGGAGGCTGCAGTGAGCCAAGATCGCGTCACTGCACTCCAGCCTGGACGACAGAGCCAGTCTCCATTTAAAAAAAAAAAAAGAAAAAAAAAGAATAACTGAATAACCTTGAAATAGAATAATATAAGAATATTATGATATTATGCTTGGGCTCAAACAGACTGGTTTTAATGAGGTGAGACACATCAACTCTCTGAGCCTTAGTTTTTAAAATCTGTCAAATGGGACTATTTATGCAGTAGGTTTCAGGGAGACATTAAATAAGATAATGATGTAAAATGCATAAGATAGTGTCAGTCTGGCACATAGTAAGTATTCAGTAAAAGTCAAAACTTGATTGCTTTCCATGTTCTCATTCCTGTCCAAGCCAGCTTCATAACACAAACTAAAAATGATATCTTCATCAGTCTTCAGTGGCTTTTCTTGAGTTTATACACAGATAGGACTTTGCTGATTATGGTACAAAGCAACTATACTTGTGGCTCTTTCAAGGAATTTACTTCCACAATCACACAGAGATTGATGGACTCATAGAATATGAGCTGGAAAGGACCCTGGGGGCTCTCTGCATTCAATAATTTTACAGATGAGGAAATAGATTCCCAGAGAGATGAAAAGACTTGTTCAGAATTTCCCAGTTAATCAGTGACAGTGCCAGGAACAGGATCTGGTTTTCCAGAAGCCTAATCCATTGTTCTTATTTATCTACCCTTCTGGTTTAGGAAACAAAGATTATGGTTGAATATCCTGAGTTGTTTGTCAGGATGAACTATTTCAAAATGTTATAGCCTTTAAAGCTACATGGCTAATTGGGGGAAAAAAATCAAAGTGTATGTATGAGATATCATTAATGGCTAAACAAAATTACAGTGTAGAAATATAGGTGGTGTTACCTAACCATGGTTAGGGAAGTCTTCCCAAGCTAACTCATAATCTTCAACATTCTCCACACTCCTCTTCTAATTATTTGATAAAGTCTGTTGGCATTTTCTCATTCTTATGCAAAGTGCTCTGTAAACCCAGCTTCAACCCCCTCTCCTTACCCTTGTTGAATTAAATTCATTTCCATATGCTACTCTGATGTAGAGATTTGTGGGCCACTCCTGAGAAGTACAACCACCCTTTTTCTCATGTGCTTATGTGTGAATAGACACTGAGAGATTTTAAGAATTCAAGAGGTTGTACAGTTAGAGGAAGAGGGACTGTTAAGTACTTAAGTATTAGAAATTAGATGATAGTAAGTATTAGAAAGTACTAAATGAACATAGTGTTTGCTGCAAGTACACTAGCTGTATTTCTAAATATGGCTAGTTTGTGGAGTTTTGTACACTTTTATGGTACTATTAACTCTGTCTGTATTAATCTGGAACATTCCAACAAGCCAACAACAGTCACAAGGCCTTGAGTTTCTCTCCATCGCATAAGCTGCAAATTTACATGGCAAAAAAAGTCTCAATAAGTCGAGGACACTGAACTCAAATGAAATAGCACTACACTGGTTTTTTAGCCTGTACTATTACAGCATATAAAATTCCATCAAGCATATGAGTCTAGCTGTGATACTCTTTATCCATTTTGAACAAATTCTATAATTGCGCCTTTATCTTTTGCAGTTGTATCTCTCAGAGACTCTTTGAGTTTAAGAAAGATGTAATGAGAGAGAGTGAAGAAGAGAAGGAGGGAGGGAGGGAAAGAGAAAGCAGGTAGTGGTGAGGGAGAGACACAGAGAAAGAGACAGAGACTAGATGATAGAGAAAAAACCCTTTTGACCATATTGTCTAGCAGAGTGAGAGAACATTAGCAAAGCTGTGACTGGCAAGTGTTCATAAACTGTTATCTTCCCCTGGGAGAAGCCAGAGTGGCCATTTCACTGTGCTATAACTGTAGGTATTTATTAAAAATTCATCCAAGGCTAAATCATATCTGGAACAATGAATATGGAGGCCCGGATCTGTGTGTCAAAGAGAGGAGGCCATATCAGGGTCTGATTGCTTTTTTTAGTGGAGTCTGCGTCAGGCAGACAAGGGGAATGGGAGGTTTCCTTGGAGGCTTTTGTGAAGCTCTGTGCTTCTTCTGGGGACTCGATTAGAATAATCAGAGGCCTTGGGAAATTCACACGGTTTTGGTGGTGCTGCGATCCATCATCATCCATCATACTTGTGCGCTGGGTGACTGGGGAGCCAAATACCAGGCCGGCGGGGTGGCCAGAGACTTCTCTGCGTGGAGCTCTCTGGTCTGCAGGGCAGGACTCCAGGAAGCCTGGCAATGGGAGGGGTGGAGGAGGCTTCAGAGGAACTGACCCATAGGATCAGCCTGAGCTTGGGGGGTTTCCCCTCCAGCAGTCCCCATAGGCAACAGTGTGGGATCACTGTACTATACTTTTAAAGATGTTTTGATTGTTTGCTTTGGATTTCCTTTGCTTTATGTTTGCCTGGGTTTGTTTGGAGTTTATTTCCAATTTATTTTGAGCTTGGTTTTTGTTTGTTGGTAGGCCTTAACAATTTTTTTCTTTTTTTAACGTTCTGGATTGTTTTGTTGTTTGGCCTTCTGCCTCTGTGCATTTCCATTGTGGGAAAGATTGGCCTTTGTCATTTCAAATTAGGCAAGACTTGTGTGGTGTTGTGTGTGTGTGCATATTTTGCAGGGAGGCAACCAATAAAAACTCCAGTTTATATATTTCTTATATCCTTGGCAACTTTTTTCAAACTATGTTTTTTAATCTAGGAAGAAATTTGGTTCTTAGTTATTTTAAAGTTTTAAGGCTCTTGAATTAGAATAGGGTCTAGTTCTATAGAAAAGCATTTATTGCAATATGATCTCAGAATCAGACTGCCAGAGAGTCCTCTGTGACACTGGGTTGCTCAACAATGACTGATTTGGTCTCTCAGTTTCCAAGCAAAAATATTTGGCAGCCAAATATGTAAATTTTTATCTATCTTCCATTTTGGGTTTTCTCAGGAAACCGGGGACTGAGTTAAAACTAAATGGATGTACACATAATAACCAAACTTATAAATCTAAATTTTATTATGTTCATCAGTTAAGAAAATATACTTAAAATTTGTCTTTTTATGCTTCAGAGGGTTAATAGAATTACTAAATTTCAAAAGCCAAAATAAAAAAACTTATTGTTTGATCTGCATTTTAATCACTTGAGCTTATTAATATAGAGCCCCTGCCATCTTGTTTTTATTTTATTCTATATTATTTTATTTACTTTCAATGGCTATCAAATGGTAAACACAAGCCCTCCCTAAAAGGGATTTATCATCATTCTCTTTTGGATAGCGCAAATTAGTCCATGAAATAAATAAGTGTCTTGCAGTTCATTTTTCCTTTTATATTTCTTAAAATGAAAATCCAGAACAGAATGCCTAGAAGTATATTGCAATTTGACAGGATTTGCTTTGTGTGCACAGAGAAAATACGACTTGTAAAAAAAGGAAGTAGAAGAATATATGTACATGCTCTGTGACACTATTTTATTGGTATCTATTGCACCCATTACAATGAGACTCTTGGGATGTTGGACCTAAATTACAATAATCATAAATAATGTTAAACCATAATAAATAAAACCCAACTTCTACCCTCTCTCTATTTTCCCTTTTCTATATTTTTTTTGCACCAAGAAAATACACAAATAAATAATAGCAAACAGATCAATTTGGGAAAGGATCAGATCTCCTTTGGAGAAGAAGGCACATAGGCTGAGGGACCTGTGGGCTGGGGAGCCACCCAGTCCTGTGCTCTGGGGATTTGGAGTTTGGGATGGGAGGATAAGCAGGGAAGGACACTGTATAGAGAATGTTGATTTTGCAGGATTTCCTGCATATTCACTGAATGAGTTTTAAAAATTATCTTAATAAATTACTTTTCTTGACATTAAGCTACTTTCTTTTTTTTTTTCTCTCAAAGATCTCAACAGTAGGAATAAGTAACATGTAAGTTGAATTTTGCTTAATACTTATCAAAACCACGGAGGTCAGGAGTGGTTTTGGAGCCGTTCCTGAGGAATCCCACTTCAGGCAACACTGAGCAAGGAAAGGAGTGTGTACCTGGCAAGCACTTTGTGAAGGCAGTACCTGAGTTAGGATTGCCAAAGAATATTGAACAATGTAAAGCGCGTAGGAACATAAGGGTGATCAGGGTAAAGGCACAGCTACTAATTTCAAGGCATGAGGTTTGTTAGGGAATCAACATTCCTTAAGGGTCTGCACCACCTAGTGAAGGTGTCCTCTAATGCCTTACCTGTTTTTTTTTTTTTTTTTTTTTTTTTTTTTTTTTTTCGAGACAGAATCTCATTCTGTTGCCCAGGCTGGAGTGCAATGGCGCAATCTCGGCTCACTGCAACCTCCGCCTCCAGGGTTCAAGTGATTCTCCTGCCTCAGCCTCCTGGGTAGCTGGGATTATAGGCATGTGCCATCATGCCCAGCTAATTTTTGTATTATTTTTTCTATTTGTACATGTAAGAATGACATTTTTTTCCTACTATCCCCATGCTGATCTTCTGCTCTCCAGGTTGCCTTCAAGCAAGAGAAAAGCCTGTTGGTTCTGCAGCCTCCTTACTGTCTAGATGCCCAGGGCTCTATGATTGCCTCCCAGTGGCTCAGGGCTCCTGATTCATTGTTCAGTATTCTAATTACTTCATTGTTCAGCATTCCAATCTTCTCTCTGTCTGTGTCCTCAGCCCCCATATGTGTCCCAGTTCCCGGGAGTGGCCAACTTTACTGATCACTGATAAATTAACTCATGACATAGTGTATGGGCTCATTGAAATTTATTTTATCCCTGTTCCACTCCCTTACTGGACGCTCTTTACTTCCTAAATCTCTCCCTCTTATTCTTCATCCTCCAGCATCACAGTCCCTTTTTTAAGCTCTCGTGATTTCTGTCATGGACTACTGAAACAGCCTCTGACTAGTTCATTTGCCTTCTGCCACTTTTAAATATCTCCTCTTTTTTGAATCAGAGTGATCATGCTAATATCCAGTTCTGGTCTTTCCATTTTCCATGCTGACAATAGGAGAAAGACCAAGCTCTAGGGTATAGCTTGAGTCCTTTGATTGTTTGGATCCCCACTGCCTCTTTCTCTGCATGTACACCTACTCTCTTTCTCACTATAAGTCAGACAATACTGAGGAATGCTTAGTCTCATGCACATGCTAAGGTATTTCATACTTTTGTGCCTTTAGATATGTCCTCTCTTCTTTCTAGTATGGTCTTTTTTTCCTTGTCTTTTCTCTGGGGAAGGCCTTCAAAGCCATCTTTCTTCTTCATCTTATTCTTCCCTTCTTAGATACGGCCATTTCTTGACAGCCTTCCCTAGCCATTTCTACCCTGAGACAGAATGAATTCCCTCTCTCCACTGAACCTTGGATGTAGTTTGTTGATCATGGGTACTGTGTTTTGTTTGCATGTCTTCCTTCTCTACTGAAATGTTGCTCTGTGAGGCCAGGAATGAGGCCAGGTATTCTGGTTTCTAGAGTCCACATTCAGTGTCTTGGTCCATGGTAGATCTTTAAATATAAATGGAAAGGAATAAACGATTAATGGTCAGAACTCTTGGAGATGATTTTACCTTAGCCTGAAGAAATAATGCTAAGTGGGCGGCAGGGGCAGGGGGCGGGGGAGAACTTCAGGTATGATAGCAGGTTGATCAGGGCTGTATGTTTTTTGAGTTGGGGAACCGAGCTTAAGGCAGGCCCTTGTCTACTGCATCCATGAAAGCTAAGGGGAGGGAATACGTGTGCATCACGTGCTGTCTGGGGTTTGGCAGAGTGGAGACATCAACGCTGATGGTGCCCAGATCCCGGCACTTAACAGCAGACCCCATAGGTTATTAAAGCTGAGAGCCTATCTAGGAAGATTAGCTGCAGGAAATGCTTTAACCACAGAGCAAACAGGCAGTCGCTTGATTAGTGTCTCAGACATGGTATGGCACTGTGGTGTTGGGTTTCCCTCTGAACCATTACTGGGATATTTGAGATCTGGAGCTTCAGTTCTAGCCTGACCTTGCATTTGATTTCCGAATCCATACATCAGCAATGAGCCTTGTTTGCTTCTCTTAGACTGCATTTCCAAGCAGTGAGTTTTGTGTCCCCTGTTTTTGGACATCTGAAAAGGATGCTGAGAATTAACCCATATGGTGTTTGTTTAGGTGGGAAATCCTAAATAGCTTCTGGTACGAGGAGAACACAGTAGCAAATATATCTTTACGGTAATGTGTTTTAAATCAAAAGGGCTCCATATTTTCCCCTGTGTTTGAATGTGACATTCTTGATCATTCCAGACCCACCTGTCTGAGAACACAGGAATCAAAAACAGGAGTCACTCTCGAATTTCACCTCTATTTAATCCATCACAGAAACATACTGGCTTTTCACTGTATATATATAGAAAACCACACCAGGACATTTAAACAAAGTGACACAGATCATCAGCAGATCAACTGGGAATGACGGCTCAATCAAACAAATGTATGTTGAGAATTTCCAAAGGGCAGCTCTCACAGCAGCCAATCCAAATTTGTTTAGTATACGTGAGTTAGCCGCTTAGAAACATTCACTGTGTTGCATGCCAGATGATGACTTTTCTAGGTAAACATCCAGTTAGCAGCATATATCCATCCATGAAAGTGTTGGCATGATTTTGAGCTATTCTTTTGGACTCCTGAAATTATGACTTCATTCCACTCCTAGCCAAGTACCAAACCCACACATGAACCATTTAGGTTAAAAAAAGGAGGTGGGAGCTATACACTTATTTCAAAATGTAATATAATCATTTAAAAGGTAGAAGAAACTCCATAAAATTGACAGGCCATTTCACTTTTCTGACAAGTAATAAAGTAAGCATCATTAAAATGAATGTCAAATTTCAGGGTAGGGAAGCAGCAGGGAAAATACCTACCTTGTTCTTGGTATTTGGAATAGAATGTGGAGTATTTATCCTACCTCAGTCTAAACTTGGAGACATTCCTTTTTTGGGTAATGGTTTGGGAGTTTATTTATAATTGGAATTTCATAATCAGATCCTAAGTAAGAACATTTGGATTCTTCAGAAAAGGGCATTTATTTGTCTTATTAATTCTTCTATTTGAACAATTTACTTTTCTCTTTTAACAGATGTCACTTAAAGAACAAAAAACTGTATTGAGCAGTCTTCAAGTCCAAAACAAAAAAGCAAAATGTTTCTTTAAAAAACTCCACAAAAACATAAAACAAAACTTTCTGGCAGAATTTTCAAACTCTGGGCTCATTCTCACTGCCTGCTTTGAAATCTAGCTTGTGTTGTACAAGGTTTAGCTCAGTACTCTGGTTTATTTATCAAAAACTTCTCTTTCTGATTCTTTTCAACTAGAAAATTCTCACTTCTGGGGGCACATTTGCAAGCAGCAAGCTTGAGAATTCTGTTTCTGGACCAAGGGGTAATTATCTGAAATGTGTTGGAAGAGATCATTGTTTTCCAACTTTAACTTCTTCTAGAAGAAAATTTGACACATGTCACTTACTTGGGCAAGCATTCTGAATGGTCAATAGTCTACAATTCTAGAAAATGCCTCTTCCTGTGGTGGCAATGACTTTTGTAAATGCGAGCTTCCTTTGAAATCTGTCAGATTCAGAGCTAAGTGAGGTACAAAGTACAGCTTTCAAAAACGAAACTCCTCATAATTAACTTTTTAAATTATACTTTCAGTTCTAGGGTACATGTGCATAAAAGTTGACTCAATTTGAATTTGAGCATCTAGTGTATTTACAGAACCTAAGGGAAGATATAAAGGTAAATGAAACACAGCCCTTGCCTTAAAGTCACTGGAAATCAAAACAAGGAGATGGACGTAAATAAGACTCACTCTAATAGCAACAGGAAAATGACGAAAGGTTATGTTTTGAGGTACATTTTATGTACTTTGTGATCCATAAAGCAAGAAACTCACTCTGGAGCTTGAGGAGATGATGAACATGGATAGTGGGAACTCTTAACGGATGAGATGACACCTAAATAAAGTCTGAAAGGGTTTCAATGTGTAAATCCTCAATGCTGCCTCTTTAGCAAGGCCTTCCATACCTGAAGTCACCACCTGCTCTTACATTTCACCCTGCTTTTTCTGCTAAGCACCTAAGACTTTCTGATGTTCTCTATGTGTGTGTTGGTTTAGTTTCCCCCTTTACCCATCAGGCAGTAAGGTTCACAGGAGCAGGAGTATTGTTGGTCTTGCTTGCTGCTCCCTCTACAGCTCTCAGAACAGTAGGAGGCCCTTACCAGGGCACAGAAATGGAGAAGAAGATCAGAAGACTGACAATGAAAACAACACAGAGAAGTCGCATTCCACAGGATGTACAAAATAGATGGGCACATTGACTGTGACCAGTCACAAAAGAACTTTGTGAGGTCCTCAGAAAGATGTGGCTGATTTTTGTGAAGAAGGTTGAAGAACTCTAACCCTCCTATGTTTTTCTAAAGTGAATGTCAATCTTGATGACCCAGGATAAAGTTTTATTGGGAAATACATTTAGTACTCATCCACGAACAAGTGTATGATATGTTCTTCAATCCCTTTATCCAGATTTTTAAAATGGGATGTAGAATATTTTTCTATTTATATTATTATGTATTTGCATCCAAATGTGTATAAATGAGAGTGACAATCTTTAAATCCATAGAGAGAGCACTAATGTTCATGCATATAGAAATGTAATGACTTGAGTTTGCAGCAGAATAATTTTGGACCAAGTGAGGATTTGTTGCAAACAAAAGATTTTGTTTAAATATGAATAAATAACAAAGACAATAGCCTGCCATGTTTCCACATGTATTTAACTACTTCTACAATGTAAATTTCACACAGTCCCAAGAATATTATTTATCAAAGCTCATCCCAGGTATTGGGATGAACCAGAAGCTTTCAAAGTCTTGATTGATCACTCTTTGCTGGCAGTTCAGTAGGATTACACAGCCACTCCAAAATCAACGGCCTGGAAGAAAATCATACAAGGCTTGGAACAAAGGCTGGAATGTTAGGTTAGCAGCTGCCTTACATTGCAGTAATACATCAATTAATACTCATAAAATATCTAGAGGCATGACCTGGTAAAAGGTCAGAATGAGCTGCCCATGACAATTCAACCTTTTTACCCCCAAAGGAATCCTTTCTACTCCTCACTTTCATATAATAGAACTTTGGGAGAATGGTGGGTGGGGTTTGCCCATCTCTGAACCTAAATGAATTTACAACTCTTGAGAATGTTACCAAGGTCATGTCATGTATACACACTCTGGGAATATCTGTCTCATGTTCATTCGTCAGCTAAGACTTAGGAGGTGTTTTTGGAGGTTCACCAACTGCACTATCGCAATGGAAGAGCATCAAGAAAGTTCTTCACATTCTTTTCTTTGCCACGTGTTTCAAGGCACACATTGTTTTTGAAGTGATGGAATGGGATATTTGTGGGAGGAATTGAACTGCCTTATCCAAGAGATAGGGAAAGAGGTTAATCTTATGACTTCCCTCATATAAATAATGGAATAGGTTTTCATCCTCTATCATCAAATATTGCTCATTGTTCATTGGCCAATAATGCCTCTTTCAAGTGTAAACCTTCTTCCAACGTTGTTTAGCCCAGGCTGTTTCCTGCATCATCACAGAAACTATGCCAGGGGAGTGTTGTGGAATTAGCTCATCTTTTTGTACCATGCCAATGACTATGTTGATCTTGTTTTACATTTGGTTTCAACAAATGTTTATTGAGAGATTTATTAATTGGGAAGTGATGGAGAATGAATTGCTCATGAACCATTTCATAGTCTTTTGCTATCTGAGTGCAGGTAGACCTGAAAGACAATGACATTTTAGATCTGTCACTTAACTTAATAACTTTTGGCATTTGTATATTTCTCTAAAGCTTACAAAAGATGCTCAAGAGCATCATTTATTCTGTTTTTTTTTTTTTTTTTTTGAGATGAAGTCTCACTCTGTCGCCAGGCTGGAGTGCAGTGGCATGATCTCAGCTCACTGCAACATCTGTCTCCTGGGTTCATGCAATTCTCCTGCCTCAGCCTCCTGAGTAGCTGAGACTACAGGCATGTACCACCACACCCAGCTAGTTTTTGTTTTTTTTTTTTTTGTAGTGACAGGTTTCAATATGTTTGTCATGCTGGTCTCGAACTCCAGACCTCAAGTGAGCCACCCACCTGGGCCTCCCAAAGTGCTGGGATTACAGGCGTGAGCCACTGTGCCTGGCCTCTTCTGATTCTTAATACAATTTGGTGTCATATTTTGAGAACCAGTGTCATCTTATGGAAATACAAATGTGAGCCACATAGTAATTTTAAATTTTCTAGTAGCCACATTAAAGCAGGTAAAACAAAACAGGTAAAATAAATTTTACGAATATGTTTTATTTAACATAGTGTGTCCAAAATTATATTATTTCAGCATGTAATCAATAGACAAAAATTATCAATAAGATATTTTAGTTGTGGTATCAAGTGCTTGAAATCTGATTTGTATTTTTAAAACTTACAGCACATCTCAATTGGAAATAGCCACAAGTCATGTGCTCCATTGTCATATATGACTCCTGGCTACCATATACGACAGCATCAAATATGGATAAAGAAACTGAGGCTCAAATACATTAAGGGAATTTTCTGGGGTTATATAACTTGTTTGGTGGACTTGAACCCATTGTGTTCTTCTGGTTTAAACAGGAATTGGCTTGGATCTATGGTTTATAGATTATTTGAATTTCTTGTGATATTGTAAACTGATACTACAGAACAGGAAGCTGCAGATGTTATGAAAAATAATTCTATCAGGTCAGTAAGAATTCTTTATCACTAATTCTAGAAATGCCATATAATTGGTATTTTTAAAAATAAGCTTCATATGGAATTCAGAGGCACAGCCTGGTTTGGGGATAGCTTCTATAGTTTCTGAACTCCTTAAGGCTCATTTCTGTATTCTCTCATTTTTGTATTTATTTGTTCATTGAACATTTACTATATACCAGACAATACACTTGGTGCTGCAAAGGCACCAGTGAAGAAAACACACAGGGTCCCTATCCTCATGAAGCTTATGTTTTACAATCTACAAGGTATGGCTAATCATGGCAGGTGCTGTTGCAAATGTTGGTAGAAACAAATTTAGTTGGTAATGTTTGGTACTGGTTTACTATTCTTCCTGAAGAACTTAGTAAAAGTCTTGAGAAAAGGACATAAATATGTATTATCCATGTAGAGACTTTTTGTTTGTTTTTTATTCCGTTTTTTTTAAAAAAACAAACAAACAAACAAATTTGTTTGAAGAGGTTGCAGTGTGAAGAGGACATGATATAAACTCTGAACTGATCGTGTTCGGTTGTTAATGTATCAGTATCTTGAGCATTTGGAGTGTGTGCTTGTGTGCACGTACGAGTGTGTGTAAATTTAGTAGTCATTTTCGCTTTCTTCAGTGGGGCATTTTTACCGTACCTTTAAGCAGACTAAGGACACAATTTGTGTGATGCCTTTTGAACATTTATGTTTGAACTTCCCAATTTAGAGAAAGAGAAAATGGTACCAGCCAATTCCAGTAAAATTGGCTTGCTTTGGCTGATGTTTTCAAGTCAACAAAATCACACTGAATTATTGTAGTGAGCCAGAAACATTGCTGGATCCTGGGGATTCGGCAGTGAATCAGGCACCCATCCTCCCTGCCCTCATCCCCTTATAATCTAGTGGAGTTTTGGTGGAGGGATGCTTTAATCATCTTTCATACTTGGGCTCTCTTGAATTTGGAGAGTGCATGATCTTTTTGTGACTCACCAAATATTCATGAAACTTTGTTGCAGTTGTTTATTTGCTCATTTGTTTTGTGTGTATATTTGACCTGATGTATATAATGCTGTTTCTTGGAAAAATTTGTAATACACTTCTTTTCCATCAGAAAAAAGCAAATTGGCTCAGCTGGTTTTTCGTCAGCCAAGCATTTTCATTTGACCCTTTAAGCTAACTAAACTTTGAAGGAAAATGCAGATATATCCTACTCTTTGAAATGGTGTCGAGATCCAGGAGGGTTAATTTAAAAATTCATAAATCCTTTGTACTATGCAAATTAATGACCTGTAACCTTTTTTCCAGGTGACTTGTTTTGACTCAACTATGTCCAAATAAATATGTTTATTTAGAAGAGTTCAATGCTACCAAAACCTGACATGTTAAGCATCTTCTATGGCTCATAATATGTACCAGAGATGTGGACCACCCTCTGTTTTCTCATTATGTCAAATAATAGAAAGTGGAAATCACTCTAATCCTTTCTTCTGTGTCTGCCGTACCTCTGCAAATATGATAAACTCAATCCAATTAAAAGTCATTACCTCTCCAAGGCTTGGCCACAGTCTATACCCCTTTGTTTCACAATCCTCTTGATTATCTGCCTTCATCACAAGTAGAATTTCTAGCTAGCATTCACTTCAGTTTTCTCTTAAAAAAAAAAAAAATGGAATATCACTTTTTGAGTTGATCATTGAGGTCATTTTCTGTGCCATTCACTTGACTCTATTTAATGCAGCCTTATACATAAGTTTAATCCTCCTGGGCATTCGCCTTATCTTCCCAACAAGATTGTAAGTCCTTTGAAATCAGCAATTTCACTTTATTCTTTTTTTGTGACCCCCTCATGGTGATTTACATGTAGAAGTCTTGTTGGCTAAATGATTAATGTTTTGTGGCGTATGTTGGATCATAGTTGTTAAGATTTAATGTGGTGATGAGTATTAAAATGTTGAATGAAGTAGACATATTAATACAGCAACAGCAACAAAACAACAAAGCAACAATAGCAAAAGCCTGTTAAATCATTCTGTATTCTTAGCTTCAGGTATCTTTCCTGTCTCCAGTGGATTTTCTTAACGTTACATGCTTTCGATAGAACTATAACATTTGTAATTTTTTCTCATGACCAGTCATGGTTTATATAGATTTACATGGTTTTATCCACAATATATTTAAGTTAGCAAGAATTTTAGGTGTTTAGGTGAATAAATTGAAATTTTTCTTGCTTTCTTTAGCTCTGAGATTCTACAATGCTATTAAAATAGATTGAAACATCTATTGATTATCCTAAGGTTTAAGCAGTATGATGCCAGAATATTTTATTTAACTTAATTAGCATAGCTATAGTCTGTTAGAACAAACATTTAAAGAAGGTTTATCAGAATAAATTCATAAAATGATCAGTAAAAGCACAAAAAAAAACCCTGAGATATTATTTATTCTAGAGAATAACACCTGGATCTAAGTAAGAGTTATTTTATATCATGTTGATATAAGTGGACAGCAAATTATTTTATGAGTATGTTACTCATAAATATGAAGCTCCAAATATGTGAGTTTTGGATATTCTTTTTTACAAAGCACCTTGATGAGTGAAAAGCTCCTTTTTTTGAGATCTTTTTTCCCCCACCAAATAAATACAGCTCTCAAAATGAATTTTGCTACTTTGGCTTTTTGTTAAGTTACTTTGACTGTTATAGACATAGGTAGATATTATTTGAGAAAAATTCATTATCTGGTGGGTAGTGTAAGACACCAGAAGACAATAGTACTGACACTTCTCTAAGAACTCCTACTCCAGATTGGTGCCATTCCACTGGAGGTTCCAGGGTGGTCTGGCCAGTCCTCGTTTGAATACATCACTGTTCTGAGATCCACCAGGACTGTCTCTGGTCAATTTGGAATAACTTTCAATTCTAGCTGGAAGATAAATATTGTGGTTTGGATCATTTGTAGACTGGTGGGAATTTCATTGGTATAACAGCAGTCCTACCTGATTCACAATAGAACTTCTGGGCTCTTTTCAGTGAAGCAGATCAAGCAGAAATACATATTTAGTTGACATGCGAACTACGCACTACTATATGCTGTTTTCTCTTGGCTTACTTTGTAATGGAAATGGGGACATGTCATTTTAGAACCTGTTGCAATGTTTCATCATTTTATGAGTTATTTAGAAGCATCAGTGAGGGTAAATAATCCCCCCAAAATATTCTGATGCTCACATTACTTGAAGAGCTTAGTGATACTCAGAAGTAAATGTGAAGGGCAACTGCATTTCCACCAATAATCAAAATGAGAGGTTTCTTTAAAGATTTAGTACATATATAGTTCTAATGAACCTAAGGATAGAGGTTCTATGAGACTGGAATGCCCAATTGCAGAATTACTCATACTCAACTCTTTTAACACTCAGCACTTTTCCTAACCTCATCTTAGGCCTTATTTTATTTCATTGTCACGTACGTTACCATCTATGTCTTCACTGCGGAACTTTAAACTACTTGAGGGCAGACAGTTTATCTTATTCAACTCTATTTCTATCCTTAGCAACTTGCACAGCTCCAGGCACAATGTGGTATTTATTGAATAAATGTTTTGGAATGGGTAAATGAATTCAAGTCTGAGCAGTAGCATCTTTGGCAAAGATTATCACCTCAACACTTCAATCATCAAATTCCTCTTTTAATGCTAGAAAAAGATGTAAATCTGTGCACTTTTCTAGTCTATCCACAAAATTTCAATTGGAATGTGCAATTGAAGCATTCACACAAAACTAGTGAAGTCTGGGACATCTGTTTAATCCTTCACTTTTCATAGTATGGAGCCCACCAAAGATTTTGAAAGTTGAATGTATATTTATTCCAGAGAGGAAACTTTATCAACCAGTGCAAAAGTTTACTGGCACTAGCTGGTGATATAATGGGTAGCTTAAATCCTGCTAACTGCAAATAATTTTTCAACAGTGTTTATGATTGTGATAGAGTTTAGTGAGGCAGAAGTACAGATAATATAAATATTTCGACAAAAGCCAATTGTACTGCAGCCATAAATAAATTAGACCCAGTTTGTAAATAAATTTAGTTTTTGCCAGCAAACATTTATAATCCTCTCTTGCTGCAAACAATAGTAATTTATATAGAAGAGGTCCTGAATACATTTTTTTTTGAAAGTCAGTTCGCATTAGAAGGCAGTGCCTGGTGCCCATCAAGTGTCTTAGACTGTGTGACTCAATTAGACATGAAGGATACTGTACAGACCACCTAATGCTACTAGTTATTGTACATGTTGATAATGACAGTTTCCAGAGACCATACATAGTTTGGTAGTCTATGAAGTTGTCATATTATATCATTCCCTTAAATACCTAGCTTGTGTTACCACTTAGCAATGTTGAAATTACCCCCTCTCAAATTATAAGTGCTATTTGGTGTATGTATACACATACACATAGCACATCTGTTCATATTTTTCTGCAAACATTTTAATCAAAATATATGTTTTCTCATACTTAAAAAAAGCAAAAAACCTTCCTTTACGTTTTTCAATGACATTCTCTTCATCTCTGTGGTTTTGAATGATTTTACATTTAATATGATGTGGTATTGGGAAACTCAATATGGGGGCCTTTAGAGCTTAGAATGGGAGCAGAAAATTGCACTCCTTAGCAACATCTAAACTTGTTTAACACTGAAGATACTGTGATTGCAATGGGGTAGAGTTCAAGCTAAAATTAGCTAAATCAAGGAATTTTCTTCACAGAATCACTTTAAGATGAGAAATTACTGTTGTCTTTTAGTTACCAAACCTTGCACGAACAAGGACCATTGCTCATTTTCAAATAAAACATTTTGAGACGCTAATAAAATTTCATTCTTTTGGACACTTTCTGCTTCTTATCAAACCAAGAGTGTGGTTGAGTTAGTGTTCTATTGCTCGTTCATATTCCTTTTTACCGGCAAGCCATTGCTATAACTCCCTCTTCTGCCAGACATGCATAATTATTTTCTTTTCTTTATGTAAGACTCCTGGCTGTAAGAAAGTTCTGTTTTGTGGTAATAGGGAAGGGTCTGCATCAAGTCAGCTGTGAGAATGAATTTGAACTTACATTTACACTGTTTATCCAGTTCTCCTGCATGCCTATCTTTGTTTGCCATGTGGTAGAAGGTAGATCTCAATCTCATTTACTTTTTGATCTTCATCTTTTGGGGGTTGTTTTTAATATTTTCACCCAGAATATATTAGAATTATAGCCTCCTTGTTACAGAATGCACACCACCCTCCTTCCTTTAGTGTGCAGCTCCTGAGTTTTGGTCTCTCCTTCGGAGGCAAGAAGGATCTCTGCCAAAAGCCACCAAGCCACACTTAGGTAATTATAATAAACAAGTTGGGGCTCTCATTTCACATGCAGAGCTGAATGAAGCAGAGCTGTGGTCGCAGGGATCCCAGTTGCTCTTCCATTAGCAATGGCACATTAATGCTCCCTCATGTCTCTGCCCACCTTTAAACACTTTTTTTAAAGGAAGTAAATCCGGTCACTCTTTAGCATGTGAAGGGGTGCAGCTTTCTTTTGAAACCACCATCAACAACATAAACAAATTAGAGGTAGTAAACCACACGTTCTGCCCACACATAAACCACAGCCCTCACCAGAGGGCAGTCTACTTAATGTGAGAATAACAGCCCAGTTTTATAAGCCTCTACTGGGAATAAATTCCAGTTTCACTGGTTAGAGCAAGGTTAGGCAGCCAGAGCACAGTCTCTCCTAGGTTACATGTTGGGAGAGACCAAACCAATTCTCAGAGTGTCTTTCCAGGAAATACATTTTATAAGCTTTTGGTACACCAAATTTTGACCACCTTCTGTTTTTTACTATGTAGAACTGGGATCGCTTGAGTGGAATGGACCTGGGATGAACTTGTCCAATGTGCTTATTTTATGGCTAGGGAAACAGAGACCCCAAGCAGCTACAACTCTCAGGCTCTGCCTCTCAAGGTTACTCCAGGGTTCAGCAACATATTGACGCAAGCACAACTCCATGCCAGGACTTGTGACCCTCCTGCTTTCTCCAAATGCAAATGGCATAGTTTACAATCCTCCATCTTGACCCATATGGGAGTTGTAAAATATTCTCTATACCTTCCTGATGCTGATATACTTCCTTTCTTGACAATGGTTAGTCCTCAACTAATGTGTCCAGCCCTAAACTAATGTGTTCCGTCATCAGTAAATTCCTGACTGTGATAGTCTTTTCTTAAATACCTGTTTAAACAGTAATTTAGATAAGAATGTCCCATTTGTGTGCAACAGGAAATGCCTGCCTTCTTTTAGATACGCTGGCAAATAATTACTGTAGATATGGCTGGAATACTGAAAGGCTGTACTCTGGTCATTTCAGATTGCCTGAGGAGTAACCACCCAGGCTGCTGCAGCATGAATTCAGGACGGTTCTACTTTCCTCTAAATGAATCTGAAGGAAAATCACTTTGGGGATATAGAAAGCTTATGAAAAACAAGCACATCGGGTCCATCAGAGGTTGCCAAAAGTCTCTTAAAAATTTGTACTGGCAAAAGAAAGTCAAGGCACATAGTTAGAATGTAAAAGAAACACTATCTATCTGATATGTGATAAGTCTGTTCTTAACTGGTCATTCCAGTGGATATTGGTGACTGTGGCTCCTTAACAACAGAATAAGCCAAATATTAACCAGCTCATGTTTTCCTTTGGAATAGTACTCACAGAACTTTAATGTCTGCGTTAGCTGTTTTAGATTCAGTAACCAGATACCAAATGGCTTTACTGGTACCTCAAGTATGAATTTTCTAGCAATTTCTTTCCATTACCATTTGACAAAAGCTTAGTTCCATCTCTGAAGAGAAAGTTTTGGAAGAGGCAAAGCCCAGTTTTTAATTGCTTAGGAGCTACTAGTTTAATTCCCAAATCATACTTAGTGAAATGTCTGTGAAATTCCTAGGGGAGTAGAAAATCTCTTAACCAGATTTAAAAGCTACAGGACACCCAACAGTATGCCACAGTATCAGGAGAAAAATTAAACTTTGTTCATTGATTTTGTCACTTATTTTCCATCCATATCACATTCTTTGCCATCTCCCTTGCTATCTTGCCTCCCAATACTTCCATTCTGAGTCTTTCTGACAGCTCTTAAATGAAATATTTTTAGGAAACACTGGGGGAAAAGTTCCATAAGGAAGACATGGAATAGCATGATACAAGGAAGTAGCAAATACTGAAAGTGCAAGGAATCTTAGAGGGTCATTAAAAAAATTCCAGTGCCAAGCCATGTTGATAGACACCAAACATAATGGTGTCTAGAGACATGAGTTCTACAAATTCAGCCCAGGGTCCAAACACTCCATTTAAGTCTCTTTTCTTCTCACTCCCCTCTGGAGCGGGACATGCTAAAGACTATGTCCTGGCCGGGCGCAGTGGCTCACTCCTGTAATCCCAGCACTTTGGGAGGCCGAGACGGGCGGATCACGAAGTCAGGAGATTGAGACCATTCTAGCTAACACGGTGAAACCCCGTCTTTACTGAAAATACATTTAAAAAAATGAGCCGGGCGCGGTGGGGGGCGCCTGTAGTCCCAGCTACACAGGAGGCTGAGGGAGGAGANGCCAAGCCATGTTGATAGACACCAAACATAATGGTGTCTAGAGACATGAGTTCTACAAATTCAGCCCAGGGTCCAAACACTCCATTTAAGTCTCTTTTCTTCTCACTCCCCTCTGGAGCGGGACATGCTAAAGACTATGTCCTGGCCGGGCGCAGTGGCTCACTCCTGTAATCCCAGCACTTTGGGAGGCCGAGACGGGCGGATCACGAAGTCAGGAGATTGAGACCATTCTAGCTAACACGGTGAAACCCCGTCTTTACTGAAAATACATTTAAAAAAATGAGCCGGGCGCGGTGGCGGGCGCCTGTAGTCCCAGCTACACAGGAGGCTGAGGCAGGAGAATGGTGTGAACCCGGGAAGCGGAGCTTGCAGTGAGTGGAGATCGCGCCACTGCACTCCAGCCTGGGGAACAGAGTAAGACTCTGTCTCAAAAAAAAAAAAAAAAAAAAAAAAAAAAAGAAGCTAAAAAAAAAGACTATGTCCATCAGCAGTTCCCATTCCATTCAATGTCTCTGTTTCTAAGCCTGTAATTCTGCACCCTTGCTACAGTCCTCCACAGCTTGTTTAAGTCAGTTTTCTGGAAATTCATTTTCCCTACTTTTACTAGTTTCCTTTCTTCGTTTCGTTGGTATCTTAAATTTCATTATCTTGGGGCCATTCTCATAGAAGATTTTGCTGGCCAGTTCATAGCCTCCTTCTTTGTTCTGTTTGTGCATCTGGCATTAGTTGAGCTCCACCCTTTTCCCCAAGCCCAGCACGTGTTTATTCACTGTGTTGCTGGTGCAGAAGAGCTGGCTCCCGAAGCCCTCTGCTTTCTCACAAACATGCCTCTGTAACTGCTCTGGAATTGTCCTAACAAGGGAAGAAGAGCATGTCCGGTTTTAATTTTGTAAGGAAATTGATGTCTTCCCCCTCCCTTCCCTGCCACACTGTTAGCAGGCATCAGCTTATGGACTTGTGCTTATGTGCTCACGTCCTACCAGGAGGTCCCTAGTGGGGCTTTGAGGTTTGGCCGAGCCTGCTCTCCTCCAAGAGCAGGGCACACATCCTCTGCTCTCAGCCACGTGTAATCCTTCCTGTCTGCTTGCAAGTTGGGCACAAAGTACTGGTGCTTGGGCCCACCCTCTTCTTTAGTAGCAATTAACCTTTACTACAGAGCTTCCTTTGAAGTTTGCTCATGTTTTTATTACAAAACTGCAATGAGGAATATAATGGGGGGAAATGTCTAAATTTCTGAGTTACCTAATCTGTTCAATTCCCTAGTTGAGCTCCTCTTGGCAGTTGTTTCATGTAGTTATGATCTCAACCAGTCTGCCCGAGATCTCAAATCATGTTTCTGTCTCAGCCTATTTTTAAGATTAGGGAGCTATTACACACACACCCCTCTACACACACATTGCAAATACACATGGATATGTGTATTATATGCATATATGTGTACAGTTGAGTATAAATAATTAACTTCTTACTTCATAACTACAGAAATCAGTCTTACTTTATAGTCAAACTATGTATATATGCTCTTAATAAATATTAAACATTTTAGTTGCTGAATATTTTCTATCAGTGAACTAATGTGAAGAGTAGAGAGAAAAATTATTTATGTTACTATCACGAATGATAATGCTGAGTGATAAGTATTATGATGGGCATTAATGGTGAAACTCAGGATTTTGAATGGCATCTGCCCAGATTTGCAGTTAAACTAGACAAAAGGCCAAAAGAAACAAACGGTGAGTTATATAAAACCCACAAAAAGAGAAGGCATTTAGGCCAGCCTTGCAAATAAGAACCAAAGAATTACGAGTGAAATGGCATTTTTTTTTCCTAGCCTGCCCTTCACAGGCGCTCAAATAAATGAAATAATTTTTTTTTCTGCTTTTCACTCAGCAGTAAATCACTCACTGGTAATCCAAGGTTGGTAGAAAAGCAATTATGAAACTCAAAGAAAATTCAAGAGAATCTTTTTTTCCATTCTGTAGCTAAGGACTTTCTAAGAAAAATGTAAAAATTACAGAAGAAATATAGACTTAGTTCCATAAAAGTTAAAAAAAAAATTGAAATACCAAATGGCAAATTGTCTACTGGGAAAATTTAAAATACGATATCCAAGGGCTAATTTATTTATCATTAATAAGACAGACATAAAAGCCTAATTAAAAGTGGGCAAAACAATGAACAATTTGCAAATAAAGAAATTTGAATGACAAATAAGAATATTTAGTTTCTGTAATCAACTGAGATGTGAATTAAGCAGTAGTAGATAATTTTCTGCATTAAAAACAAGACAATAATAATTGACAGTATAATTTGTAGGAGTGTAAATTGCGATACACTTTCTGAAAAGCAATCTCTCAATACCCACTAAGTTTTCTTATAGGAATCTAACCTAAGGAAATTGAAATGGATGAAAATAAAAATTTATGTTAAGGAAGGCTCATTTTCATGATATTTATGATATCAGAAAATTAGAAGCAACATAAATAAAATCCATGGAAATAGTTCAGCTATTGTGGATTCACATAATGGAATATTATACAGCATTAAATGTAGTTTTAGAAAATAGTAAAATATACAAAAGCAAGTGATTATAATAAACTATAATCAAGTGAAAAAGTAAAAACCCGAACTATTCACACATTATGGCTACAATTTTGATAAAACTAACAAACTTTAAAACATGTCTTTAAGGATCAAAAAACAAGTTGCCTAAGAGTTAAAGGGAGGACTGGGTTTGGACACCCAGCTAGTCTCAGCTGACTTTGGTTCTATTGAATATCAGGTCCTACATCTGCAAAATGGAAGATTATTCTTATCATCATTTTCTCACTGGATTGTTTTGAGCATTAAAATGAGAAAATGTGGATACATCTATGAAAGTTACTAGTATTGGTATTATTTCTGCAATTTCTTCTCTTTGAAGATTCTGATATGTTTTCAAAATGGAATACTTTTCAAGTGGAAACTTATGGTAGTTATTCAAAGACACATATAAATAAATATTATATAATCAAAATGTGGCCTTTCCCTTGGTCTCTGAGGAAATTAGAACACTTAAAATTTGAACTGAAGAGGTTGATTTCCAAGAGCAATTTCCCAAATCATTTGTCTCAAATCCAACAATATGCTTGTCTTTCTTTCCTCACTCAGTTAATGGCATGCCTAAAGGATGCATGAAGCAAATTACAGTAGCAGACAGCTCAGCTCCAAGAAGTTACAAGGGTTATTTATCTTTATGGGACCACTGATATATATGGCACTTCTTACCTGATACTTACCTATTGTAAATGTGCCCAATCTGTCAGTGTGATATCTGAGAAATGCTTTAATTAACTATAGTTATAGCTGAGGGAAAGGATCTACCAATTTTTCCCCAATAACAGAGATTTAATGGGGATATGATAATTGAAGTAATTTATCATTTAGATGAAATGTTTTAGCAGCTTTTTGGATAGCTCTTGAGTAACATATATGGAGGCAGTGGTTTATTTTGGTTTATACAAATATTCAATGTGGTATGATAAACTGCATTTGCTGTTGAAAATTTCATAATGCTAGATTACATTGAAATATTGTTGCATGTTTTGATACATAAAACTCAGCAGTTTAATATTTTCACTTTTGTCATCACAGCCGTTTTTATATTTAATTTGGATGATACTAGATTAAAAGTGGCTTGAAAACAAATTGCCTGCGCTTGCATGTATATTTAGTGCTTGCATATGGATGAATAGGTCCATGAGTTCTTGTGGATTTGCTTGACCTATATAAGTTGTTCTTTAGGTTTAATTGTACATTTTTGTCATTGTAAGCAGAATTGCATTCAGGCTTTAAGTTCAAATTCTTCTGTGCAGCTGCCTGGGCACATACGTGTATTTTGTCTCCACAGGAACGGAAATCTAAATGCATTTGCTTAGATTATGCATTGGGAGAGTTTGTGGGTAATTCAGAGGTCACTGTATAAGCTATGCCATTGGGAGGGCACAGATGGGCTTGTCGTCTCTATGCTTTTTTTTTTTTTTTTTTTTTTTTTTTTGACACAGGGTCTCACTCTGTTGCCCAGGCTGGAGTGTACTTTTAGTACAAAAAATTTAGATGGGGTTTCTCATGTTGCCCAGACTGGTTTCGAACTCTTGAACTCAGGCAATCCGCCTGCCTCAGTCTCCCAAAGTACTAGGATTACAGGCGTAAGCCACCACACCTGGCCTCTATCATTTTTTAAAGATCACTTTCATGAAACTGAAAGTATGACTGATTTGACTCTTTGAGGAAGTAGGGGACATTTTACTGACCTTTAATAGATAATTACTGGCGGAATACTGTTCTATTTATTTTGGTGCCTTTTGGTTTCCTCCTGCTTACATGGACACATTTACAGAGTACACAATGTTTTACAACTTATATTTCTCAAGAAAAACAAAATTCCAACAATGGGCGAGAAACCTCTTTCAGAATAACTTTGCATTTGCAGTAGTAAGTGTTACAGTTCTGAAGAGATGTTTTCTAGGTTTTACATGTGCTAAGACCATTAGTGAGCTTTTAAATATGAAGTTGAAGTGCAAAACCTCCCTGAAGGATAAAACTAGATGGACTTTTTGAGTATGTTTGGACCTTAAAGTATACTTCTCTGATAATATTTCTTTGGAGAATTATTAAAATTGTTTCCTTTGATGTTGGGTTTGGAGAAAAGTTGGTAATTCATCATGTTCTATTTCTATAGGTTTAAAGGTGCTTTGTAAGATCAAAAGTTTCCTATACTTGGTAAAAAATTATTGACTTGGATTCATAGTTTAATAAAATGATATGTTAGATTAATTATATATTTAACAAGTATTCATTAAACACCTATGTACAGATCACTTGGACAATTCCGAAAAGGTGAGAGTCCTAACGTCTCTCATCACGGACCTATTTCCCAACTAGTTGCTAGTTGGGAACTAAACAGTCATACACATTAAACCCTAAGCAGCAATGCATGGTACTTGATTGCCAAACTGAGGGATGAAATTATGTAATAATTCAAGGAAGGGAATACTAGTGTTAAATGGGATGGTGATAGGACCAGCTAGAACTTGACCCAGGAGGATGGCCAGAAGTTTGTTGGGCAGTGGAGCAGAGAGGAGTGGCAGGCAGGAAGAACTGAAGAAGAAATGCTCACTGAGCTCAGAAGAGAGTAGTAAGCTTACTCTAGCTTGGGGGTTCCCTTTGAGGACCACTGAGAATCAGATGGAAAGGAAGAATGGTTTCAAAATGACAGAGATTTTAGTCCAAGCCTAAGAGGTTTATACTTTACCTGTAGACACTGAGATTATTGAAGGCTGTCAAACAGGAAAATAGGTCTGCCAGGAAGGTAAACTCGGCAGTGTTAAATAGGCTCAGTGTTGATGGATAGTGGAAAGAAGCTGGAGGTTGAGACCCATTTAAAGGACTATGAAAATATTTAGGTGTGAAAATGTGGATTTGAAAAAATTGGATGAAGGTTAGAATCTTGCAAGAACATACGGCATTTAGTGACTGAATGGTTTGGAAGATAAAGGAGAGAAAATGGCTATGTTATTTTAAAGCCTCAAACATGGATAATTAAGAAAAAGATAGTATTCATAGTAGAAAGAGGAAAGTGAACAAGAGAATCAATTTGAGGGCAGATGATAAGGTCCAAGATTTTGGACATGCTGAACTTGAATGATAATGAGCTTGTATGTTGAGAACCTATGTCCCATAGGTATAAGATTGGGTTCTGGAATTCAGTTGTATGCTTAGTTTAAATGGCATTATCTTAGTGTTTGAACCAAGAACCAAGAACCTCATTAAACAATACTTTTGCATGTACTATCACTTTACCCTTCACAAAACTTTAAGAGACAGGAGTCATTACTTGATGGGCAATTGCTAATGAGTGTTATAGTTTGTTGCAATAATGAATCTGAATAATGAAGGTCTTCTATCTTCTAGCCCAGTAAACTCTCTTAGAAGACTTTAATTTATAGAACTGCAGGGTTGGTAGTGCCTTAAAGGTCACCTAGTTTAATCACCAACTCGATGCTGAAATGTCTCCACATCATCCTTAACTCGTAGTTATGCAGGCTATAGTAGAACCCTGATCATGCAGCTGGAGGCAACCCATTTTACCTTTTTTCTTCTTTTTGAGAGGGGCTTTCACTGTCTTGCCAGGGTGGTGTGCAGTGACACAATCATAGCTCACTGCCGCCTTCTCGAGCTCAAGCAATCCTCCCGCCTCAGCTTCCCAAGTAGCTGGTACTACAGGTGCATACCACCACATTCAGCTAATTTTTCAAAGTATTAACCTTTGACTAGCACAACTGAAGTCTGTTTCTTTGTAATTTTCACCCGTTTTTCTTAGTTCTTTCCTTGAAGTTCTATGAATCAAACAAATCAGGTATGACTTCTGATTTGTAATCCTAGCAGACAAGAAACATGTGTTCATTTGCTTTAAGACAACTGAAATCCCCATTGACTGGTTTCATAACCATCCCCATACAAGTTTCATAGAGGTCTTAAGGTCTCACATGGTCCACTCGTTTACTTCAAGTATGGTGCTGTGCTGCTTTGGCCTCGGTGCTCAGTGCTCTGTACCCTAACTCCTAGCTACCCAACCCTGCTGTCTGCTCGAAGCTGTTGCCACCTCCTCAGATGCTGCTCCGTAAAGATGAGCAGTACCCCATATAAAGCATTTCTGTTCTCCCTCATTTCTCAGTCTCGAGGAAATTCTGTCTTTTTGGTGCATCTCAAGGGACCTTCCTCTCTCTTTCCCCGCTGGAAAATTTACCTAATTTCTTTAACAATTTTAGCCTTTACAAATATCCAGAGGCATCACTGGCTTCAGGTAACTTTAACTTTCTGCTCTGCATAAGTTACTGAGGCAAGGAAATACCAAGGGCTTGGTGATATGTTCAAAATTGGAAAGGAAATATAGAGAAAGAAAAAACACAAATTAATATTCCAATAAATAATCCTCCCACACACATTTAAGCCTTGCTGCACATGGCAGCCTTTGGAATCTTTGATGACTCTCCTACATTTATTCCAAATAACATTGCATGACAAAACTTTCTAATATATTTTAGAATCCTGTCAGCTCCCAATTTGGAATTGTTTGAGGGTTGTAGTTACACACATGTTTACTTCTTGTCTGTGCTTTAGTCAGACCAATAATGAAGTTGCTGATTGTTTCCCAGATGGATAATGAATTGAACTAGCCCATGCAAGTATTGACAGTTGAGGATTAGCTCATTTGATTTATGGATTCACCACAGATAAACCACAGAGGCCATAATCTCTAGCCTCTCCCTGGCCTGTGAATAATAAAGATTTTAATGAAGGCACGTCGTAACAATGGTCTTTCCTATTTAGCCTTCAAAGAACAACATAATAAGGTGTCTACCCCTGTGGAATTTTGTCTCTTCAATATTAGAAGGAATTCATGAGGTTTTTATCTGTTCACAGATAATGAGTGTGTATATGGCACCTACCCTGAAATACCCTTGGAAGAAATGCCAGATGCAGATGGAGTAGCCAGTACTCCCTCCCTCAATATTCAAGAGCCATGCTCTCCTGCCACATCCAGTGAAGCATTCACTCCAAAGGAGGGTTCTCCTTACAAAGCCCCCATCTACATCCCTGATGATATTCCCGTTCCTGCTGAGTTTGAACTTCGAGAGTCAAATATGCCTGGAGCAGGACTAGGAATATGGACCAAAAGGAAGATCGAAGTAGGTGAAAAGTTTGGGCCTTATGTGGGAGAGCAGAGGTCAAACCTGAAAGATCCCAGTTATGGATGGGAGGTAAGAATGTATTTTGACTTAACACATTTATATATTGCAGCTGTGTAAAGAAGAAATTGTTTAAGCAGCCACAAAATAAGCAAATTATGTATGTTACAATATGTTTTCAGTAGGTTTTTAAGAATAAACTTTCTGGCCAGCCTCACGCCTGTAATCCCAGCACTTTGAGAGGCCAAGGCGGGTGGATCACGAGGTCAGGAGATCGAGACCATCCTGACTAATACAGTGAAACCCTGTCTCTACTAAAAAATACAAAAAAATTAGCCAGGCGTGGTGGCGGGCGCCTGTAGTCCCAGCTACTCGGGAGCCTGAGGCAGGAGAATGGTGTGAACCTGGGAGGCGGAGCTTGCAATGAGCCGAGATCGCGCCATTGCACTTGAGCCTGGGTGACAGAGCAAGACTCCGTCTCAAAAAATAAATAAATAAATAAATAAATAAATAAGCTTCCTTTACAATCTCACTTCTTAATAGAAACAATGTATTGATTAAAGGTATAGCATGATAGGAGGCAACCCAACTTAATATATGGTCAAAGAATAGTATTTATTTGAAAAAATACTAAAGGAAGAAGATACGATTTTATAGTTAATGTTTGGAAACATTGGCTATGATCATATGTAGCATGTGGCATTAGCAAACAAGTGTAATCATATGACATGTTTATTGCATTTTATCTTTTTTGGGGTGGGGAGTTGGAGGATTGGAGGAAAACATTTGTTTTCTCGATTTTGTGGCTATGAGTTAATTTGGTTTTATTTTCATTTTGTGGTATGTTCTTCTAATACATTTTGCCTCTCTTTTGATAACCCTGCTTTAATTATACATGCTTTCAGAATGTCAGCACTGTACTCATCACTGAATTATGTTATGGCTCTTTATATTCAAATGATTTAATGAGTAATTTGTACATCAAAACAGCACACAAAATGGTTATGAAAATTAGTCCTTTGTTTCAGCCATATTTTCCTTAAATTCCATTTGGCAACATCTAAGAATTAGAAGTTATAGTCTGATTTAAGAATCTAAATTAAATTTATTTCAATAAAGGTAACTATGTTATTCTTCTGAGTATAAGTTTTATACAGACTCAGTAGATATATATACTTTCCATTTATTTCTGTAGTTGGAAAACTTTTGTGCTTGACTCATAGCATCATAATTTCTGGAAAATCTTGTCTCTATCTGAAAAACTTGTAGACAGTTTCTGCAGGGGTAAGATCTTTTTTAGAGATGTGATTGACCTTTGGTTTCATAGCATTTCAGTAGACAGAAATCAGATAAACTAGATTTATTTTGGTATGTTTCCTTAATATTTATGATCATTAATAGAATATCTGGTTAGCTTTTAAATAGAAATGAATATTCAGTGCCTTCAGGACTTAATTTCAACTTTTTGTCCTCTTGCTTTATATGTATCCTTTTGTGAAATCTGTTCAAAATGCCATAATAAAAGCAATTCTTGTTCAAATTCTGAAATGCCAGGATCTGGCTTTCACATGATTCAAGTGAGAAATCCTTCCTTAGTTTCGTTCTTAACCATAGCCCCAGTAAAGCTGAGGTTTAGCTGCATTGCCTTTAGACACGTGTACTGATAAGAGAGTTTTTAAAAATCACTGTAGCATTAACTGATATGTGAGTTGAATACGTTTTAAACCAAATGCGTACAAACTTTACGTCATTATTGTTCACCTTAAAATAATGGCTATAAACATTCTAATAATAAGTAACTCATTAAACTTTTATTACAAAATCTCCAGAGTTAAGCAACAAGTGCAATACTCATCAAGATTATCCAGAAGGCTTGGAATAAACCACAGCTTAATAATGAAATCATTTTTCAATTACAGGCTTGGTAAATGCAGGACTGTGCCTTTTTAAACATAATGCCTATGGATTGGTGGATGAACCTGGGGAAAATTCTGCATTTGGAGGAAATTCAAAAATAATTATTTTTTCTCCTTGGAGTGAAATGTCTTCAACATATACACTGGCAAATATTTATCTTGAGAAATGTAAAATGATTCTTTTCATTATGTCAAAACTGAGTTGTTTTTATTGCTTGGAATTCAAGACACCTTTATAAAATAGTTCCTGACTTTTTGGCCGAAGATCACATATTCCCTTTCTCCTCTTTCTCCTTCAAGAATTCAGGTGATGGCCAATTCAGTAGTTTTTCCCATCATTTTAACGATTACCCTTCCTTTTGAGAATGTGGCTTGTCTGCTCTTTAGGTATTATGAAAAAAACCAAAGAAATGACTGTTTGTAATTTTGGCAAACTTGTTTTCCACAGAGGAGGAATTGAGTTTTTGATTCTTGATTCTTCTTAGGTTTTTTTTTTTCCTTTTAATCTTACCTAGTTAATACAAAACCCAATCATGATTAGCAAGGGCACTTTCTCAAAGGCATCTCACTCAACCCCTGCAGGATGACTTTTAATTGTCCGCATGTCATCTTTTTCTCAACTCTAGCTGGTTTTCCTCCTATTTAGTTAGAGATACTTGTGATTAACTGGTGTGACCTCTCCTTTTCATATGCCTTTATTTTTGAAAAAAATGATGAAGGAGAAAAGAAACCTCTTAGGCATCCTCTCAAATTAATACAGAGAAAATCCATGTTCAGCAAACAATTGTTGAGGGACTACTGTGCATCAGATTCTGCATTAAATGTTCCGCCAATGGAAACTCAGCCTATCATAACTGAACAAATCATTGCTGTCTCTAGTAGGACCCTTGCTCTTTTCTTCTTATACATTCCCTGTTTTAATAAATTCCATTGCCATCTATCTAGTTGTTCAGTCCAAAAAAATGTGTCATTTTTACACATTTCTCTCCTACATCAACCATGTCTAATTTATGGTTTCCATATTGTATTAAGTCCCCTAACTTTATACTCTCTTTCTTTCTTTCTCTCTCTCTCTCTCTCTTTCTTTCTTTCTTTCTTTCTTTCTTTCTTTCTTTCTTTCTTTCTTTCTTTCTTC
>NW_016815803.1:725383-732962 GCF_001698545.2 Rhinopithecus bieti | reverse complement strand
TCCTTCCTTCCTTCCTTCCTTCCTTCCTTCCTTCCTTCCTTCCTTCCTTCCTTCTCTCTTTTTCTCTCTCTTTCTCTCTCTATAAATTACTTTGAGCAGTATGGCCAGTTTCATGATACTGATTCTTCCTATTCATAAGCATGGCATATTTTTCCATTTGCTTGTGTCCTCTCTTATTTTCTTAAGCAGTGGCTTGTAGTTCTCCTTGAAGAGGTCCTTCACATCCCTTGCAAGTAGTATTTCTAGATATTTTATTCTTTTTGTAGCAATTGTGAACGGGAGTTCACTCACGATTTGGCTCTCTGTTTTTCTATTATTGTTGTATAGGAATGTTTGTAATTTTTGCACATTGATATTGCATCCTGAGACTTTGATGAAGTTGCTTTTCACCTTAAGGAGTTTTTGGGCTGAGATGATGGAATTTTCTAAATATATAATCATGTTATCTGCAAACAGAGACCATTCAAATTCCTTTCTTCCTATTTGTATACTCTTTCTTTCTCTTGCCTGATTGCCCTGGCCAGAACTCCAATACTATGTTGAATAGGAGTGGTGAGAGAGGGCATCCTTGTCTTGTACCAGTTTTCAAGGGAATGCTTCCGGCTTTTGTCCATTCATTATGATATTGGCTGTGGGTTTGTCATAAATAGCCCTTATTATTTTGAGATACGTTCCATCCATACCTAGTTTACTGAGAGTTTTTATCATGAAGGAGTGTTGAATTTTATCGAAGGCCTTTTCTGCATCTATTGAGATAATCCCGTGGTTTTTGTCATTGGTTCTGTTTATGTGATGGATTACATTTATTGATTTGCATATGTTGATCCAGCCTTGCATCCCAGGGATGAAGCCGACTTGATCATGGTGGATAAGCTTTTTGATGTGCTGCTGGATTCGGTTTGCCAGTATTTTATTGAGGATTTTTGCACTGACGTTCGTCAAGGATAGTGGCCTGAAATTTTCTTTTTTAGTTGTGTCTCTGCCAGGTTTTGGTATGAGGATGATGCTGGCCTCATAAAAAGAGTTAGGGAGGAGTCCATCTTTTTCCATTGTTTGGAATAATTTCATAAGTATTGGTACCAGCTCCTCTTTGTATCTCTGGTAGAATTCAGCTGTGAATCTGTCTGGTCCTGGGCTTTTTTGGTTGATAGACTATTAATTACTGCCTCAATTTCAGAACTTGTTATTGGTGGATTCAGGGATTTGACTTCTTCCTGGTTTAGTCTTTGGAGGGTGTATGTGTCCAGGAATTTATTCATTTCTTGTAGATTTTCTAGTTTATCTGAGTGGAGGTGTTTATAGTATCTCTGATGGTAGTTTGTATTTCTGTGGGATTAGTGTGATATGCCCTTTATCATTTTTTATTGTGTCTACTTGATTCTCCTCTCTTTTCTTCTTTATTAGTCTGGCTAGTGGTCTATCTATTTTGTCAATTAAAAAAAAAAAAAAAACAGCTCCTGGATTCATTGGGTTTTTTTCGAAGGATTTTTCATGTTTCTATCTCCTTCAGTTCTGCTCTGATCTTAGATTATTTCTTGTCTTCTGCTAGCTTTTGAATTCGTTTGCTCTTACTTCTCTAGTTCTTTTAATTGTGATGTTAAGGTGTCGATTTTAGATCTTTCCCACTTTCTCCTGTGGGCATTTAGTGTTACAAATTTCCCTCTAAACCCTGCTTTAGCTGTATACCCACTGTTCTTTCTACCTGGGAAACTGTTTTCCTCCCCATCCTTAGCAAGTTTCTATGCATTCCTCAAGTTTGCTTCTTCCATGATATTATCTATGACCTGTCTTTCTTCCTCTTCTTTTCTTTAGAGACAGGGTCTCCCTTTGTCTACGTCATACAGGCTGGAGTAGTTTGGTGGTGTGATCAAAGCTCATTGCTGGGCTAAAGCCATTTTTCGGCCTCAGATTCCCAAGTAGCTAGGACTACAGATGTGTACGACCATGACTCACTACTTAAAAAAAAAAAAAAAAAAAAATCTTTTGTAGAGATGGGGTCTCCCTATGTTGCCCAGGATGGTCTCAAACTCCTTCCTCAAGTGATCCTCCTACCTTGGGCTCCCCAAAGTGCTGGGATTAAAAGTGTGAGCCACCATGCCCAGCCCCACTTTCTTTCTAATCACAATTAATTACTACCTAAATTTTGTCCCACCAAGAAAGGTGGATCCACTTACTAAAGAAGAGGGTTTTCTTATGTTTTCTTCTAAAGATGGCCATTATGAGACAACATGGGAACTGCACGCAGAGCAATAGAAAGCAGGCTTCTGGTGTGAACTTCTTGGGCTAAAAACACTAAAACATTATGTAGTATCCAGATTATTTACATAGCTTCCCTAACAAAGCAAGAGTTCTTAAGAGCTTGCAAATGTATATTCTCCTAGTGTAATGTCTTGATTGTGTTTCATATATATTTTTTTAATCCCTCTGGCACTATTCTGAAAATAGTACCATTGAATGAAATAAGCAGGCTGTATCAGTCAGCTTGGGCTACTGTAACAAAATACCATAAACTGGGTGGCTTAAACAATAGATATTTATATTCACACAATTCTGGAGGCTAGAAGTTCAAGATCAAAATTCCAACTGCTTTGGTTTCTGGTGAGGGCTCTCCTCCATGCTTGCAGACAGCTGTCTTCTCATTGCACCCTCATATAGCCTTCGTTTGGTGTGCATAAGCAGACAGAGGGTTGGGGCAGTGGAGAGAGAGACAGAAAACAAGCTCTCTGCTATCTCTCCTTATTAATATAAGGACACTAATCCTATTGGATTGGGGACCCACTCTTGTGACCTTATTTAACCTTAATTACATCTTTTTTGTTTGTTTGTTTGTTTTTGAGATGGAGTCTCGCTCAGTCGCCCAGGCTGGAGTGCAATGGCGTGATCTCGGCATATGAATTTTAGGAGGACACACACATTCAGTCTATAACACAGACATTCAACAAATAATTGTTCAGTAGATGAATGAGTGAATGAATGGATAAATGAAAGAGTGGATGGATCAGTATAGGATTATGTGACTCTGAAAGTGGAGGCAAGGAATGAGAGCTGAGATAGTCCATGGAAAAATCTAGAATCTGGAATTTAGACATGTGTAATCTAGTCTTGCTTCTGTTACTAACTGTGTGATTCTAGGGAAACTACTCCGATTGATTGGTCTCTGCTTTTTATTTGGTCAATGAGTCAATAATAACTGCCTCATGAAACCCCATTTTCCATGATGTGATTATTATGCATAGCATGCCTCTATCAAAATATGAATATATATGCCTACTATGTACTTACAAAATTAAAATAAAATAAAACTTAAGGAAAACTGCCCCATGTCATTAGTTGTTATATAATCAGAATTGAGTCGAGAAATGTGGAAGTNTCGGCCTCCCAAAGTGCTGGGATTACAGGCTTGAGCCACCGCGCCCGGCCCAAAGAAAATTTTTAAATGAGAAAGATCAAAGATAACATTATAAATAGGGGCCATTTTTCTGAACTTTAAGTAATTTAAAAAATTGAATATATTTCCCAAGTAAGGTACTTTGGAAAATCCTTTGTTCATATGTTAGAGAAATAAGATGCTTTTGAAAACATAATTTATAGACCAAGATATATGGTCTGGTAAAAATAAGCTATAGATACCAGAAACATCATTTGTATGATTTTCTCTCAAACCAGTATTTATCCAACCAAGAGAAACTTTAAAAATAATATTAGAGTTTGGCAGCAACTGCCACCTCACAATGCATGTGACTTCTCTCCAACAAAAAGATCTTTAAAGACTTGGAATGTGCTTGTCTAAAGGACTTGAAAATAATTAGTGATAGAAAGCTTTTTCTCAGGTTATGAACTTTAGAGTTACTGATTGATTTAGAATTACTGAGTGGAAAATAATTTTTTAGAGTTCTGTCAGTTTAAGATGAGGTTTTTGTCATGTTTCCTTCTAAAAGTGGCCACAATGTAATAACATCGTAACTGCATGCGGAGCAGTGAGAAACAGGCTTCTTCTGGAGTGAGACTTCCTGGGCTCAAGTCCTCCTCAGGTGTCCTGTGGGCTTGAGTGATTAGGAAAATTTTAATTAATTATCTGCCCCTCAGTTTATTTACATGTCACGTAGGAATAATAGCTGTATCTAACCAATTGAAGCTGTTATAAGGGTAAAATGTAACATTGTGTGTTAGGAGCTTAGCACTGAACTGGTAGAAGAACCCAATAAATGTTAACAAGACGACAGCTGCAGCAGTTTGGCTAAAATGCAGACCTAGCATAGGGTTATTAGATAGGGCAAAGGCCAATTATTATATTTTATTGATTGATTTTTGTAAGTTATTGCTCTTTTTCCAATTTCTTGTTTCCTAGAAGTTCAGTTATCCCTGGATGGTCTAATTATTTGACGCTGGGTTTGTCTGAAATGGAAGCACTCACCATTTCCTAATTAACAATGAAAAGGAGGATTCAGGAGAGATCACAAACTTCTTTTTTTATGCCAAAGAACAATTTAGGTGGCTTAGTTTGTAAGTAACAAGTTTTGCTTCTTTAAAATATTGCTTTGCAGCACATTTTTTTTTTTGCCTATCTTTATTATCATTGAACATTACAAAACTCTGCAAGTATAAGTCCGTTGATGATGCACCTATCATATGCCAGACCCAGCGTTGTGTTAATCTCACTCAGCATTGCTCCAAATTAGTTTAATCAGTTAAAATACTGGCTGTGAACTTAGCTTTTCTTCTTTCAAAGATACATACATTTACGCATAGAACATAATGATGTGAGTAGAGAGTGCATATCTCTTATGTTCTGTTTAAATAGGTGGAAAGGAATAGTGGAAACAGATTATACTGGAGTCAGAAATTCATTAACTAATTTTGAAGCAATGCTTGGGCAATACATTATGTTCCAACAATGTAATCCTAAAATGCGATATTACAATGAAGATGTGCTTCCTTGAGTCATTTTAAAAATATATAGTTCTCACACTTTTAAGTTTGTTTTAGATTCTTCAGTGACACCTTACATATTGAAACATGCAATCTATGTTAACTAAGACATGAATATTCATTAAAATGGCAACAACAACAACATTGCACTTTTAAGATACCTAACAACTGTGATCAGCATCAGGAGGCTGACAAATAATGTATGCTTGATAATGAAGAAGAATGAAATAATTTGAGATTTTAGAGATATGCAATGGATTTCTTGTGTTTGTTTTATTTTTTATTTTTTGGCTTTATTGAGGTATAATTGGCAAATAATAATTGTATACATTCAAGGTGTACAACGTGATGTTTTGATATGTGTATACATTGTAAAATGACTACTACAATCAAGCTAATTAAGATACCCATCACCTCATGTAGTTACCTTTGTGTGTGGTGTGTGTGTGTGTGTGTGTATCTGTGTGTGTGTGTAGTGAAAATACTTAAGATCTACTCCCTTAGCAAATTTCAGGTATACAATACATTATTATTAACTATAGACACAATGCTGTATATTAGGTCTCCAGAATTTATTCATCTTACAAGTGCCAGTTTGTACCTTTTAACCAACATTTCCCCATTTCCTCTACCTCCTTGTTCTTGAGAACAACCATTCTACTCTCTGTTTCTATCATTTTTTACTTTAGATTCCACATGTAAGTACAATCATGCAGTATTTGTCTTTTTGTGTTTGACTTATTTCACTTAGCATGATATCCTCCAGGTTTGTTCACATTGTCCCAAATGGCAGGGTTTTTTTCTTTTAAAAAGCTGAATAGTATTCCATTGTGTATGTACCACATTTTAAAATCATTCATCCATCGCACTTAGGTTTTTTCTATATTTTGGCTACTGTTGATAATGTTGAAATCAATGACTATGTGAGTGCAGATGTCTCTTTGAGATGGTTATTTTATTTACTTTGGAAATATACACAGAAGTGTGATTGCTGGATCATAAGGGAGTTGTATTTTTAATTTTTTGAGGACTCTCTATACTGTGTTCCCTAATGCGTATTCCAGTTTAAATTCCTACCAACTGTATATGAAGAGCCCCTTTTCTCCACATCTTTGCCAATAACAGTCATTCTAACAGTTGAGAGGTTATATCTCATTGTGGTTTTTTGATTTGCATTTCCATGATGATTAGTGATATTCAGTATTATTTGATATACTTGTTGGTGATTGTATGTCTTCTTTGAAAAAACATTTATTCAGGTCCTTTGCTCATATTTAAATTGAGTTATTTTATTATTAATGTTTTTTGCTATTGAGTTGTATGAGTTCCTCATATATTTTTGTATATTGGCCCCTTGCCAGACAGATGGTTTGCAAATATTTTCTCACATTCCATAGGTTTTCTTTGTTTTTGTTGATTGTTCCCTTTACTTTGCAGAAACTTTTTAGTTAGATGTAGTCCCACATGTTTATTTTGCTTTTATTGCCTATGCTTTTGGGGTCATATTAAAAAGTATTATTGCCAAGACTAATGTCATGGAGTTTTTCTCCTGTAGTTTCCTCTGTAAGTTTTATGATTTCAGGTTGTAGGTTTAAGTCTTTAGTCCATTTTGAGTTGAGTTTTTTGTATGGTGTGTGATAAGTAAGGATCAAATTTTATTTTTTGGAGTTAGATATTCAGTTTTCTCAGCATCATTTATTGAAGAGACTATCCTTTCCCCATTATGTGTTGTTGGCACCTTTCTTGAAGATCTGTTGGCTGTATATGTGTGGCTTTGTTTCTCGGCTTTCTATTCTGTTCCATCGGTCTATGTGTATGTTTTTATGCCAGTTGCACTATATGTCTTTGAATAACAATATTTCTCCCCTAGGTCCCTTTAGGTCAGCTTGGGCACAAAATGAATTTTGACTGGTTTGCATTTATTTCAGGGAAAAAGTTTAATTTATTTATGAGAAAGCAAGCACACTTGACAAGTTGCATACTCTTAACACTAGATAGCTAAGAAGTAAATTCTAAATGGTTCTAAAATGAAGAGGAAGACTACCAGCTATCAAAAAGGTTGTCTTTGATGTATAGTTAAGAAAGAGAAATGTAATATAATAATAATTGTGTATTACTATAAAAGCCCACATTACAAAGTATTTATTAAGTCTTTGCAATATTGTTTTTAAAATAGTAAATATAGTTTGGATATTCAATTTTATCTTGTGAGGAATTAAAAAGAGAGAAAATGCCAAGAGAAGTGAGGACTAATTAATGGGACCCTTAGTTTGAATGTCCTTAATACCCATGGAAACATTACAGATTCTCTTAGAATATAATGAAATAAAAAAAGGGCTGGGTGAGGTGGCTCATGCCTGCAATTCCAGCACTTTGGGTGGCTGAGGTGAGAGAATCAATTGAGCCCAGGAGTTTGAGACCAGCCTGGACAACATAGTGAGACCCCACCTTTACAAAGAAAAAAAATTAAAAATTAGCCTGGCATGGTGACACATACATGTAGTCCCAGCTACTTGGGAGACTGAGGTAGAAAGATTGTTTGAACCCAGGAGGTCAAGGACGCAGTGAGCTGTATTCATCCTAATGCATTCCAGCCTGGGCAACAAAGCAAGACCCTGTCTCAAAAAAAAAAAAAAAAAAAACCTTCAAT
>NW_016815803.1:673993-725012 GCF_001698545.2 Rhinopithecus bieti | reverse complement strand
AAAAAAAAAAAAAAAAAAAAAGCTGCAATCAAGTTTATTGACATTTACCCTCCAGAAGCACCATGGACTATCTCTGGTTTTGACCTGGGCTCAAGAGGGACCTTCTTTCTTATGGAAAGGTCAGCTGCCCCCTTTCCTACATTCACATATGCTCTGTCAATACCATGAGGCTTGCTTGCCTTATTCTTTCTTCTGTGAAAGGTATCAATGAAGTCCAGCATGTCTATTCCTCTTATTGCTATTTGGGCAACCTCTAATACTTCCAAAGAGTAGTTGGTGATGTGGGAAAGTCTGATGTCCAAATTTAAGAAAAATTCCTCAAGTATGAGGTATCTTCTGTTTTGCTCTGTCTGCCTTGGTGATCAACCAGAATTTGAATGTGAATTAATTAATCGTTTTTCTAAGGAATGTTAGGTGATTCTTCTTCTGGTTAGGAAACCTCATATAAATTGTTTATCACAAAATAAACCCTCATGAGTTTCTTTCTTATTATTAACCTCCGAACTTGCATGATCATTGCTTCCCTCTTTAGCCACTAACTCAATAGTAAAACTCACAAAAAATATTCAGGAAGAGCCTCTTTTAATAGTTTTGACAGTTGTCTAGGATTTGGCAATTCCAGGGACAGAGATTCTTTATAATACTTAATATTCCAGAATACTTAATTGAGACCACTGCATCAGAATATTCTATTCTCTATGCATTTTCCTTGAAGATAAATTAAGAAGCAGTGAAAAGTAATAGGAAGTAACCAATTCAAATCTATCTCAGAAGGATAGGAGTTGGTTCCGCTTCTTTGCTCCCTAGTTCGTTCATCAAATGAAGGTAGCAACATGAAAAGAATTTGTTCCAATAATGATGAGTAGGTAGTATGAAAAAATGGGGAGTAGGAGGGGAACTGTACGCTATTCCATTTGAATGATAAATAAAAATTTTTATTGACATAGTATCTTAACATCTCAAAGTTTATTTACATTGATAGAATCATACAATCATTTTGATAAAATGCTTCTCTTTATACACAATTCTGTCCAAGGTAGTAATTTTTAAAATGAATTATTTCAGCTATAGGCAAATTCAGTAAAGAAATACTATGCTCACTTTTGCCCTAGAACCTCTTTTGGTCTTTCATGATGTAACCGAAACTGAAGATAGGTAAAATATTGTGTGCTTTTTAAGATTATTTTCTGCATGTTATTTAGTAGAATTGTCAAGCTAAAAAATCACAAAGGGCAAGAATTGGTCGACTATCATTAGGACAAAGAATAATATGAAAAGACATGTGCAAATAGATACCAAAAGCTCCATCTTTGAAGTTGATATTCAATAAAAGATGTTCATAAAGCACAAGAAATTTGACCGTACCTTTGTTTAAAAAAGATACTTGCTTGCACTGGTGGATGGTAAAGCAAACATTATATAGAAATAGCTTATCTCACTGAGGTGCTCCACAGCATAGTGTGAGCTGGATCCACGTGACCTAAGGAGATCTCAGTGATATCTTCTCAGAGGGAAATGCATACCCAGGAACCAGACAAACAGCTTCAAGAACAATTGAAAGTTAATTGTATTATTGTTGTTCATGCCACCCACTGCCAATAGACGACTTGCAAATCCAGCCCCATCACACTGGTGAACATTTATTCCAGCAGCTTTCAGACCAGATTTTATTCCACCAGTAGAGTGCTGCTGAAGATACAGAAAATAATTTGTTTGTACTTCTCAATCTAATCCTCGGAAGTCAGCCATAGAATGTCACCTGATACAGAAACAATGTGTCCAGAACCCACACTGCACAATCTTGTATACCATCCCCTATGACACACACAGGCAAATACACATGCCTTCTTGCTTTTAAATATTCACCATTTTGGAATCTACCAGTACTGTACTTGATACCTGATGCTTTCTTTAGGTAAGCATATAAATCTGGGTGCCTTATAGTTACACCTTGGCAGTAACTACAAAAAAATTTGTTTAAGGCCCATCAGCTTCTGCCCATCCCCACTAAAACATTAAAAAACAAATCACATCTCTTCCAGAAACATCACAGGGGAATTCCATGTCTAATGTTATGCAAAACTTAAATTCACTCTCCCTGTATATCTCTGCAATTCACTTTCTTAGTCTTTCAGTATCTCGCACATCCAGCAGGTGCTGCTTTCAGACTCTCTTCTCTCAAAATTCTCACTATCCTCATAATCCAGCATTCTGCCTTTCTAGTTTTTCAGTCATACAGAGACATTTATTCAATATAGTCTTTTTCTATTCTCTGGGTTACCCAGCATCTGGATTTGGCTAATAAAGGAAGACCTAAGAGTTGATTCAGGAGGACTCCTTCCTCCTGGGGGCACAGTGGGCAGCAGATAATTACAGTTTCAACCTCTACTCTGAAACCTCTTTTATTCTTGCCATGCCTACACTTAGGGTTTTCATTTCATAGAATATGTATGTGCATATACTTTCTATGACTATTGGCCAGTAAGTTCATGTCACAGACCCATGGGAGGTGGATGCTTTATGCCTCCTACCAACTGGCTGACAGTGTTGTTTTCCTCTGACACTGCAGCTGACCTCACAGGCTTCCCAGGTGTGCATGGCATGGCAATGAAACCGCACTGGTTGGCAGCCACAGGTGTGCATGATTTGCTTTTTCTTTTTTTGTTGTTTAGATTCTTGTGGTAGGAATTCAGCAGGTGTGTGATGCCAGCATAGAATCTCCACCCTGGCACAGAGGCCAGCTGCCCTCAAAAAGAGGTATTTCTTGTTAGTCTCACAACATTACTGGCCTGAATCCCTGTTTTCCTGGAAGCCTCACCCAAGGGAAAGACTCTGACTAACCAATGAATTGTATAAACTCATCACAGATGAGCATGAACCATTTTTTTCAGATGAATATGAGTCTCCTTATGTGAACGTACGATACAGGTAGGAGCAGGTTACCTGGCTTTGAACTCAAGTTTTTTTTCCCTAGTTTGAGGTGGTATTATTGCAATTATAGGGATGTAGGAAATCCTGGACCTGGTTTCCAAAGGGATATAAGCCATCCGAGAGTGCTGTTGTTGACATATAAATTTTTGCTCATGTGATTGAGACTAAACAGTAGGAGCACAGATGGAGAGTGATTCTGTGTGGAGTTCTTCCATCTTCCTGGAATCTCCCCAGGAAGTCATCAATCCTAGGACTCAACCAGTTCAGTATAGGGCATGGTAAACCTGAAGGTCATTCCAGACCTCATCTAGCCTTAGTGAAGGGTGGGGAGAGATTAGCTACAGTAACACTGTTTGAGAGAACCAGATAGCAAGAGAAGGAACGCAATTGCTGTCAGTCTAAGTCAGCAGTGTACGGCTGAAGCCAGTTAACCTTTTCTAGTCCTCTCTGTCCCTTACCTTACTAAGGCTTCCTTTGGCTGGCTCATGATATCTAAAAAAATAGATACTTGATAGATAAATATCTAAAGAAATAGAAACACAAACCTTAGATTACTCAGTCTTTCTTCGTCGCAGAAAATATCTAAAGATATAGAAACACACACCTTAGATTACTCAGTCTTTCTTTGTCGCAGACCCTTTCCCAATTTTTCTCTTCAGAGTGTCACTTGGAGTTCATTTGATGTTGCTTTTACTTGCTTGCATAAGTGGGGGCTTGGGGGGCAGGGAGGCCACATAGTGATTTTCCCTCTGGACTCCCATACCTCTCTGAGTATAAGCACTGGTGAGGAATGAGTCAGGGATATTGCCCCAGAACACACCCAATAGTATGGATATTAAATAGAAATACAGAAGCTTGATACCATTTTGCCTTCATCACCAAAAGTAAATCTAATTGCTAATTCCCTTAGGTAATACAAATGTACCACAATGCCATGGTGACACATGTCAGAGGAGCAATTGTTCCAAAGGGGAGCAGATGGGATCTATAAATCATACCTGGGGAAAGGAGGTGTCACATGTGAGTATCAGATAGTCAGTAGACTAGTCTCTGTACCTGCATCTTAACTTTTACAATGCAGATATGTATTTTAACATGCATTTGATATACAGTCACTAGCTGAAGAGAAGCAACTATACTACTCCAGGGAAGTAAAGATTAAACATCATGCGAAATGTTAAAAATCTGTTTTACATCCGTTATCCTTTTGCAATGTTATTTCATATCCGTCTTTAGCTATCGCTGATATGTTAATTAGAGCATCCCTTAGGACTACAGTTCTTCTGTAGTAACAAATAAATAAGATAAATCCCTTACATTGAGCCCCAGGATTGAGAAGGGTCAGTGGTGTGTCTAGCACTTGCCTAGAGCTTACTTTATATCCAAGTCATTATCTCCTGTAAGAGACGAGGAGAGATAAAAATAGATTTGTTGCACAATGGATGACACTCAAGAAGAAAAAGAATTATCATTACGTTTAATAAGAGAACTGACAAGCAATCATAATTCTTTCCATTAAGTAAATATGTTAGAAAAAATTTATTATGAAATGACACATTATGCGAGCCAGGAATCAAAGATGACATCCTTGCATTAAATACGGTAGATGCCATTAAGGAAAACAGTCAATATGTCACTAAGCCATGGCCTGTAAAAATTAAATTGATTTGGTAAATGTAAGTAAGATAGATCTGTTTGCTTTCATCATCAATTTTGAGTGGGTGAACAGGTGATGTCACCAACCTGGGAGCGATAAAGATGCAGGACCATCTGGAAAGGCAGGTGATGAATGGGCAACTGCTTTTGGATAGTGACAGTGCTGTGGTACTTTGTCACTTGGGATGCAGTACTTAATAACTTTTCAATACCATCATAATAAATTTCACTGCCTTATTAATATAGAAATGGTGAGTTATTACCATGATGGCGAGTGTAAATAACTGGAGATGCAGCCGTCAAAAGCTGATTGTTTGGGCATGTTTCTTTAAGCACACAGTTGACTCGTGATAATCAACCTATGTCTATACCAGTAGAGTTTATTGCACTTGTCAAAGGAAAAAGTAGTATTATTCAAAATTATATGAAGCTGTAATAAACAAGTTTAATATATTATCAGACTTTTCCTGTAAGTTTCCAAACATGAGGCAATAAATCATTTTTAATAATGTCTTTTCATGTAAAATAATGTCCTTATGCAGTAATAATGTCCTTTTTTAACTATTAACAAAACAGTCAACTTCTTTGTATGTGTTTTAAAGGGTATTTTTATTTCTACTTTTCAATCACTGGAACTCTGTGGAATGAAACCCTTTTGCAAATAAAGGGCTAAGGCAGGAACCTTAGAACATTTCATTAACAAGCTCAAAAGTTGCTGAGTACAGGCCATGTCACACGTTCCCATTTTAATTGAACAGATGTACTTAAGAGTAAACCACAGCAAATGCAATACAGACAAAATTATAAACATGTGTCACCAAGAAGCAGGCAGGAAAGAGCCTCTGATGAGCATCTGTGTGTATTTTATGAAGCCAAAGACTACCACTTCATAAGTTTGTCACTGATGTCTCCAGTTTAATGAGGAGAAACAAAATATGTAGATAGGTGTAAGTTGAAGATGAATTACTAGATCAATCACTTAGCACCATTCAGAGTGTCTGCCATTGTGTGGTGGGAAAATAATGAGATCTGGGATGCTGTTCTTATTTATATACTGAGTGTTCAATCTGGTGGTGGAATATGGAAAACTTCCTCTTTCATGTCACTGTGGTCTTTATATGGTTTTTCGGTCAGGCTGACTTTTAATTCTGACATTGTCTTTCAGGCTGCAGTCTACCAGCCTCTTAAATGAAATGCCTCTCCACCATTTCTATTACTGCTGAAAAGAGAGCCAGCAGTCTATTAACAGGCAATAAAGTTCAGGAAGCCCAGGACTCATTTCTTGGGTCAGAGGTGAAAATTGCATACTAAATGAAACAAAGGTGTGCCTTGATCGCTCAAGAAGCAGCACCAGAAAGAGCACACGTGTTGTTAGCCAGAAGTCTCCCACTTAAAGGGAAAGGAATAATTGTAATAATGTTGGCCGATGGAGTTAAGTACTCAGTTGAGAGAAATTATATCAATCTGACAAATATAGCCTTCACAGGAGATAAAGTCTCTAATGACCTTAAATGCATATATTTATCATTTAATTCAACAAGCCTATTCCCTTGGGCTTTGGACCAACTGCATTTCCTCTAAAGTTTAGAAATTTTTTAGTAGCCCAGAGAATAATGGCCATTTGTCAGAGGGTTTCAAAGCTAAACACAGTTGGAAGCAAAGGACAGGAGGGAAAAAACTGTCTAATAGAGTCTTTCCACCTCAGAGAATATTAATAGGAAGTTTTGTTGATGCATGAGCTGCGGTATTTCGTGGCTGAACAGTAGGTGGCACACAGGGTAGTGAAGAAATGGGGAAATTTTAATCTAACCGATTTTCATCTGATTTCATTAACTTCCGAATATGTCATCAGTGTACACAGCACATTAATTTGCAAAAAAATAGGAACACTAAATAGTCATGAAATGTGCTAGTTAAATGTGGAAAAATCAAAAGGATCCCACAGAAATGGAAGCAGAAGGTCTAATGTTTCATCAGGTAAAGTGTGTGTGAAACAGGAAAGCCCCAAGAATAAAGGGGCCCTTGTGTATGGTGGGCTTTTCCTCACTGTTATTCTTCGTCTCAACTTGATGAAGTGTATTCGTGATATACACGAAGCACTGTGACTCTTGTGTCTCTCTTTGTGAGACTGTCCATGCCTTTGTTCTTGCTGTCAGTCAGTTGTTCTTTCTCTTGAGCAGCCACATTGGTAACCGCAGTATCTACTTGCAAATAGATTTCTGTAAAACCATATTATCCTTCAGGCCTTTACTCCTAGCCCCCACCCCTCTTTCCTCAACAATCTGGTCATTCATGTGGCATAGCTCCCTCGCTTGCTTCTTTGCCATATGTCTAGTGGTTTGTGTTTCAGGAAGGTTGTGTGATACACTGGAATGAACACTGGGCTGGGTGCCAGGAACCTTGAATTCTTGCACAAGTCATACTTGGGACCTTGTAAAAGTCATTTGACTTTGCCCTCTGGAGTCTGACTAAGGTCTCTTGTAGTTGGAATTCTCTGAGTCTTCGAATTCTGTCTCTTACACCTGCTATTCAGTTCTTTTCATCCTTATGGGCATGCTCTATATTGTCATGGCTTCGGAGGTTTTAATTTACTGTTGTTGAGAAAAGCCCAACAACAACAATAAACAAAATCTCCAAAATCATTACTTTTAATGGCAAAACTGCAATGACTTTTACACCAACCTAATATATTGGGGCATGTTTTGGTCTGTACCCTGCAAAGAATACAAGTTAACTTTAAATTACATATAAAATAGATACTCGTTCTGTTCTCCTGTGTGAAACTAGTGTCTAGTTGTTTTTTGTAAATCTGAAATCAAAGCACCTTTGATAGGTGCATCTCTCTGCATTTTATGTGTTAGCAGAGAAGGTGGCTTAAGTCCAAAGCTTTGTTTCGAGAAGAAAGTAAATTGTTTAGAGAGAATTCTATTCCTAGCCATCTTTGAAAAGATATAGGTATGAACTGCATTCTTTCTCAGAGTATGACTTTAATTCAGCCTCAGTATTGCATTTGGTCCTCTCAAATGTAACATGGCTGTAGTGGACTTTTGTCAACAACAGCAAAAGAGGCAGTATAACACAGGGACCAAGAGTAGGAGTTCTAGAGATTCATGGACTGTGTTCAAATTCTCTACCACTGACTAGCTTTGTGACCTTAAGCAAGTACTTAACCTCTTCTTGCCTCAATTTCCTCATCTTTTAAATGGTATTAACAATAGGATCTACCTCATAGAATTTTTTGTGAATACTAAATATGAATAGCTCATTGTAAAGTATTGTGAAGAGCTTAGAGCAGGGTTTGGTAAGCTGTGGTGAGCACCTCAAAGCAAACTGATTTTAATAATCATCATCACCATCATCCTTCCAAAGGTGAGGGTGCTGTTTTTATCCTTGTGAAGGAAGGATTGTGGAATTCTTTCTTTTGGGTTAGTGCTCTTGGGGTTAGCAGAGCCACCACACCTAGAATTAAATATTGTCCCATTTCCGAATACCACTGGGAAGTGGCCTTCACTAGACCTAACATATTTTAAACATTGATTAATGTTTAAGTGGTTCTTTTACTGAAGACTTAGTAAGTGTCCCTACACAGGGTACAGGAGGAGGACTAGGGGTTTTGGCTTCATGTCTAATTAATTTATGTTCTTGTAGTGTGGTAGCGGGGTTGAGAGAGGTAAGAGCTGTACATTGAAACCTTCATAAAGTGTTCTCCTTCATCCCTAACTCCATGAAAGAAACTCTTCCAGGAGCTCCCTTTTAAGGGTTACTCTTCTTTTACTTTTTTACTACCCCTTAATTTGGCCCCCAACACCTCCTGTGTCTTTTAAACTCTGCCTCCTCAGGCTTCAGCCAGAGTGTAATCCAGCTGGTTTTCTCTAGCATGGAGAAGTGTGACTTGGTTTAGAGAACTAGGAGAAGATAGATCCACATGCTTTTATTCTAGTTCATTCTCTTCTTCAGTTTGGACTAACATGGTATCTTTCAGAATAACCTAATAACAAATATGCCTCATGACAGTAAGTATCTTCCCAAGACATCAGTGTTTAATCTTAAACGAAGAAGGCATACTTTGCCCATTAACAAGATGTTGACCTTATTCCATATGAAATAACAACCCTGGCCATCTTGTGAATTTGCTTTTTTTTCTTGGGCTCTTCTCCATCAATGGTCTGGTAAGTGAGAATGGCTGTGAGTCACTGAGAATAATATCATAACTAAATATGTTGTGATAAAGTGTATGGAAGTATTTCAGATAAGTGGTAATACATCTAATCTTTTTGTACAGTCATTTGTTTATTCTTAAATTTTTCTTTAATTATGGTACCTGGTTGTCCAGTGAGTCCTGGGACTTTCTGGGCAGAAATTTGGGGATTCATAGATTCAGGCTCTACAGAAGATCTATTACAGCTTTTCACATCTAAAACTACGCTGTTCATCATTGCCTTTGAACGATAAGAAATGTCAAAAATTGTGGGAGCTTTTTTCTTACAGAGAAATTCTAAAATATATGCTACTGGAAATCGAGGGCAAGCTGTCCAACTCACAGAATATTAGAAGGGGCATACTTGAATTACATGGTTAAGGATTTATGTCTGAAAGTAACAGTAGCCCAAAGATGAGTTTGCCTGAGTGTGGGTAGACGCTTCCTCAAGGAAGAACTTGAAGGGCCAGACCAGTTATAGGAGGCTCTGGCTTCCCTGGAGTGTAGTTTTCTCCTTTCAATTCTCCTGACCATTAAGACTGAATGTTAATGTCTGCTAGCATCTGCAGTATGAACTAAATTGTCACAAAACTACTATGTGCTACGATTTTTTACTCACACAAACTCTGCTATATCCTAAGGTCTCTCTTCATGCAGGGGTTTCCATTGAGAACAGTGTAGATTTAGTAATACATTTAATTGGAATGTTTAATAAGAAGTTAGAGCCTTTTTTTAAACTTGGAAAAGGCATCAATCTTGAGAACACCAGATGTAAATATAATTTTAACAAGAGAATTTTCACTTTCCTTGTATCTTCCAAAGCATGGAGATTCTCCTTTGAAGATATTCATTGTATGGAATATTGTCAGCAATATAAAGGCTGAAGAATAGTTGAGTTTGAGTATAGATAAGCCAAGTTAAAAATACAGAAAGCACCTGATGAAATCATGAATTGTTATGATTCAAATTATAGAGCTCCAATATGGACCCCGAACACTGATTTTCAGGCACGTTAGCAAAGGTACTATAGTGAGGTGATGTATAATGTCACTTGGTGGACTTCACTCAAAAATGTTCATTTGAAGTTTGATTCCTTACTCACCTACCATAACTGATTGATAGAAACATAGATCTCCAATTGACTTTAGTTTCTGCTCCACAGATCTGTTATGAATCTCACTGAGAATCTAAGATACAATTGTAAAATAAAATTGAAGAGTTTTGGTTTCTATGTATAGTCCAACTAAGCACCTCAGAGCACCTCTAAGTTGTGCTGAGAAAAGAAAAATAAATTATTTCACCTTCAGTTTCCATGAAATAGGATGAAAGGTATTATAATTAAGTAAGGTGACACTTAAAATATTAAAACTTTTGTAAAGAAAGGCAAAATTATGATGTGAGATTTGCTATAGACATAGGTGAACATGACTGTTTTTAAACCAAATTCTGGTAGAATAGATTTAGTACAGTTGGTATGAGGCTGGAGGATTAGTTAGTTCCAGTTGAGAAAAAGAGATGAAAAGAAGTACTAATTGCCACAGTAGGATGTTAGAATTCATTACCCACATTGGTAAGGGTTAAACATTTAGCATAAACGAGATAGCATTTCTACCATCAGCTGTTCCTCACCAAGATTCTGTTGCCATGGATTTGTCTGTTATCCTTTTGAAAGCCACTTATATTTTTAACTTTGTTATAAGTCGTATAAGTTTATTCAATTCTCCTGGAAAACTTTATCTATATTTACTCTCTCATGCATTGAATAGTACCTGTTAATTTTCATGTAGGCCCTAAATTCTTCCTCCCTAGGAGGCCCTTAAGCTTAGCAGTTTAGAAAGGAGACAGACTGCCTTTGGGACAGTTATCTTTTTGTCTGCTTGTCCTAGGGCTCAAAACCCTTCTACCATCTTGGTCTTCTGTTCTGTAAAAGGAAAAGGTGATTTTCTGTGGCTCTAAAGAAGGCATACAGTTCTTGATGTAATAAGCTGGCTCTCAATACAGTATTTGAAACAGGGCCACTCACAGATAGATTACAAAAATGTCACAAGAAAATTATGTAGTAATGAAAACTGGTCTATCTAAGTTTTAAAAAATCAGTGCCCTAGTATTTTCAGGAAGAATGGAAACCTCTATTTAATATAAGTCCGTTGGTCATTGAGATGTGTCAGAAACCCTGCCCTTTATTCTGAAGTGCCATTGTGTTAGCACTGAAATGTAAAAATAATAAACAGCTGACATTTTAGGCACAGACTAAACATCAAGCAAATGACATTACATCAAAGCTCTTGAGAGAGTTACAAGATGACAATATGCCAAAAGAAGAAAAGTGGGAAATAGTCACAAAGTCTTTTGTTTGGAGTAGTGGATTTGCCAGTGCCAGTGCGTTTACCCCGTTATAATTAGGGAGGTTTTGTTTGCATGCAAAATTGTTTTCCAATTTGGATTTACATAAGATGCTAATGAAGTGCAGAAAATAACACGTGGTTCCAAAATTCATTCTTATTTTTGTTCATTATTAACTAATACATTAACTTCAAAGTGTGTGTGGTGTGTTTACTGTGCATTTTTACAAAATGCCCAGAAAATGTAGCAGTGAAAAATGATAGACTTCTTTTCCTCACCTCTTCCTTTTCGCTTCCTGTCGTCCCTCTTTCTGTCTTTATTTTCTCTAGTTCTCATTTGTTTATCCTTTCTTTTCCTTAGGCAATGTCAGTATAGCTCCCTTTACCTAATGGTTTTGGTTAAATTAATTATCTATCTAATATATGTGTCACTTTCCTTCAGAGCAAATATTCATAGGATTTGACCATCTGAGGCACAGTTAGATTTTTGAGGATGCAGGTGGGAAGCACACCTGTAGTTAGTCCCGTGCAGGGCATTTGTCTATACCTGAAATTATTTGCAGGTGTTAAGCATGTGCTTATGAAGAAAGGAACTAGGTATCTGAGGTCCAGAAAAAAATTGCCTCTTAAATTTAGTATTATTTTCTCTCTTCCCTATGTCTTGGTTTCTTGGAAAACAAGTGCATGTAGTTTTAACTTAATGTCCTGAATGACTGACTGCAAACAAGAGGTAGAAACGCAGCTTTGGCTCTTTTATGTGGTTCATGTAAGTATTCTCTCTAGCTCTGAGGATCTATTTATATTTGACCTTTTTAGGAAAAATGCTGTAAAGTTTTCTAGTTTTGAGGATAAAATTGCTTATTAAAATCTGTGATGTGTAGCATTTTAATGAATGTTAGCCACATTTTAAGGCTGTTGTTATGTAGCTCTTAGTGTTCCCAGGATTCCTAATAAAGAGCAAAATTATCTAAACTATTTAATGATTACCAGTGGGTATTGGTAAGCTTTTTTACGAGCTTTTATGAAAGCCTCTTAACCATATGTCATGTACCATGGCATAAAAAATAGAAACAGAAATGTGGCAACAAGGATCTCAATGCTCTGTTGACATCAAATTTGGCAGATTTTGAAAATTCTGTGATCATTTTTCTCTTTATGTGACACTACTCTTGTTCATTCTTCAAAAACATTTGCCTTAGCGTGGGGAATTATAGATAATTTGATGCAACAGGTTTAAGTTACCATTTTCATAGTGAAAAGAATAGCTTAGCATGATCCCGATTTTCCTTGGTTTCCTCCCATTCTCAGAAGAAGCAGAGGTATTCACATTTCTTTGTCTAACAGTTTTATAATGTCTTAAGAGATTAACAGTGAGCATGAATGAGGGCCTATGGATTAGGCAACAGAAAGCCTGGGACGTCCACTACCTTGCTTGCAGATTTTACATTTTCCAGCATTGCTGAGCGAGTATAGAAACTAAGAAAAGATAATAAGTACCAGAGTCTCAAAAGTGTTTAGTGATTCAAAAAATTCAGATGACATGTCAGAACTGACAGACTGATGGAGCCGTCCGTGGCAGGGCCCACTTTTTTGTCTTATGTTCAGCTCTCATACTGAGTGAATGCAGATGTTATCGCGGTACCCCAGACAGACAGTCAGTGAAATGTGACAAGCTGTCAGCAAAGTTACACTGCGTTGATTTTGTTAAAACATCCACAAGCTTTATAGTTTCTTTTTGTATAAAAAACTCTTACCTCATTTAGTCAAGAAAATGGAAGCTGTTGGGGAGATCACTTGTGCTTTTATTATCCTTAGAATACCTTGGGTTTTTTCTCTGGGGAAATTACACTTAGAAAATTAAGTAGTAATGTACCCCAAGTCTTGAATCTCAAAGTATCTCACAGTAATTGTTTTTCTTTTGATTTGTTCTACAATTTTTGCTCAATTTACATTGCACCTCAACACTTGGCAGAGAATGTTTCAAGAACAGAAGGAGTGAATTTTCTTCATTTAAATTAGGAGTCAAGATGAGAGGTTAAAAGTCTGAAGGGCCACTTTAAACAAAAAAGCTTTCTTAAAAGAAGCTTAGGCATGGAAAATGAAACTGTGAATTTAGAGTAATTAAAACTAAGACTTTTGCTTTTACTCTTTATTTTAGGCACTGAAAATTAACATTGGCCGGAGAAAATCTCCATCAAAACAAACATTTAATCCGTTCGTGAAAATCAATTCTGTTTTCCATATGTGGTTTAGACATTTAGATTTTTCTTATAAAATTGGAAAACAAACAAACAAACAAAAAAGATGAAATTCCAGAGAATCTTCACTGCTATACGGCATTTATATCTAAAAGTTAGGTCTGCTTATTAAGTGATCATTTTTTCACATCAATTTCAAATTCAATTTAACTCAGGAATTTGTAAGTCAGAACAAGTAAAACAATAGTTAATTGAGCAAACGTTTAAAAAGAACATACATTTGGAAATTGCCTTCTTAACGGTGTAGCTTTTAGTGATAATCATGCTATCTTTTAAACCAAAGAAGACATCAGTGATGACATTTGACTTTAACATGGCAGTTTATTTTTAGCCTCTGGGTGCAATAATTGGTTGTTTTTTACACCATGTCAAAGTGCTTCTGTTGTCTATAATCTATTTAATTTTGAATTACAAGTTGTTTGGTAGAAGATTACTTTGCAGTCCTAGTTTCCACAAATTAACCTCTGTTTACACATTCACTTTTGAAAACCAAAGGTGAAAGGAAAACATGAGCCACACTTGTTTTGTTCACTTTATATTGTCACCAAGGACATTAACATACAATGCGAAACTGTTCTGTGATTTTGAAAAATGAAAAGTCAAGACATTTTGAAGATAGCATCTAGCCCAGTGTTTTTGTAAAACACAGAACTAAACAATCAAACGAAATTATGCATATGGAGGAAATGATTTAGAATATGTTTCGCTGCTAATCGCACTCATGCTGAAGTTTTAAATTTCATCTGTCTGCTCAGATCTATTGTGAGCCATTAAGTGGCTTCCTTTTTTCCCGACAAATTGAATGCTGCAACTGCAAGGAGCTCTTTTGTTCTTTTAATTCAGTCAGCATGGAAATGATTTTCTCATTTCAGGCCCTTTTCTGTCCTCTCTTCATTGTGTCAATAAAATAGAGTTGTGCAGAGCTGCTCTAATCAGCTTAGAGTGCTAATTCATTGCGCCGGGATGCTATCTGTGTTTGGCTACAGGTGGGCACTCTAAGGGGTCAGTCTCCAGGGGAGTGTAATTGTGTGTCTCCTGGGGCTTGTTTGCAGAATGACCTAAAGCTGAAGCCCCAGCTCAGGAAGGGGGGGGGAAAAACTGAACAAACATATGCCCATGCAAACATATACAGCTGTATTTTCATGGCATCCATTTACTTGGTTCGGCATCCTGAGGTTCTAGCAACATTCCTTGCATTTTACCTGTCCTCAGTGTTCTGTGATTAGCAATAAAACATGAATTCTTTTAAACTTTGCACACATTTTCTAAAGGTACAAGCTTTTTGTTATTTCCAAGATACAAGTTAAAGGTTAGGCTAGGATTTAACCTATGGGTAATACGACTAAACTAAACTTAAAAAGATAATTAGAAACTGCCAATTTTGAAAAATATATTATTTTGTGTCCTATGAAAGTAACTTAATACATAAATATGGAAATATTATGAACTGGTAAATTAAGCTTTATGGGGACTGAGGAATTTCTGGCAACTTTGGAAGGGATATAATGATTAGTTGTTTGGGATAAAAGAAAACTGGTAGGCATTAGGTTTTTGAGATTTAACATGTTCTTGGGTAGCCTAGGGGAATGGCAGATCTTTCTGGGATTATTGTTAGTGTGAGTGTCAAAAATATGCTGTGAATATGAACTTGTTTACTGGGTTTGAGATTTTGGTGTTAGGATTAAAAATGCTGTAATATTTTGTTTTTATTGTTTTCTAACAATATTTTGATTTTTTACTTTGATTTACATTGAGATTAATTCCACTCTCAATGGAAAATCTTCAGGACTTTATAACTCACGTTGTTATGTAATAACTATAAGCAGGTTTATGAAGTAGAAAGAAAAGAAGCAATAAAAGATTTCAGCTATGCGAATCTGCTGGTTAGCTATGGAGGGACTGAACAAATATTCTTTGATTTAAGAAACTTGAGACTTGCCTATATATTAGAAAAAAAGTGTATTCTGCTTATTAACAAAAGAATTGGGGAAATGTCATATTATTTAAATGATTTGAGAAGACATTTGTAGTCATGTTATGATAAATTCAACTAGCTTCACAACATGTCAGTTTACAGAGTTTGTATTGTTATATATGAAGCTTTGTATAAGGACAATAATTGGCTTGTGGAAATGCAAGTTCTTAAAAGATACCTACAAAAAATAAGGTTATCTTCATGGTTAGAATATATTATTTAATTTTAATTTTAAAATTATTTCCCTCTCTAAAGTTTCAGCTACATGCCAGAGCTGGTTTGGTTGATCTTATAACTCTACTGGCTTTTGGAAAAGATTCTGAATTTTACTTAGCTATTTACATTACTTATTGAGGGTTGACTTGGAGTAGCGTCAGGAGATATAGGCAAAAATATGGCAACTTGTATAAAACTGATCTTTTTTTTATTGTCCTCCATTTGGAAATGTTTTTATGTGGGGCTCCAAGATAGAATTTAAATTCCTCGGTCTTAATTAGAGTGAATTCTCCATTTTAATTGTTATTAATAATTAATTTTTTTGGTATAAGTGATTTTATTTCTAAGCAAAAGTAGTTTCAACGTTATTTTCCAAAATTGATGAAGTAGTTGATTCACTTAATTTTGTGTTTTAAAGTGCTTTCTTCTTACTTCCTGACTCATTATCCTATGATTTTCTTTCTTTCCAGATAACTGAGTTGGAGGCAATTTTAGCATTAGCTGTCTCTTATAAACAGCCAAATTCTTTGGCCATGCTTAGGCTTATGTAGCATGAATTATTCAACGAGAAGGAAAAAAGCAGTGTTTTAGCAACTTGTTTTGGTAATTTTTATTTTTATGAAAATAAATTGTAGCCTCGTGGGAATAAATCAACAATGTAACTTCCCTTTTGGGGAGAGGCTCTAAGTCACATTAGCATAGTTTTGGTCCAGACAGCAAAGCTCTAACCCTCATTCAGCTCAGATGGGCCACCAAAGACAGCAGAGAGAGATAAGATTGTATACTTGAGAGGGGCATTTTTAATAAATAAATTGCCATCTCTTCTTAGGTCATCTGTTTCCCTAATTCTTTTCTGCATTGGATAGCTTTGTTGCAAGAAAAATGTTGGTGAAATGATTTGGTCTTGAGTCCTATTGCAGAAGGCACTGGGTATATGATCAAAAGTCTGTTGGACAAAATTACGTTGGTTGTCTTTACTGTTTATTATGATTGCCACTTCCAAGCTTTACTATGATGTTTATGATTATTTCATTCCCTGAATGAATAGGATATGAAATTAGACATTAAAAATTTTAGTGGTGGAATAAAATTGTTGGTTTGGTTTTTCTGCTACCACTAACTCTTAAGGCCATACTTTTTCCCCCCAACAAGTTTCAGAAAAAAAAATATTGCAAGGAATATTTATGTGCTTTGAGTTTTTAAGTTAGACAACTCCATGGTTAAACTTCCACATTAGAGTCAAGAAGATAATTTCACAGTAAAGTTAGCTAATCACTAAGATAGTCCCTTTACTATGTGACTCCCACTTGTAGATAGCTAGCCCACATAAGTCTTCTGGTGTGACAGATTGTTTTATAAAATTGTTAAAATGACCAGTTTTAAGAAATTATTAACTTCCATTAGTATATTTCTTTAAATCTAACTCAGTGATCTTCTAGTAGAACTCAATTATTTTCTGCCTTACAGGAAAATCTACTTGTTTCTAATATTAGTAACTATGGCTATGTAAAATGAAAGGTAAAAGAAACAAAATGTATCAGATTTGAATGATTCTCCTTTCCCTGTTTTAACTAAAAAACAAAATAAAACATCACTTTTACTTAGTTCTGTAGTTGGCCTCCACAAAACAATTTCTAGAATAAATGCTTATCCTTCCTAAATAAGAGGTCATTGTTGCAGTTTTCCGTGAATCAAAGATGAATAGGGTCCATCTATTATCAATTCCTCAATCAGAGAAAAAAGGAAATTAAGTTCCTAATTAGGTGAATTTGGACTAAAGAGGTGGGGCATTGAAGGGATAAGGAAAGTTGAGAGGTAGTTGATGCCATTTCAGACTAATGATAGGAGAGGAAATGAAGATGGGGGTGGTGGGAGTTGAGCTTGAAAGGTCAGTGACCTTATTAGGACAAGAGTAGTGGTAGATCTTCAAAAGCTTTTACCTGCAATAGGCTGACAAGGTGTCAGGTTCTGGGGATGGTCAAAGATTCAAACACTTGAGAAAGAGGATGGTAAAAATAGGATTATATATTTTAATAAGGAATACATTTGAATATTATTAACAAAAGAAAATGACCGTTATCAGCTTCGTAATTATAATTTTGCTGAATTATTTTTCTATATACTTTAAAACATTCATTTCAGGTATTAACTGGGTTTGCCTTAATGTGGAATAGATAACGCTTCTTTTGAGGGTTAGATTTCACTGTTAGTATAATGAATAGGTCTCTTGTATTAATACCTACTAGAAAGACACATAAATGCATTACTGTGTAGATTTATCATCTTAGATACAAAATTGCAGTTATTGACTAAAATATCTATCATATATATATGCAATACTTTTTTATGTAGACAAAACTTTGATTTTTCCTTAATAATTAAATCATCCAGGTATTCATTGACAAAAATATGTTAAGATTGGATCTTTAGCCATAGTCCTTCAGAAGTTCCTTGGCAAAGGGATTATCAGGATAAAGTGGTTACATCTATATTAAGAAACAAAAGATAATTTATATCAAAAATCTTTTCATTAATGTGTTTTCTAAATTTTAAAATGCAAACATTGTAAAGAATACAATGATGAATAATTTGGGTGTTCAGGAATGTAAATCAGATTAATTAGATGAAAAGTTATGAGATTTGGGGCAATTTTAAGCTTTTAGGTTATATGTGGATTACTAGTACTATAATTTTATGAAATACACTTTTCAACATTTAGTGTTCTTTATTGAGTAGCATGGGTGCTTCAGAGATGGCTTTGACCTGGATATTTTATCCATAAAACAAGAGATTTTGTTTTATTATTAAAGACCCCAGTAAATAAAATATTTCAGAGTTTTCCACTTTAATTCTATCTCTGTGGTAAATACACAGCCATAGACCTTTTATTACTTTACCATCCGATAGAGATATAACATGAGTCACATAAGTAATTTAAAATTTTCTAACAGCTGCATTTATAAAAAGTAAAAAGAAATAGGTATAATTTAAATAATATATCTAACCAGAGAATCCAAAATATTGTAATTTCTAAATGCAAAAACTAAATGACTGAAATATTGTACCTATTTTGTACTAAAATCTTTGAAATCTGGTATGTATTTCACACTTATAACACCTCATAATTTGGACGAGCCACATTTCAAGCACTTAGTAGCTGCCTGTGGCTACTGGCTATTGTATTCCACATAGCCTTGGAAAATCTCAAAGACTCAACCTTTCGCAGTGTGATTCAGCTCAATGTTAGTTATGACAGAGAAGGAAGCACTGAAAGCCACTGTGGAGCCATCTGGCCCAGCCTACTCATTTTATAAATGAGGACACTGAAGGTCAGGAAGGGTCAGTTACTTGCCCAAGGTCACCCGACTACTTTGGGAGTAGAGCTTAGACCAGATTCCAAGTCTCTTCCTGAATTTTAATTTATTTTTAGTTCTGTTAAAATATGCTGCTTATGTTGGCTGCTTATGTAAAGGTGTTAACATGTGAAGTGTAAGAGAATAACAAGCACAAAACCAACTAACAACCAAACAAACAAAACAGGGAATTGTTCAGATAGTTTTGAAACTTTGAATGTTGAAGGAATACCACTTAGGTCAAGGATTACTTGTCAAGATTCTTGCATAAACTGCATATCACTTAATTAGACTCTATCACATTTTTATAAATAAATATTGATATTATAAGTAGATATATTAATTGAATTGTAGCCATTATGAACAATTTATTTTGGTGTCTCTCTCAGCCCCAAACAGGAAAACAATGGCAGGGTTTGCATTTCATTTTACATTGAGTTGTTGGAGTTTGTAACTTGGATTGTTGTGATTGAAGCCTTGATAGGAAAATGACTGAGTCCCGGTCTCGCATTCGTTGGCCCACAGAGACTCAAAGAAGAAAAGATTGTTCGTACTTCTGCATTTTTCTTTCCTTAGACAATATCTGCAATTAAGCCCCACCTGACAGGGCTAGTAAAATGCCGCTGGTTACAATTTATCTGGAAAGCATAGACGGGAAAGATACAGGTCTTCTTTTATAGAATTGGCAGCTGACGGCTATTGAACCTGAGCTAACATTCCCAAATGAAATGAGGTGGGGCAATTTGAGTCATATGATAAAAATGTTGTCATCCTGGAGAACAGTCTCAGTATGAATCAGCACAGTTCTGTGAAAATTAAACATGTGAACACCAAGCAAATGCCACAGAACCTCCCTCAGTTACAGGCATGCATACCTGTATCCATAGGAGGGCCCCCCACTAGAGCGTGAAGTGGCCCAATGTTCCTGGAGAAAGAGAGGGGCTGCTGTCACCGACTAGACGAGGTTTGTAATAGTATCGTCCTGTTTTCACTCTCCACAGTAGAAAATTTCTACTAGGCTAACAAGGCAGAGGGTAATGAGAAACATGCCAAGTTAAAAAAAAAAAAAAAAAAAAAAAAAAAGAGCAAGAAGGAGGGGTCTATACTATGAACAGGAAACAAATGTGATCAATTACTCCAAGTGTGGAGCTCACAGATACCTTATCTTAGGGCTCCTTAAAATAAAAGCCTGATTGTTACCAAATGCGTCTAAGAAGTGAGGGAGAAAAACACTGGGGGACAGGGGAAAGGAGAGGATGAGAGGGAGGGGAATGTGGGTGAACATGACTTTATATTGATGTAAAAAAATGCAGTTCCACTCTGGTTCTCAGTCTCCTGAAGTATTTAGAGAAGTGGTTAACAACCAATCATAGCCTTAACTGTGCAGGCAGTAAAACAACTCAATATCTGAAAAATAAAAGTATCGGAATATGACATGAGGGCAGGGGGTGGAGGGTGGGTAGACCTAAATAGTAATGCATCATGCTGCTGAAGATGCATTCTAAGGCATTTGTACTGTTCTTCAAAATTGCTTGACTAAGATGTTTTAAAGACAGTCTGTTTTTTTGAAATGATTGCAAATAAAAGATCTATGGCAATAAATATGTAGAAGTTATTAATCTTTGACTCAGAGTTGAAATACTTATTTTTACATTAGCTGTCTGGCAAAGAAGTCTACATATAAAATGTTTACTTATGAAATAAATAATAATAGCAATTACAGTGTTAATACCACTCATCTTGAAAGGATTGCTTTGTAGTTCCTGAAGAAGAACGAGGTAGGATCCCATGAAAAGGTGTGAGTATATTCTACTCATCCTCAAATCAGGAGGGAAATATCATAGTTAAGGCTGTGAGTCAGGACGTCAGGGCTGGCGGATCTTGGCTACATATTCCCCAAATTTCCCATAAGTGCAATAGAATTAACACTATCCCTTTCTTGGAGATCCTGGGTCAGTAGGTGTTACAGGATTATGTTATGAGGTGTGACTATAAAGTAGTAAGATTGTTTTTCACACTCCACACCCAGAAACAGCCTCTTTTTACTTCAGTGAATAAAACATACTAATTTTCTAAGGGCATTCACCTCATCTGGTCCTTATGGACATGTGTGCACATACAGACAGAATCTGCAATATTCTCATCTTTCTCCACTCTCACAAACCACCACTGCTTTCTCAGGGAACATTGACAAATGCATATGGAATAGAGTTATTTCGGTTTCTAGAAATACTTTTTTTAAAGGCTCAGTGTCTTGCTGGGAAGATGCCCTGTAGATAAGCAGAGAAATAATCTCCCATTTTCAGAGGACTTTGTTAGAATGGTCTTGTCATCCTATTCTGCCCATATTTTTCCAATTAAGTTCTAGCCTGTTGGAATCGAATGTCTTCATGGGATGGCAGACTGCTCAAGTAGGCTATTTTGCACATATTCTGTAGCATGCTTAGCAATTGGGCTTGTCAGTCAGTCAACACGTATTTATTGGGCGTTTATGTGGCGAACCAGACAAATCCATTCCCTGAGCTCTTGCTCTTATGTTCCCAGAGGCCTGTCATCCACACAGAATTTCTAATAGAAATTTTCTTTTTCAAAGTGAACTCATCTACATTTGAATTAGAAAAAGGGAAGGTGAGAGTAATTGAACGCTTTTGTTATGGGTCATTTCAATTCATTTAAGGGTAGATAACTTCTCTTATAGATCTCTTTCAGTTAATTCTACCTCCTCCCCATTTTTTGTCTTTTATTTGTGGTTAGTATGATTATGAAAGAAGCACATGCATATAGTAAAATTCAAGCAGTGGAGAAGTCTTTTTTCCCCTAGTAGACACTCCATGTCTCTCTATAGTTTCAACAATATCTTGCATATCATTCCAAAAAGTTTACAGGAAAATGCGTGTGCACACACACAGACATTGTGTGTATGCAGACAAAAATCTTTTTCTTCCAAATATGTACCTATATATTCACTTATTTGATTTATTTTTGTAGTAATATTTTGGATATCTTTCTCTATGTATCTATTTAATTCTTTTAAATATCTATTGAATTAACTAAACATACCTGTCTCCATCCACTAACCCCCCCAGAAGTACAACCAATGTTTTTCTTGTGTATCATCTTTCTAAATATATGATATGCATGTAGAAGCAAATGCATATATGTTGTTTCTCTCTTTTACGTTAATATAGCCTAGGTATACCATTCTGCAGTTTGCTTTTTTCCAGTTAACCATTTGTCTTGCTGATCATTCCATATCCACATGTAGAGAACCTCCTCATTCTTTATCAATTATTGTATAGAATTCCACTGAATGGATATACCATAATTTGTTTAAAGATTTCCCTATTATTCAGCATTTGGGTTGCTTTTATTTTTATTTCTTTTTTGCTATTGCAAACAATGCCAAATCAATAACTATACATGGAGCAAAAGGGCATATGCATTTATAACTATTTCAGGTTTTGCCAGTTTTCCATGGGTGTGCTAATCAACCCTCCCGAGAGCGGCATATAGAAGTGCCTATTTCCCCACTCTTACACACCAGCTTGGTGTACAACTAAGTTATTTAAACTTTGCTAATCACAGGTAAAAAGTAGTGTCTCAGAGTATTTTTAATCTTTTTTTTACAATAAGAGTGAGGTTGAGCATTTATTTTCATGTAGTTAAGGATCGTGAGTAAATTTTTTATTCTTTAAATTGTCATTGAAGTGCATTTTTTCCCCCTGTGGCTTGTTGACTTACCCATGGTCACATATCTAGTTAGCAACAGAGGCAGGACTAGAATTCAGCTATTGTGGTTAATTTAATAATTTAATATTTCTTACTGTAGTACATTAAGAGTGATATGTCCTATCATTTGAATCCTCCCAACCTTGGGTTATTGTTAGGATCATATGAAATAAGTTAGAATGTGAAAAAACATTTTCAAAGCTAAAAAGAGCCCTGCAGAATGCATGATGATGGTTCATTCTACAAAGAAATCACAAGATTTACCACTTTGAAAATATGCAGTTCATAATGAAAACAGAATAAATAGTTTGACCCGGCTGCAGTCTGAGAAAGGTAAGGCAATTAGGTTGTTATGAGCCTTCTGGACAAGCAGAGTCCTGATTTTACTAGCCTCGTGCTGACATGTATGCCTTGTTTTTTTTCCTCCCCTAAAGAATGGAAAACATTGTACCTTCACAGAGTGATGGCAGTCTTGCTTCGCTTAAAACTTCATCACCCTCTGCATGAGCAATTTGCCTTGTTCTTTTAAAAGTGGGGGGAGGTGGAGGCAGATCATATTTGCAGTTTTTTTCTACTAGATGTTTCAAAATAGATGGGCGGATTAAATGAAATTTCTTCATCTGTGTGTTATTGTTTATCAGAAAAATTCAGAACTTTTCGATAATTGACTTCCATTGTTTTCACCAGTGTTGACTCTAGATAGCACAGAGGTGTATGCAGATATTTCCTTGGTTCCTTTATCGTTCCATGTCGTTATGTAAAATCACTTCAAGGCATTTACTTTTATTTATATTTCATATTGGCTGGGCAAACTGTCTATTAATATCGTGTGCACATAGCTTAAAGACATTAGCCCGTACACAGTAATGGCTGGACTAACTTGCATGTACAAAAGTGGAATTTAGGAGATTAACTTGCATTTGACCTACTTCAGCTCTCCTGGTAATGAGGGGTGCAGGAACACAGAATTAATCTCTCTCAATTTGTGGCTCTCAGGGGTGCTGCTAAGTTTTAGAGTGCTTGAATTTTAAAAGTCTCCTGTTGTGCTGAGGAGTTTTTGCTACCCAGTAGAACTCTATTGACTATTGTGATTGAAGTGCTGGTTTTATCTATTGCAGCAATATTTGTGGCAAATATTATGAACGCATGTAAAGTGAGTTAACTGCATAGTTTGGCTCAGACAGTAAAATGGGAAAAACTTGGGTCAAACCTGTTGAGCCATGATTTTTTTTTTTACTTCCTATCCCTGAAAGTCTTAGGTTAGCCAAAAATGCATAAGCTTTAAGCTGCTTTACAAATATGCCAGAAGCTGTCCTTTATCGTATATTTGTTATGCAATACTGAGGAACTGCTGCTGGGAAGGTATAAGTCAAGTTGATATAATTTGGATTGATTAGCTTTTAAAAGCTTTGAAATGACAGTGCAATTATTGCTATGATGCAGGTCCCTTACAGCTGGATTAATGCATTTAGTGAACAATTTGGCCATGTAATTTATTTCTGTGGAGTTCACATTAACTGTTAAATGCATTTATTCCCTAACAGTCATATTAATACTGTGATAATGTGCAGCAGTAGTAGCAGGGATAAACTCTAGAAGAACTTCTCAGTCCCAGTTTAGTTTCAAATTCTCCCTTCATTTTCACTTATTTTTATCATGTAGCAGATCAGTAGCAAACTATGTGATGTCTTTTACCTCTTACTCTTCCTCCGGCTGTCCTTTAATGTAGGTGAAGGGGCCAAAGGTTGACAGGAAGCCTATAGACCGGAAATCAAAGATCTGGTTGCCCCCAAATCTGCATAATTGCTCCTCAAATTTCAGACAGTGGCCTTGGCCATTCACTATGCAGTGGTTTTTGTTTTAGAAACCTCATTCTGACTAAACTCATAGATTATGCCGAGTGGCTCATGCTTAGTCAGTAGTTTCAGATGATAATGATTGCATAACTATAAAAGGTTCCTTTGAGAGATCATCCTGTTTAACCCTTCATTTTACTGATGAGGCAAGTGGGGCCCAGAGAGACTCAAGGTCATTTGCTAGTTGGTGGCAAACAAAGCCTAGAATTCAGGCTTCTTGACACTCAGGGCTTTCACTGGGACTCCTCTCTGTAGAATATTTAAGATTACCCCATTTACGTCTCCTGTTATTTGTCCCGTTTGAGCACTCTATACTCTTGTTAGAAATGTGAGAAACACACTGTAGTTGATGTAGCTATTTTCAAAATATAGGGAAGGTTTACATTTAGCTGTATCTGGGAAACGTTCTGAGAGATTGTCTATAAATAATACCTCACTATATTACAACTTCCAGGACACTATGCCTAAAGTGATAATTTTACACAAAAAATACATATATGTCATTTACATGATATAGACACACATCCATACACACACAGGATAGTATTCCAACTTATGTTCCTTTAAGAAGTAAATGGCTACAAAGCTACCAAGATGTAATATTTTCCTTTTATCCATTACAAAGATCAATTCTTTTATTTTTTAACCCAAAGGAAAACACTGATATTTATAATATTTATCAAAATGCAATGAGATTTTATATTATTTCTAACAATTTTAAGAACTCACCAATTTTATGTTCTCAAGTTAGAAAATAGGTTATTTTGTATTAGAAAAGCAATACCTTGAGTCTCCTTTGGTAAGTTTAAAGCAAAAGTTTGTTGACATTTTGAATATCAACAATGTTTAATAATTTCAAGGATGGTACTGCAAAATGTCTGACTAATTTAAGTATGTTCCAACCATGAGCATTTTATCTCCTTAACATGTCAGTTTGGTTGGTCCCTCAAAAAGATTTATTGAAATTAATATGTTCTGTAGAGTTGAATGCCAAGCAGTGTATATTTTTACATATGGAGAAGTAAATTTGAAATTGTGCAGTACATAAAAGATTTTGAAAACAGTTATAGAGATTTATTTAGGGAGTGATTTAAATTTAAATTAACAGCAACACTGACAATTTTCTATTTGTTTAGCTATTAAAGAAGCTATTTAACAAAATGTTTTGTAAAAAGACTCCAGCTCTTAGACTTTTTTTCTTTTTTAAAAAAATACAACATTCCTTTTTGATTCTGGCAAGTCAGGAGGAATTCCTAGCTCCGAAGACAGAGCCAGAGTACAGAGTTAATGTGCAGCAGTGGCCTTCTTCCTTGGACCCTAAGATGCTGGAGCTACTCACTGCACTTTTTAAGCAGCTGCCAACATTGTCAGCACTGATCTGTCAGTAAGGATTTCTCCTGGCAAAACTCTGAGGCTACTTTCTGACATCTTCAACAAACTAATTGTTGTCTCCTGCCTCTGCGAGCCCTCTGAAGTCCCAACGAGTTAGTGTCTTCTCAAGAGATGAGAAAAAGGACTCACAAAATCAATTTATCAGGCTATTACGCATTGTCATCAGACAAAACAAAAACCTGCTAAAGACAGGAAAAAAGTAGAAGAAGTGGGTCTCTGAGAAAAGGTTACAGAACATCCATCTTCTCTCCTCTTCTGATTGTTTCCTTTCTTTGCCCATTTTCATACCCGTTTCCCTCTGTTAAAAGACACTTTATGACAAGCATTGTAATCTCTTTAGAACGGAGGGGAACCTCTTCTTTAGGATACAATCTTTGCAAGTTGTGAGTGACAGTGGGAAAGGGTCCAATTGCCACTGAGGACACCAGGCAATAAATCATCCTCCCCTGGCATCAGCTGGCTGGACGAATCCCCACTTCCTGAGTAAGTACCAGGGCCTAGATGTGACAAAACAGCTATTGTCAGCTCCTAGTGGCCACATTCCCACTTTCTCTCTACTGAGATTTTCCGTTTACTTGAGACTTTTAGCAATGCAAAGCATATTGGGAAGAAATATTCAAATAACTACCATTAGAAAGTGAAATATCTGAGAGTTGGATAATTATGATATTCATCTAAGAGCGACAATTATTAGAGGAAAACTTCTGTTTTCATTTTATATACCATCAAGCAGTTGCTTTATCACCATTAAAAGTGGCATGTCTTTTTATTTTTTAAATGTTTGATATATAGAGTAGTCCTCAAAGTGACTTTGTAACAGCAATGTGCAATTGATCAGGTAACAATTTTGTAAGTAATATGAAAAGATAGATTGCTGTAGTGATAATTTTATAATTTGGTAGGGTTAGGGCATTTTCAAATAGACATTGACTTTTCTTTGCAGTGATTAAGTTTAGATATACTATTATTATGAATATGCTTGTAAAATACTATAAGGGGTAAGCTGATTTCCAGTTATTTCATGTATAGATAAAACAATTCAAAATCCCAAATACAACAGATATTTTATATATAAATATAATTCATACAAAATTATTCCAAATTTAGGAAATAAAATTTGTACTATAACAGAAGTTAAATTATACATATTTCATTATAAGCTTGGTTAATTGATGAATTGTAATATATGACAGCGTAAGTATTAAAATCTGAGATTGGCCGGGCGCGGTGCTCAAGCCTGTAATCCAGCACTTCGGGAGGCCGGACGGGCGGATCACAAGGTCAGGAAGATCGAGACCATCCGGGCTAATACGGTGAAATCCCCGTCTCTACTAAAGAAATACTAAAGATACAAAAACTACCGGCGACGAGGCGGCGCCTGTAGTCCCCAGCTACTTGGAGGCGGAGGCAGGAGAATGTGCGTGACCTTGGGAGGCAAGAGCTTGCAGTGAGCGAGATCCGGCCCCCGCACTCAAACCAGCCCTGGGCGGCAGAGCCAGACCTCTCAAAACAAACAAACAAAAAAAAAAAAAAAAAAAAAATCTGAGATTTTTTGAATAGTCCTCAAACTAACTATTAAATTTATTTTAAAAATTATCTTGGAAAGTATATACAGAACATACTTATACCTATTGAGAACATACTATTTTGAGTGGTGAAAACTTTCTTGTGTTTTGAGAACTTATTTAAAAAATTATTTTATTTTGGTGTGGGTACATAGTGGGTGTATATATTTATGGGGTACATGAGATGTTTTGATACAGTCAAACAGTGTGAAATAAGTACATCATGGAGAATGGGGTGTCCATCCCTAAAACATTTATCCTTTAAGCTACAAACAATCCAATTACACTCTTTTATTTTAAAATCTATAATTAAGTTATTGTTGATTATAGACACCTTGTTGTGCTATCAAATAGTAGGTCTTATTCCTTCTTTTCTTTTCTTTTTTTTTTTTTAGAGAGAGTCTCGCTCTGTCACCCAGGCTGGAGTGCAGTGGCGCAACATTGGCTCACTGCAACCTCCGCCTCCCAGGTTCAAGCAATTCTCCTGCCTCAGCCTCCTGAGTAGCTGGGACTACAGGCATGCACCACCAACCCCAGCTAATTTTTGATTTTTAGTAGAGATGGGGTTTCACCTTGTTGTCCAGGATGGTCTCGATCTCTTGACCTCCTGATACGCTTGCCTCAGCCTCCCAAAGTGTTGCGATTACAGGCGTGAGCCACCGCACTCAGCCCCTTCTATTTTTTTTTTGTACCTATTAAACCTCTCCACCTCCCCCGCCAGCCCCCCAACTACCCTTGCCAGCCTCTACTCTCTAAGTCCATAAGTTCAATTGTTTTGATTTTTAGATCCCACAAATAAGTGAGAACATGTGATGTTTGTCTTTCTGTGCCTGGCTTATTTCAGTTAACATAATGACCTCCAGTTCCATCCATGTTGTTGCAACATAGATCTTACATTTTTTAGCATAATTTTCTCAAAGAAAAAGAATGACTTAGTAGAGAACATTTAAATAACAAATTGGTAAAATCTTAAAAGTGGGACTTTTGGATTGTATTAGAAAAATCCTTTGTTGAGGCCGGGCGCGGTGGCTCAAGCCTGTAATCCCAGCACTTTGGGAGGCCGAGACGGGCGGATCACGAGGTCAGGAGATCGAGACCATCCTGGCTAACACGGTGAAACCCCATCTCTACTTAAAAAAAAAAAAAAAAAATCCTTTGTTTACATAATGCCTAAAATTCCTGAACAAGTGTAAAATACAGTCTATCACCCTGGTCTAGTTCATAAGCATTTTTGATAACTTACCATGTCTATCTAATGTTCAGAATGATTCAAATATTTATCATTATATTGGCAAAATATCTGGATAATTGACAGATTTTTTGAATGTTTCACCTGCCTGTTTCATGTAGACACAGCTGACATCTGTTTCTCTCTGCAAAAATATATTCTTGTCCAACTTAACCTGTCAGACTCTTTTATGATTATGAAGAATACCTTGCAAGAAGCTGATGGATTCCCTTTTTACCCCCTAAATCATCTTGAGCTGTCGCGTTGGAGCTGACACACTTTCTTTTTTTTTTTTTTTTTTTCTTTTGGGCGGAGTCTTGCTCTGTCGCCCAGGTGGGAGTGCAGTGGCCGGATCTCAGCTCGCTGCAAGCTCCGCCTCCCGGGTTCCCGCCACTCTCCTGCCTCAGCCTCCCAAGTAGCTGGGACTACAGGCGCCCGCCTCGTCACCCGGCTAGTTTTTTGTATTTTTAGTAGAGACGGGGTTTCACTGTGTTCGCCAGGATGGTCTCGATCTCCTGACCTTGTGATCCGCCCGTCTCGGCCTCCCAAAGTGCTGGGATTACAGGCTTGAGCCACCGCGCCCGGCGCTGACACACTTTCATTATCATAAATACACACAGTGCAGATGATACACCTCTTTACAATTTAGTAACAAATGGCTAAATATATTTTTAAAACATTTTAATTGTGTAGAAAGCTATTATCTGGTGCATTTTTTTTCTTTTTCACGTTGTAAAATCTAGTGAGTAACTGCCATCTTTTAATATTGTTACGGTGATGATCATAATATCAAAAGCATTCTGACATTATGAATTCATAGTCAAATGGTGACACCAACCAGATAAGATGATGTGTACCAGGCTCGATGACAGTTCTATCTCAGTTTATCATCTTAACTAAAAAATAATCCTATCTAACTTGAAATCCACAGCAGCCATAAGCAGAAAATAAATCCAAACCACAGCTCAGACTTGTAACCTAACAGCTATCATAAATAATCAGAGCCTATTTGAAGGTGGAAGATGGGACATTAGAAGCTATTTACACTACTAGAGTGATGCCATCGATCAGTAGCGGCAACCCGTAGATAAGGTTCCTATGATGTCATGGTTATTTATGATGGGCATTGACAGTAAAGCTACTATGGAATTTTCTCTTCAGACAGCTTCATTCATTTTTGTTTGTGATGCATTTTGTTATTAAAGAAGCAATCAATAGCAAAAATTGTGGTGATAAAAGTATTACTTGTTAAATATGTGAAAAATGTGCATGTATGTAAGAATGTGGGACAAAAGATGAAGAATTTAAAAATTCACTGGCAGTGTTTACGTGTTCCAGCTACAAATACATAACAGATTCATTTCATATGTCTTGGGCTTTCAAACGTGGCCCACTTGTTCTTCCTCTTACATCCTATTCTCTTGTTAGAAAGCAGAGTTAAAATGTTGTGGTGCCCTCTCACTTCCCCCCACGCCATATATTTAACTTACTTTAGGTAATATAAAATTTAATTAGAGAAATCACATGTGATAAAGACAAACATCCATTACTTTCTACATAACCCATCTATATGAGAGCAGATTTGGTGATTTTAGTTTAGTTTTTTTTTTTCAGATGTCATTTTTACTTATTTGTTTCCCCCATCCTATAGATCATTTTCTACTACTGAAAATATTCACTAGACTAGTGCTTCTCATGCCTTAATATATACACATGTCAGCTGGGAATCTTGTTAAAATGCAATTCCTGATGGAGTAGGTCTGGGCAGGGCCTGAAATCCAACAGTTTTGGTAAGCACCCAGGTGATGCAATGACAGTCCAGGGATGCTGGTCCAGGGATCACACTTTAAGCAGCAAGACATTAGGTAAGGTGGTTATTTCTGTACATTTCAGTTTTCCATCCAAATCATTTGCCTGTATTTAAAATGGGTGTGTTTCTCATTGGTGTAGAGCTGTGGTTCTCAAACTTTAGCTGTAGAGAGCCACCTGGAGAGGTTGTTTAAACAGACGTCTGTGCCTCATCCCCAAGTTTCTGATTCAGTAGGTCTGGGGTGAGCCCAGGAACTTGCACTTCTAAAAAGTTCCCAAATGACCACATTTTTGAAAACCCCTAGTGTGGAGCCCTAATTTAACATTCATATGACACTTGAAGCCCATATGTAATGCTGGCAAGGTGGTAAGTTATAGGACAGATAACAAAACAGGGGAGGGGAATTAACATTGGTTGAATGCCTACTGTGTTTTAGGCATTGTATGATGCTAACGACCTACATTATCTCATTTGTCTTACCTAATTAGCTTAATGTATTCAATATTGATTATGGATCTACTCTATATAATGTTTTCTGGGAATCATTGAAAAAATAGCCTAAATTCTCATAGTGCCATAAAAACAAAATTCTTGCCCTGTTTTTTACGTGGTTCCAAATTTTTACTCTGAGAATGTAAAAACATAGCTTTTTTTGCCCAAACCCACTTTTCCTATCACTCTCTTCCTCCCGATCTGCTAAGACACTATGAGTAATGATAAACAGCAAAGATAAAAAATAAAATAATTTCTACCTTCTAGGGGTTTATGGTCTAATAAAGGAGGCAGAAATTCTACAAGATAGAGTGTAGTATAACAGCAGAATGAAATTCTGTGTGAAGAAGTGCAGCCTTGCATAGAGGAATGAGATCCATTTCTCACCCTCTCTCCCTTTACTCTCCTTTTCTTGCAACTTCTATGCTTCCCAACACAAACACACACACACACACACACACACACACACACACACACACACACCCCTAACATAAATACACTTCCTAAATACCTACAATTCAGAAAAAAGTGTTATCTATGGAAAGGTTTCTTTGGCCTAAATTACTCCAGTTTTCTGATAGCCCCAGTTCACACCACTTCAATTCAGTGGGTTTCTGTGAGGTGCCTATCATTCCAGACATTTGGGGCACAGTGGGGACCAAGACACAGCCCAGCTCTCCAGAGTTGACAGTCTAGGGCAGGGAGACCTACAAGCAAACAGGCAGTTACGATACAGGGTGATAATTATTACACTCTGTAAGGCGGAGGTGCTATGAGACCTAGCTCAGTTTATTAGGCATCCGGGGAAACTTCTTGGAGAAGCGAAATCTCAGCTGGTGCCTGCAGAGTGAGTAGAAGTTCAAGGGAGGGGAGGTAGGAACTGAGGAGGGCCAGGTTCCTGGCAGTTGAAACAACTTGTTTAAGAGCCCCTGATCCTGAGGGAGTCTATAAGGCTGTAGATATTCAAGTAGCTCAGTGTAGCTAAGCACAAACACCCTCTGATTATATCACAACCAAATAAGTGCTGTGTTTTAAACATGTGTTTTGTGAATATGCAGCACTTATGAATTCTCTTGTATTTTTGATAAAGGGAATAGGCATTTGAAAACCTATTTTCCTTTGGTAAACAGTATTGAAAATTAGTCACAAAGGACAGATAGGCTATCATTCAGGGTTGGTTGCTGATATCATCATCTTTATTTTCCTGTAATGGCTGAGTATAGATTATATTAAACATTAGTCACCATGTGAAAAATACACTTTGACACACAGACACATCTTTTCACATCTATTTGTGTAGAAGGCTGGAGGTCAAGCAGGGGTCAGTGTCCTGTTTTAACAATGCTCTTTTATAAGGATTCAGTTCCAGGAACACTTCTTGGGCATCTTCTGAGTACACAGTATCTGACTGGGGCTTCAGAGTCTGGAGGGCATGTAGAAGACAGGGACTTTGTCCATGAAGCTTGTGTACATTCCTGGTTTTAAGGTGAGGCATACACAGGTAAACAGCAGCTGGAAACTCATTCCCAGGCAACAATGACTCCCTAGGGGTTTGTATCAGGGCCATCAATTATTATTTTTTCTTATTACAGTGACATTTTGAGCTAAAAAGATGGAGGTTGGTATTAATAACAGCAAATGTGTTCTTGAAACTGACAAAAGGATGCGTGTTGGGAATCAATAAATTGAAATTTCTTCCAAGCTTATGCTTTTGAACCACAGGTCTGAGAGGTCTCCTTCTAGTGTAAATCACAGAGAGTCTTTCAGATGTATAAGTGTAGAAATGTCCTACAGTAGCAAGGAAATCTAACTAATTTTCCTTCTTGCTTAAAAAAATGTATATATTGTATACAGACATTGAATGTTAACAATGGTGGTGTTCTTTCTCTCTCCCTACCTGACGCTTAGGTCTATAATTTAACTTACTGGCTAACTAAAATAATTTCTAAATTAAGCAGTGATTTTACATAGGTAGTTATTTTCCGTAGGTGATAAATCTTGTTCATGGACGCAATCATATATGAAGACAGAATCACTTCCTATTTCACTAAAATTTACATATAAAACTTAACTACTTTTTTAAAAAAATAGTTTTTCTAGTCACTTGCAGAGTAATTTGCATTGAGTTTCTCTGGGAAAATTATCTAAAGTTACTGAGATGTTTTATCAAATATTACACTGTGGTACTGTACATCAAGCCTTTTATGGATCCTTGATTTTCACATAAAGGTAGTATCTCTGAAATAAAATGCTGTTACTCTTCAGTCCTTTTCATTGAATTCATTTATTCTAGTGGTCATGCTTAATTATTTCCAAGAGCATTGTCAAGCTTTTAATAATAAATGTTGGAGTTAATTTAAATGAGTCAAAGTTCATTCTCATTTAGCAGCCATCTATTTAAGTAATTTACCTGCCCAGACATTCCCTTCTGTGTAGCAATAAACAGAAATGGCTAGAAACCTATCACAAAACTTTTAAGGAAGAAATACAGTGTTTTAATGGAGAATCCTTTTAAAAGCATGAGACAAATGGCCTGGAATTGATGCATATTAAACATGTATTTTATTTCAAGTACTGATAAGTGAATTATATTGAGTTTCTTCAGATCTAGCATTATCCTCAGTAAAAGAAAAAAAAAATAGTGTAACTTTTAATGTTCTCATTGCAATGCTTTGAAATATTTAAAAAATTTTTTTTTTTCTGTAGGCCATGAGGTAGTCCTTTCTGGTGAGCTTTTATTTGATGAGAGAGAAATATTGTATTTATTAATATTTCTCACTTTTTACAGGAGGCTCTGCTTCTATGACTTCATTTGACCCCCCGAAAGCTCCCTAGATTGTACTCAGGAAATGTTATTACAAGACTTTGTGTCATATTTTTTGAAAAGATGGTTTCCTGTGACTTATATAGAATAGTGTATGATTTCACTGGAATTTTAACATTTCTGCAAAAAGGGTAAAGAGTCTAGGTGGGCCACAATTACTATTTTATATAAAATGATACTAGAAACAGTAACACCAAAGATGAATCCAGAAAGCCATTTTGAAATCTAACAAAACCAAACGCTAAAAAATCACAAATTCTCTAAAACATAGTGTGTATAAATTCTGCCATTGCCTTATTTCTCTAAAAGTATTAAGTAATAAATGATGTATAAGAACACCAAAACTAATTTTTCTGTTTCTAAATGTATTAAGGTAATACGAAATCATAGTTTAGTAAAATGGATTTCTTTTATTTTTATAAATTCATTAGACACATATATTAAATACAATCATCATAATGAATCAAATATAATCATGAATTACTCATAAAACTGACTGTTAAACTCTTCTTCCAAATCATTTTACATGATTTTGAGTTAAAACAAACAAAAGAAACATAAATAATGAAAACATGCTCTAACACATCATAACAAAAATTGAGGTGTTTCAACTATTTTAAGTCCTATCAACTGTGGTGTTCTGAAGTCATCTTTTACTGTGTGAATCTCAGTTATACATTTACATACTTATATTGAGGATTGCACTTATAGAATATTCAAATGTCTTCTCTGCTTTCCCTGGAACAAACTTTGCCCATTTCGTAAAAGTTCTTCTCTGACCTTCAAGTGCACGCTGAGCTCACCTCAATTTTTGACATGCTGAAGGAGAGCCATACAGGGACAGAATTATATTCTGTTTCAGGAAAAGGACTGAGGAAGATTATCACGAGCTGAAAGAAAAATAGCAGAGAATACAGAAAATGCCTTCTTTCCTAGTTCAAAATTAAATCAGTCTTCATCATCGCAAACGATGAGTTCTCAGAAAATAGTTCCAAACTTCTTACTGGCGCAATGTATTTAAAGGCTGTTTTTGCCTTTTTATTTTCATGTGGCTTGTCTGATGTGTGTGAGTAGTTTTGTCTCATAGCCAACTTCTGCTTCCTTGTTCAGTCCAGTGGTAAGCAGAGCTCAACGTTCATAGTGAAAAATACAATGATAGTCACCTAAGCATAAGAATGACAGACCCCTGAAAAAAATGACTGCGTTTTGTATAAACCAGTGGGGGCCATTTCTTTCTTATTTGCCACAGGCCAGCAGAACTGGAGCCCTTTTAGAATTGTAACATTATTTTTCCTCTTTTGAACTCTCTATTACCTCTATTGAGGGAGAGCAGATAGGCAAGGGAAGTCTAAATAAACTTGGTAACTATGTAATTAAATTCCAAACATAGACCCCATGATGGTTTCACCTGCCTTATCTGAAGAATTGCATCTTTTCCATTACATGGCTCATTTTCTCCTTAGACTCCACCTTTGGTGGGTCACTGTCTCCAAAGGGATACGTGTGATTATTTATTTGCCACTGTAAAATGGCAATTATTTATTTGCCATTTTCTTCTTTTTCCTGATTAATTCAACAAACAATTTTTGAAAATCATAGATGAATTGGAAATATTTGATTGTCTTCTCAGTGTGCTCATTATACAGGATAAGCGACCTCTCTGATCTCAACTATTTCTCTCTTGCGATGAATAACCTTTTCACTTTCATCAACTAGCGTTCTCTGTCTTCTGTGGTTCTTGCAGGTTGGAATCACCTGAGGAGTTTTAAAACTTCTGATCCCCAAGGCCCATCCTGAACAATCAAATTAAAATCTATGAGAACAGGATCCATTTATCAGAACTTTATAAAGCTATCCAGGTGATTCTAACTTTGAGAACCATGTTTATAGATGGAATGAGCTAATAATGTCCGGTGCTTTACCTTATTTTGCATATCTGTTAATTTGAACCCAATTAGTACATCAACAAAGATAAAATTATTAATTGCATTGCCTCTTTCTGTACAATTTCCTTTTGAGCAGCAGAATTGATTCCAGAGCAATCATATTGGTGTTTAAAGGAGGAAAATACAAATGAGTAGCTAAAAATAGTTATGCAAATTGACTGGATAAATTAGGGTTAATAAGACCAATACACTATTTCTTTACAGATTTAATCCTATGAGAAAGCAGAAGAGAGCCAGCAAAATTTGCACATTCCATTCTAGAAAGTTTTTTTTTTTTTAAGAAAGTATTATTAAAAGAAAGAAAAACACTCAGAAGGAAGGTCCAGAGAGATGCCTCAAAAAGAGTCAACGGAATTGCTACGGTCTGGGTTTGCTCTTATGCTTTAAAGACAAAGAAAGAGAAGGAAGGAAGGAAAGAAGGAAGGAAGGCGGGGAGGTAGGGAGGGCGGGAAGAAAAGACAAAAAAGTAGTGGAAAGAAAAGAAGTGGAAACCACAGTTGTTATGTAGAACTCCTCTTTCTCAAGCAGCACAAATTAAAATGATTTGTTTTCATATTTGTTTATTTAATATTGATTTTGGGTTTTCTTTACCTGCAAAATGATTGCTAAAACGTTTTATTATCATAATATCAAACAAGTTAAAAATTAAAATTTGTATTTACTTGTAATACAAATAATGTGAAAATAGCATATCTGAAACTTTTATTCAACAAATAATTTACTTTTCATTGCTTAGGGTAGTGGTGTTGGTGTTTAGTTTTGGAATCCAGCCTTGAAATTAAGAAGAGATCAAATTGGGGAAGGATGTCAACCAAGCAACTGATCAAACAGAAATTCCCCTATCTCCCTAGTGTTTATTGTGGGTAATTACTATGTCTCCATCCTTTTATTTATCCTATATTTTATTTCATTCCTAAAATACAGTGGCTATTTTCTCCTTCTTGTTGGCTTGGCCAATCACAGCTAGTTGCAGCTTCGACATGGTGCAGTTGATGGGGTTGACAGGTCACCCCTCTGTATCTCTTGTCCCTCCACACCCCTCCCCATCATGTCTAACTTTCTCAAAACTTTCTCTTTTTTTGGCTTCAGCCAATCCTGATGAATAGTTGATGCTAGATGTGCTTTATTATAAACATGTATAATTTGTAGGCAGACCTTTATATTCTTCTGAACACTTTTGGTGGTCAGACATAAAGGAAAAGGATATTGTTAATTTACATTTCATAAAGTGAAATGCTATGTTTTGTTAGAACATCATATTTTCTAGAAAACTTTCTTTTGTTAAAAATTATTTCTCCTTTAAAGCTGTGCTGTTTTTTCTTCCCTAGTTGTTTGAATTATAATGGCATTCCTTCCTAAATTTATCCACTGTCACTGCATGCATGGGTTACCGTAGATTTGGTTAATTTGTTTTGCCAGTGAAATTAACTTACCACTAAGTACTGAATCTGAATTATTTAAGACAAAATATAATTAAAGCATAGGCAACCAATAAATGCACTAATGAATAAGCATTGTTTACCGTGTGTATGTGACATTTCACAAATGTAAAATGTCTATTTAAATTTTTATCATTTTTTGAAATACTGAATATGAATGTAAATTCACATGAAATGTCCCATATCGTACTGATGCTTCTGTAAGATATGGGTATCTGTGTATATATGAGTGTGTAGTAAAGTTGATTGTATTTTTCCCTTATATTGTGTAAACCATGTACATACCAGGACAATTTTATACATGTTATATCCCTTCCTCTTGCATGCTCATTAATCACTGAGCACTAATAACACATTTTTTTTTGTCATGGTACAACAAATATTCTGGCTCTGACTCTCGTTCTGGCTCATTTACATTGGCCTGCCTGTCAGTTCAAAGCTTCAGGGAATTAATATTACAAGATTAAAAAGTGAAGTCCCTTAAACATCCCATCTTATAAACTTGTGGTTAGTTTTGCAGGGAGAAAAAAAAAATAAGCCTTCGAAGGGCAAGGACTTTCAACTTTCTTGGCCAAGATTTCCCCTTTCCTTCTTCCCTCCTTTTCCCTGAATAATGAAAGTCCCAGACTCTCTAGGACAAGGTCCTACCTATGTCCTAGCAATGTAACTTTTAAGGAGTTTCCCCTGAGGGAGGTGTGGTTAAACTGTGATGAACTTCTGCAGTATTTTGGATGCCGCTTCCCTTTAGTTTGCCTTTGATTTGCACTTTTTATCTATGTTAGGATAAGAGTCTGTAGAAACACCTCAATAATCCTTTTAAAAAAATAAAATAAAAAAGAAACATTTTCCACAGCCATCTGGTTCCTATGTAAATGTATGCAGTGGCTCTGGAGCCATCCAAATCCCAGTACACATCACACTTGCTCACTGACTCTTTTTTGGAGAATCAGAAGAAGAATCAAAAGCCTCTTTGAGGATTACAGAAAAGGAATTCCACATGTGTTAGTGTGTGCATGTATAGGCAATTTATTTTAGAGAAAAGCTCCACTAAAATCAAATGAATATAATCTAAACATGCTTTTAAAAGATTAAAATAAAAGAGAGATGTATCTGGAAAGCCCTTTGAATTTTTATAGTAGGGTCAATTTATGTGGTTCATCCTATGTATTTTGAGATCGATCTTAAGTGGGACTTACAATAAATGATGTGTTTAAGATTTCTATAGTCTTCCAGTGTGTTATGACACTTATGAAACTATAAGAAACACTCACAGTAAGCTATTCCTGCCTTCTATTATCATTCTGCTATAAGTTATTTCTGTAGATATATTGTTTTCAAGTTTTTATTATATAAATCCTCTTTATTGCCTTTTCATGGGGATGATAATTAATACTTTTATGGCTGTGGTATATTACAAGTATCTTTATATATAACATTAGAGTTCATATTCAAAACCACTGTATTAGGTAAGTATGGTTCCCAGTTTTTAGGTGAGAAAAAACTAGGTTCAGAGAGTCAAAACCCAGACAATTAGTAAGTGGTAAAGTTGGGAGCTTAAAGTAACAATATTTTTAGATTGCCTTTTCTCTTTATTAACTTTATGGCCAATGATAATTTGTAAGCCTCAGTTTTCTCATTTGCAAAATGAGATTAATATCTATATCTTGGTGTTAGTAGTATAAGGATGAAATGTAATGCATAGTTAGGATGTTTGTACAGTGTCTAGAACATAATAAACAGGGTGGGGTAGTAGTTATTATCATTGATAGTATTATTAGAGGCAGAAGTAATAACATTTGTGGTGGCATAATAATCAACATCATTATCAAAATTTACCTATACTTTAGCTGTAAATATATAGGTAAATGAACACTACAATTGTCATCTATAGCTCTATAACTTACATATATTTCTATAAAGAGAGAAATATGTATTTATATAAATTTAGGGTCTGTGCCTAAGAGGATAAAATGAAAGCTTTATTATCCAAGTTCAGTAAAATGTCTTTTTTATAATGGAAGATATTACTTAAATGAAAATGTCACTTATTTTGGTAATACGAAGTTTCTTTTCTGCAGATTACATTTATTTTATTGTTTTGGAAAAAGGTCAAAATCAAGAAGAAAATATGGATTGCTCTAGGCCTTTATAAAAAAAACACAGGAAAACTTATTTTGCTTAGCCATTTCAGATGTCCGTGCAGATTTCCACAGAATCAGATGCTGGAAGAGATGAGGCTATAATCTATCATCAGTTTATTGTTATTAGCTCTTTTTTAGTCTTTTAGACACAGACTGATGGAAATATTATATTTAATGATTTTTTTTCCTGTGAATTCTATTGTGGAACTCAGTCACAAGTTTGAACTAGGTGTCATTATGTTTTCAAATAATAGTTATCTGAGCTCTAAGCAGATTCTTTCCTCTACTTGCAAAGCCTTTCCCTCTTCTTTGTCCAGTTAATTCCTAATCACCCTTAAAAATTCCACCTATAGCATAGGTGTGGTGGCTTATGCGTTAAATCCCAGCACTTAGGGAGGCCAAGGTTGGAGAATCACTTGAGCCTAGGAGTTCCAGACCAGCCCAGGCAACATAGTGAGACCCCATCTCTACAAAAAATTCAAAAAATTAGCTGGTCATGGTGGCAGATACCTTCAGTCTCAGCTACTCGGGAGGCTGAGGTGGGAGGATCGCTTAAGCCTGGGAGGTTGAGGCTACAGTGAGCTGCGTTTGCACCACTGCACTCCAGCCTGTGGGACAGAAAGAAACCCCCCCTAAAAAAAAAAAAAAAAAAAAAATCCGCCTACCCATCCCCTTTTTAAGAAAGTCTTCTTTACTCTTGAAATAGATTTAGATATTTCTTTTGCTGACACACAAAACACTTTGTAGATACCTCTATTATGGCCCTTGCCATGCTGTATGGTAATCTGCTTACTTCTCTACCTCCTCACTTGGTTCTTATAGGTAGACACATTTTCTTACTCAGCTTTAAATGCTCATTGGCATATTGTACACAATTTAAAATGCTCATGGGATGAGTGGGTAGTAGTGCTTTAACAGTTTCCCCTGTAACCAGAATTTTTGCAGAATTCTAATCTAAAATAATTTTCTCTTAAAAATATTGCAGTGGAACTGCTCTTTGTCACCCGTTTATATAAGGAAATATTGGGGCAGGGTAGGTTATAAAAACCAACTTTACTATGAACAAGAAGTGGCTCAGTAGGCCAAATACAAACTGGACAGAGTGAGCTTAGATGGCTTCATTCAGTGGGATTCCAACAGCTCTCCAGAATTAAGAAAGCGTCTTAGTGCCTTAGAAAAGGATGCTCAAATGGTTCAGTTTTGCACACAGACAAACAGGGACTTGCTTGCCCATACTCTCCACATAGTTTTGAAGGTAACAATATTCCAGGTATTTTGACACTTCCCCTTTGGTTAATGGACAAAAGCAGCTTCCGAAATTGAAGTATTACAGGAAAATTCTAATCTTGATCTGACTCAGCAATTGAATATAGCATATGGCATAATTTCTGGGCCACTTGATAGACTGACTTCAATTATTTTTTGAATCATTAGAATGCAGCATTGTAATTAATTTTTTTCACAACTCAAGTATAATAAGATGAATCTCCAATTTTTAAAAAAGCTAATGTTTCCCAAGCCTAAAAAAAGAGAAGTGTGTATGTTTTTAAAGATAACCTATGTGCATATTCATCAGTATGTTTCTATATTGATGTAAATAACTTTTTTTTTTTTTACTTTGGAATGGGTAGCATCACCAGAGGGCATTCCGTGTAAAACTCAGGATACTAGTTAAGGAGCTAACAATATCTACCAGTAGGTTCCGTACAGTATTTTGAACAGTAAAAGATCTTGTTCTAAAGTCAGAGACTCAGATGTAAATAGCCTCAAGTCTCATGTTTTGTATAAACATGGTTAGATAATAATTCCATGAAATATTTTGGAAGCTCTGGCAATCATGTCTCCAGGCATCACGTACAGCAGTTCTCTATCTTATAAGCGAACAGGAGGTTGACCTTATTTTCCAATACAACTGAAGTTGGGAGTGAGGCCCCATAGTCCTAACATTTTCATTTAGAAGGTGGACATTACTGAAAGAAAGCTACCAGACACTAGTAGAAAAAACTGCATCAGCTCTTTCTACATTTAATTCATATTGCATTCAGTGCTCTAATAATTTTTGTTCCTACACACTATACTTTCATAGACATTGGTTAAATGCCTATCAAATTTAAGTATATTTTAACAAACTAATAGCTTCCTTTTCCATAATAGAATGTTTTAAAACACTTACATGGTGCGGAGTAATTTAGTTCAGTTATATGGTGACAAGACTAAACAAACTTTCTCTAGAGTTCTGGGTTTTTCATTTCGTTACTTTGCACTGAGCAAGCAAATGGAGATGAGCTATGAAATTTTAGGACTTTGCCTTGAAACACGATCTAGTTGACTTATAAAATCTGAGATGTTGACAAAATGTGCAGTCAATATCCAAATAAATGCAGTTACTTCATTTTATGTCAACGGAGAAGGTGAAAAGTGCAACTTAACTGGCTTGGTAAGATTGGAAGGAGGGGCTGGGAACATACAAGAGACAACAAAGAGATAGTTGGTAAGATTTAGTGGCTTGCTTCATCAGGGGTGGTGAGAAGGCAGTGTGACAAAGTTCAGTCGGGTCAAACAAAGTGCAGAAACTTCCTCATAGACACTGAAAGGAGGGTGTAGCATGGAAACAAAATGCTCAAATGTTGTAATCTTGGGACAGCTAAAATGATAGTCAGTGTGCTGCTTCTGTCTAATCCTGCTGTGGCTTTTGATTCAGGAAGTAGAGAAATCACCTTATCTCTCATGTACCAGGATGATATAATTAAAATAGGACATGCTTTTGAAGTGAAGTATTTAAGGGCTTCAAAGAAGGTGTGGAGTGTTATAGGATCAGCATATGTCTCCTTCTCAAAGGCAGTTATGAGGACACATTTATTTAACAAAGACATCCTTTTGAAAGAGGAACTGCCTCGGTAATAATAGAGTGTGTATGTAATGTCTATCAAATTATATACATTGCCAAAGATATACACAGTTTACTCTCTGACCTAGATCTTGGCAAAAAGAGAGGTCAATGTTTTATGCTTTTTGTTTTGTTTTGTTTTTGTTTGAGACGCAGTCTCACTCTGTCACCCAGGCTGGAGTGCAATGGTGTGGTCTTGGCTCACTGCAACCTCTGCCTCCCAGGTTCAAGCAATTCTCTTGCCTCAGCCTCCCGAGTAACTGAGACTACAGTCATGTGCCACCATACCTGGCTAATTTTTGTATTTTTAGTACAGACAGGGTTTCACTATGTTGGCCAGGCTGGTCTCGAACTCCTGACCTCGTGATCCACCCGCCTTGGCCTCCCAAAGTGTTGGGATTACAGGCTTGAGCCACCATACCCAGTCAGCTAATTTTTAATTTTTATTTTTTTACCTCTATGAAAAAAATATCATCCATTTGGCAAAAAGATACATAATTTTCATTATGTTCCCAAATCAAGCTATACTAGCACATTACCATAAATGCAAACAACTAAATAATTTTTCTTTTGCAAGGTAGAGCATTTGTTTCAGATGAACTGATGTCTATGATTTTGCATATATGGCTATTTGGCAAGCCTTTCGTATCTGACCCTATAGTTGACTTTGGAATTGGCTTACTTTAACCATGATGGATGTACCAAAAGATTTATTTTTGTCATCTAAGAGTTGAGTCCTAGGCTATTGGGAGCATAAAACTGTTTATTGAAAGTAGGCTTGGCAAAACTTTGCTTTCAAATAATCTTCCAGAAGCTCATCTAATTTTGCTAATTAGAAGGAGATAAAATATACCCACATTGTCCTTTACAATGACTTGAACCCTCTGCCCTTCCTTGATGATAATAGTATTAAACACATGTGTATTTATTGCATTGAATATTAATTAACATGAACTGAAAAGAGGGAATTCTGTTACACACCCAAACATATTCATGAAATTAATATTTAATTTCACACAAGTAGTTTAATGCCCCTTTACAAGTGGTAAAAATAACAAAGGCAACATGATTTTTAACTTGCTGATCTACAAAAAAATGTTTAAATAGACTCCGATTATTGAAGCCTGATTTTAATAAATAATTCAAGAATGAAAGAACGGTCATTTCTGTGGGAAGCAAAAGGAGACCATTCAACTAGTACTGACCTTGTCACTGAAAATTAAGTTCTTTCTCTGAATCCAAAAATCAAAGCTTAAAATGCCACTCTCTCCATAATATTTCATTAACTTTTCGAAATGAAATACCTATTGATTAGATTTTCTTTCAGATAATAAATTCTACATGTCTAATCTGTCATTTCAATTACAGTATTTACTTGTACACAAGGAAAATGTTTTTACATCTGAAATTAATATACTTTTTCTAAATAATATACTGTAAGGGTTCAGGTGGCATAATGTTTTGTTTCTTTGAATAGAATATTCAGAGTGCATCTATCCTTTCTCTTCTAATGTTTTGCCTGTGTTGTTTTCTGCCTAGAAGGCTCTCCTCTCTCTTTGTCCCCTGGGTCCTTAAAAGATCCTAGTTATCTCCAAAGCCTAGTTCAAGTGTTGCCTCCACCGAGAGGCTTCCTTGAGCTTCTTTTCTAAAGCAGGATAATCCCTCCTCTTTCTCTGGGTTCCACAGCCCTGTTGACACACACCATTGGTGTGGCCCTTATTGTGCCATATTACCTCTGCCCTAGGCTGGCTTCTAAGCCTTTTATGGCTCATCTTTGTCATATTGCTATATCTAGTGCCTAGCCCAGTGGCAGGCACACAGGGTTGTTGAATTTAGTGCTACACATTATGGAAGCTGAAATGTTTGTTTTGACCCTTTGGTTTCTATTTCTGCTCTGTAGAAATCAATGCAACTTCATGGATCTTTATCTTTTAATAGTTTACATGAGGTATCTCACATCTGGCAACTATCACCCCCAGACCCAATCATAAATAACATTCAAAGTTATTTTACTTCCTTTATTAAAGGGGAGCTGAAAGGAGCAGCAGACTTTGTCGGCCAACTTCTAGAAAGGAAATAAAGGCCACTCAGACATCAGAAGATTGTATATGTTAGTTGATACAGTGCGTTCAGTGTTCTTAAAGGATCAAACACCAAGTTAGGATTGAACTCAATTTTCCATCTTCTTCAACAGTGTCTAAGTTAAGAATCAAAGTTTGTTGGTGTTAGGATGCTTTAAAGTAGAATGTCTTGGGGCTTCACATGCCCTTCAGACACATTTATCCTAAACTATTCAACAGTGCTAAATTTACCCTTTATGAAGGGGACAACTTGAACTATTTAATGCACCTTAAAAAGTGGTGGTGAGAGGTAGATATTTTTCAGTTGTTATGTTGTGGCCTTTATTCAGTATTTCTGAATCATCTCACAGATAGAAACGCTTGCAAACATTCACTGGGAATTTGGCTACCAGAATAGTAACCCACTGGCCGAAGCCCACCTCATCCAGTTTCCAGTGGTTGCTAGAAAAATATTCCAGTGACTGTCTAACAGCAAAAACAAGCAGACCTGTAGCTGTGCTCCTGTTATGTGAATGGTATGCTCCACACTGTCCACCTTGGGGTGCTTCTGTGCACCTCTGGGCCCAAAACTCAGTGAAAACTGTTCACTATTCATAAGGGGGTTCACAAACCCATGCTAGGTTAGACTCCATAATCTGGTTTTGATCATCCTAGATTTAGTACTCTGCTGCCTGGAAAATATGAGCTGTGAGTAGTGTGAAGAGCTGTTACTGTAGGACCCACAGTTTGCAAGGTAACTTCAATCTGTACCAGGTGTGACTTGATTTTGCTGAGATGAGGGAGTTGGCAGAGAAGGGAGGAGGGTGGTAGAGAAGAGGCTGTGGAAATGCCCTCAGTAAAAAGTACCCAGAGTTGAATCTTCTAGCTGTCAGAACAAGTTCTTCCTGGCAAACTGCGTTAACGGCATGAGCCCCAGCCCGCTGTCCTCAGTCTCTTCCTGCACTGGTAGGAGGAAAGTTGGTTCGAAGTTTCTGTTATGCTCAGTAATGAGGCAGAACCAGGTGACACGGAAGACAGTGAACCAGGGGAGGGAGAATCCGAGGATCTGCACTGAGTCCCTTTCTTCTAGTCTTTTGCTGGGACTTTGGCACATTGCCAAAATTCTCAGAAGGTCAGTTTGTTCCTTTGTCAAATAATAATTAAATCTCCCCTCTACCCAGAGAGTTTCCTAAATGAACTTTTGAAAGATTTTGTCTATGAAAATATTTCAAAACCTGTAAAAAATGTTTTTGACAAGACAGATGTGAAAGCATGCAGCAGAGAATGTGTGTTTGAAATCCTCCAGCCACGAAGATGATTTTCTTAAAGGAGAAGTGTGTATCTCCCATTCTCATACTCTGACTATCCCTATACTTCTGACAACTTCTAGGCATTGATTTCTGTGGACACAACCTTGGTCAGTACACCAGAGTGTGCTTGGTTTCCTCATCGGTAAACCGGGGACAATAATACCCACCTCCCAGGGTTATTGTGAGGATGAAACAAAGCAACCTGTGTGAGCACAGAGCACTATGGGAGTTCGCTGAATGTTAGTTCCACACTCCTTCCTCTCCCCCGCCATGCCCCTACTCCGGTGAAATAAAATCCTCCTTGTATAACTCAGGAAGCCCCAGGAACACATTCCTGCAAGCCATGGAGGAAAGAAATACTTCCCTGTGTCCTTTTGGAGAGAGCGGAGCTTCGGCTGGTCTGATGTCATAGCTGTGCTCCTGGCTGCCTTTTGGTCAGAAGAACTGTTAGTGTGCTGAAAAATAGCCAAGGAGGCCTTTTCCTCTGCATGGGAAAGAAGACATTTTTGTCCATCCTCCAAGTCTTCCTTGCACAGATTACTGTCAAACCCAAGCACTTTATTTATAAAAATGCCAACATACTCTGATTATTTGGCGAATAACCATGCTGCTGTCAGTGTAGAAACAGCACATAGAGTATAAAAACAATCTCCATTTTATCATGCCTGTCACAGCTGGGAGGCTGTGGAACAAGGATGCATTGTTTGAGGGAAGGACTGTAGAGGCAACATTCAGGTCCTTTGGTGGCCTCCTGGGCAGAAAGACTGTGGTCACACTTGGTAAACTGTTACATGTTCTTTTACTGAAAAACATCAGGCTTGCCATAAATTAGTTTCTGGTTCAATATTGAGATCTTGACATACTGTTGCTTTTAGATAAGCATTCCCTGGCCTGCCTGCTGTCTGCCTCTCTCTCCTCTAATTCATAGGCCTTCCAAATGCCTACGTGCTTCCATGGAACAGGAAGACAGACCCAGTGGCTGTGCAACCAAAGGAAATCCATCATTCACTGATGAATTTCTAATGACTTCATAGTTTACTACCACATGGAACTCCCAAATAAAGCCTCTGGAAGGGAAACACACACCCAATACTGGGGGAAGGAGGGGTGAAGAAGTGATGGCTCTTTACTCAGCACTGGTTTCTGACCTCCTCAAGCTGATTCCTTCTGGGGTCAAGGTAGATCCTAGGGAGGATAACCCTCTTGGTTTCAGTAACAGTTGTGAAGCACATGTGTGAGTGTATATGATGACTCTGCATGTCTGAGGTCTAACAGATTGGTCGCAGGATATTGCATGTTTTCCCTGGAAAACCATTTCTTTTTTTTCCTAAAATGTGTTTCATCATTGTATGAGCTGCTTCTTCTTCTCCTCCTCTCTCTTCTTCTTCTTCTTCTTCTTCTTCTTCTTCTTCTGCTTCTGCTTCTGCTTCTGCTTCTGCTTCTGCTTCTGCTTCTGCTTCTCCTTCTCCTTCTCCTTCTCCTTCTTCTTCACCAGAGTCTCTCTCTGTCGCCCAGGCTGGAGTGCAGTGGTGCAATGTCAGCTCACTGCAAACTCCGCCCCACCGGGATCAAGCGATTCTCTTGCCTCAGCCTCCCAAGTAGCTGGGATTACAGGTGTGCACCACCATGCCTGGCTAATTTGTATATTTTTAGTAGAGACAGGGTTTTGCAGTGTTGGCCTGGCTGATCTCGAACTCCTGACCTCAGGTGATATGCCTGCCTCAGCCTCCCAAAGTTCTGGGATTACAGGCATGAACCACTGTGCCTGGCCTTGTATGAGCTTCTCAATGGATGAATTGGTATCATTTACCTTTAGTAGGTATTCATTGGCATTTGCTGTCTTTGAGATTTTTGTTTTTTCTTTTTACAGTGGTGAACACTCCAGGAAGAATTTACTGTATAGTCCTTCACTCCTCCAAGAGTAAACTTTATTAAATTGTTCAGTTGGTTCCACCCTGATAAGTCTTGGTCAGGCTTGGGAAAAATGTTTTCATGTGATTTTTAATGAAGGAGTTCTTTACACCTAGAGCCTATTGAGAGATTAGTGAGCTGCCATGGAGGTCATGTGAATATGGAGACTAAAGTGGTATACAAAAGTCAAAGCCCTAGAGCCTCTATGTGAATGAATAAAATAAAATCGGATGTTAGCCCTTGCACCTAGTTCCCAATCTGGCCAAATAGGTGTTATTTTTATACCTCTATTGGCAAGTTCCATCACATCTCAGTCAAAAATAAAGAAGAAAAATATTTGGGTCTAGATAACATCGTGGGGTTAGAAATATTCTCAGTACCACCTAAGTGGAAGCACACACGAGATTCAGTTAATTCTCATGCTAAATCCAAGTGTCATATCACACCACCAGAAATTCAAGTATCTTCTTATAGTTCAGAAATAAATGATGGTGTTGACAGGGGGTGCCACATGTGAAGAAACCAATATTATTTTTTAAGATTATGTAAGCAAAGCTGGAGATACATGGACAAACTGTGTGTCCTTCAATAATCCCAGCTCTCGAAGGACAGCCTCAGAAACTGGAAAAAAAATCACTTCAGTGGCTCCCTGTGTTCTTCAGAAAGAAATCCAGTTTCATTAGTTTGATATTTAATTAGGACAGCAACCATGAATAGTGTCTTTCCTCTTTCCTTTCCAAAAATATCTCTTCCACTGTCTTCTCTAGTGCCATGTCTCATGTTTTGGTAAAACTCATCGTACCTTGTATCTGTACTGTTGTTCATGTTTGACCTCCTCCCTTAAGTGTTAAGCAAGTCCTCCCTGACCACCCTCGTCCCACCCTCCCTCCACAAAACCACATAGGTCCACATTCCATCTCCCTGAAGAGTCACTGCCCCACTCTTCTAGGCTTTGCTTAGCTGCCTTCTCTTCTGAGACACATTTTCTGATCAGATTGAACCAGTTAAACCAGATTGAAACTCTTTCGTATTTTTTTTTTTTTTTTTGGAGATGGAGTCTCGCTCTGTCACCCAGACTGGAGTGCAGTGGCGCAATCTCAGCTCACTGCAACCTCCACCTTCCGGGATTCAAGTGATTCTCCTGCCTCAGCCTCCCAAGTAGCTGGGACTAAAGGTGCGTGCCACCATGCCCAGTTAATTTTGGTATTTATAGTGAAGACTGGGTTTCACTGTGTTAGCCAGGATGGTCTCGATCTCTGGACCTCATGATCCACCTCCTTCCGCCTCCCAAAGTGCTGGGATTACAGGCATGAGCCACCTTACCCGACCCACTCTTTTGTATTCTAACAGCACTTTTCCTACCCACTTAGCATTTCACAATATACTTTTAATATAGCAGTTTATATTTTTTTTGTCCAATAAGTTTTACTTCTTGAGCATAGACTGTACATCTTTCCAGTGTCTTAGGTATGAAAGTTCATGGAATTACATTAGAGCGGTGGCCTTCCTATCCTGGCATGGCTGTACTTAGCAACAGGAAGCACACCAGCTTTGAAGCACAGAACCATTGCCAAATCCCCTCATGAAGACCCTAGGTTGTTTTCTGGCAAGTTATTAGCCCCTCTGAGCCTCAGCTTTCTCATCCAGTTACTGGCAGTTCATTTATAAAATATATTCTAGCACAGAACCTAGAAAGTAATATATGCTCACAAAAGGGCGGCTTTTTCCTATCACGGGCTCAGAATTTCTTAGCTTATGTCTTTTTGTAATAACAAAGCAAAACAAAAAACACAATAAAACAATTCTCTACAGTGTTGCTCAAAATGTCAAAATAAAGATGTGACCAATAAAAGAGAAAGAAAATACAGTTTCATTTAACTGAACTACAATATTGGCTATGCTTTTCAAAACATACTTGTCCCCTATTGAAATTCTAGGACATTTTCTTGAAAATATCATGGGTTCTTCCACTGGTGGACAATCCCATTCCCTTCCTTTTTACCTCTTATACCATGATAATCAGTGCACTAAATTGTAAGCTCTCTGAAAATAGGGGGGTAATTGGCTTTAGATCTGTGTCTAGAAACTGGGAAAGGGTTAGTCTTAATTATCGTCTTCCCCTGACCAACTATACCTCTACTCAGATCCCTCTTTCTCCTCCCTCCTCAGGGAACTTACCTCATCAATTTTTCTTTCTCTCTGTACATATTAAACATCACTTTCTATCCTTAGGATCACCAGACTTTCTGGTTGGCCTGTCCCAGTTTATTCCTATTGTGTCAGCATAAGTCGCATCCCCTTTTACCCTCAAAAATGTCTGGTTTGGATGATGTATGTTTCTCCTAATTACATCTGACCTTAACCTTTAACCATCCAAAAGCTCAAATTCTCCCATCCTAAAAATACCTAACAGGCACATACATTCTAAAATCTGCATCTAATCTCTTATTTTTCTCTCCTTCCCTTCATTGTCACACGTCTTAAAAGGATTGTCTACATCCATTTCTCCATTTCTTTATCTACTATTATTTCTCTAGACAATTGTCTTATCTCTACTCTTCTTCTGAAGCTGCTCTGAGCAAAGTCACTGTATGACCTCTTACTTGTTAAATCCTTTGAACATATGAAGGGGTCTGGTTAGGTGATTTACAGGCTCCTTCTCCACCTCTAATAAGATGCTATACATTTGAAATATTTCTTGACTCTCATCTTGTTAACCAAGACAGTTAACTTGTTGAGGTTCTATCACCCATGTGTCCATAGTCATACCTTATCTCATTTAGTTCATACAGCAACCCTCTGAAGTAAGTATCATTTCCCCACTTTACACATGCAGAAGAGAGATTGAATAACTTCCCCACTTTCTCACAGCTAATAATGATGGGGCTAAGATTCTACTTTCCAAGATAAACTCTGTTATTTTTCTACTACACTATTCTCTCTTCTTCCCAACAAATTGTTAACACCTGTTTCCATATGACCACTTCGTTGTAGATACGAAAGAGTGCTGTGCTGATTTTTTTTTTTATTATTATTATACTTTAAGTTCTGGGATACATGTACAGAATGTGCAGGTTTGTTACATAGATATACACATGCCATGGTGGTTTGCTGCATCCATCAACCTGTCATCTATATTAGGTATTTCTCCTAATGTTATCCCTCCCTTAGCCCTCCACCCCACAACAGGCCCCGGTGTGTGATGTTCCCCTCCCTGTGTCCATGTGTTCTCATTGTTCAACTCCCACTTACAAGTGAGAACATGCAGTGTTTGATTTTCTGTTCTTGTGTTAGTTTGCTGAGAATAATGGTTTCCAGCTTCATCCATGTCCTTGCAAAGGACATGAATTCTTCCTTTTTTATGGTTGCACAGTATTCCATGGTGTATATGTGCCACATTTTCTTTATCCAGTCTATCATTGATGGGCATTTGGGTTGGTTCTAAGTCTTTGCTATTGTGAATAGTGCTGCAATAAACATATGTGTGCAAGTGTCTTTTT
>NW_016815803.1:666072-671572 GCF_001698545.2 Rhinopithecus bieti | reverse complement strand
AAAAAAAAAAAAAAAAAAAAAAAAAAGTATATGTCTTTTGGCCTGGTGCAGTGGCTCATGCCTATAATCCCTGCAATGTGGGAGGCCAAGGCATGCAGATCGCTTGAGCCTAGGAGTTCAAGACCAGCCTGGGCAACATGGCAAAACTCTGTCTCCACAAAAAATACGAAAATTAGCCAGATGTGGTGGCACATGCCTGTAATTCCCAACTAATTGGGAGGCTGAGGTGGGAGCATCATTTGAGCCTGGGGAGGTCAAGGCTGCCATGAGCTGTGATCATGCTACTGCACTCCAGTCTACGTGACAGAATGAGACCCGGTCTTTAAAAAAGTATATATATATATATATGTATATATTTTTTTTTTTTGACGGAGTCTTGCTCTGTCGCCCAGGCTGGAGTGCAGTGGCCGGATCTCAGCTCACTGCAAGCTCCGCCTCCCAGGTTGACGCCATTCTCCTGCCTCAGCCTCCCGAGTTGCTGGGACTACAGGCGCCCGCCACCTCGCCCGGCTAGTATTTTGTATTTTTTAGTAGAGACGGGGTTTCACCGGGTTAGCCAGGATGGTCTCGATCTCCTGACCTCGTGATCCGCCCGTCTCGGCCTCCCAAAGTGCTGGGATTACAGGCTTGAGCCACCGCGCCCGGCCTAAAAAAGTATATATATTTTTAAGTGACAAATGTTTGACATATGTGAGTGCATATGAGATCTGTCTGTGTGACATTTGTGCCCCTTATCTCATTTTACATAGCCATAGACACAATATAAAATCATCAAACTTTGTTGATATGACTGCCTCACTTTCAAATGCATCCTGAGAAATTTAAAATATTTTTGTAATGAAACTGTTTAGTATCTGTGTATTTTTGGCAAGGAGTTTGTAGATACTGTTCTTTTATTTAAGGCCACCACCTTTTTGCAAGATGTGAGAGGCTGTTTTAATCCTTCTGTGTTGTTTCTGAGCTGTGTGTTTATTTGGCAACTTCATTATTTGAGTTGTCGAAAGAACAGAAGTTTGTAAATTATACAACACTAAACAGTGGATGCCATCCATGGCTTTTAGCCCAGGCCCTGTCAGATGGTTTTCTATTTTCTGGCCTGACCTTAAACATTATTGTGAATTACAGAAGCATTAGTATTCATCAATTTAAATCTATTGTTTTTTAATTAGTTTCTAAAACTCTAATTTTAATTAAGAAAACATGCTCTTGTTGAATATGTTGGTAGAATAATTATTGACCAAAGGACAAATAACTTTAGTCTTAAATATTTAGGTTCATATTTGACTTTACCTGTGTTAGGCAATTTTTTTATGTTATGGGGCTATGCCTTTATATAGCATCTAGTCATCACATTGGTGACATTACACCAATGTTGTACAATTTTGGTTAACTGGTAACATATATGGAATAGATATATGCCATCGCTAGATGATATTTGATTCCTTTATTATTACAAAGGAATACAGGAACTGCAAACTGATTTTAATTTGGCTCTATTTGGGTTTAGTGACAATGTGTTGAGATCCCATGGTACTGATTACTGTTGAGGCTGGAGGAAACTGTGGTAGTATATGGCCATAAATTTATTATTCCTGTTACGTACACTCCCGGAAAATGCTGTCCAAAGACGTAACATGCAAGGACACAAGCTTTTAACTTTTTGATAACTTTTCTTCCAGCCACCAGTAAGATGGTTGAAATTGTCTCTTTCCCATCCTCCTTGCTGCTAAAGAAGGAGGCTAACCATCTCTAGGAAAGGTCTCTATCTGTGTACTTTGATTCTCAACTCATGAGCACAACTGCATTTTACAATGAATAAACAGATATATCCGAATGAAGTGTGAAAAGAGCCAACCAGGACAGTGTGAGACTTGGATGAGTGTCTGGGTCCCATCTGTTTCACGTTTAGGTCCCTGGGGTCAAGGACTACAGGGCTGATTTTGGTGGCTCCCCGGCCACCCTTCTCAGTTGCTCTCTGGACTTGGCCTGGGAGGATGGGAGCTGTGGGAAAGCCCTGTCAGCTGGCTCAGAACCCACCCTATTCTGCATGCATGTCTGGATTGCAAAAGCAGCGTGGGTGGCTCTGGGTCTGAGGATCAACAATCTCACTCACTTTGAGGTCCTGGAAAGTTACTCAGGACCTCAATTTCCCCATCTGTAGAGTGAGGATAATAGTAGCTGTTAAGAGGAGTTGAAGGCATGGGAACTATATAGGGCCCTGCACAGTGTTTTCCACATAGTAGTTACTTAATAAATGTGCCTGTTGTTGATCTTCATACATATTCATAAATATTTAGGAGAATAAGGGTTAACTACAAATATTCCAGAATCCTCCAGCTTCCTCATAGGAAATTCTAAACTTCCCTCAGCACTTTTTAAGTAAGAATATTGTTGCCTTAAAATTAATATCCCTTCCCTGTAATCTTCTTTATGCCTTTTCCTCTCTATCAGTTTCTGCTGCTAATGCTTGCTTTTTTTCTCCCCATTTACTCTTCCCTAGCTCCCGTTCTGTCTCTGTTTTGTTCTCTTCTTTCTTTTCACTTTTCTTCTTTTTCCCAATTTCCTTCTTGGGCATCTTGTATTGTCCTCTCTGCATTCTCTTCTTATTTCTTCTTCTCATACTTTTCTATCAAAAGGTAGTTGTGAGAATTACTAAGACAATGAAAATCAGTGTAAAAAAATTGGAAAGTTATTTTAACTAATTAAACAGTAATTTTAGTTAACTGGTGACATTGATGGTGTTACATTGGAGCAGAGCATGGACTGAGCAGAGACTGTGAACTATGCATGTGCTATAAATCCCCTTTCCTCTTAACTCATTCCATCTTTAGAGATAAATGATTGTGGATGACTGATGTTTGAGTTCATTTATTTGTTCATCTATAAAGAAGTGCTAAGTGTGTTCCAGGCATTGTGCAGCAATTTTGGAGGAAGACAATTACTGTGCAATATGGTCAATTCATTCTTGGTCCGTCATAGGAAGTGGTCAGTGAAATAATTGTGGAATTAATGGCCAAAGAAGATAAATGGCTGAATGGAGATGACCTTGTCAAGAAGACAAGGAAGGAGGAGGCTCTGGATGTTCTAGAAAAGTGTAGCTAATTGTATACAGCAGATCATATTGTATGAGAAGTCAGAAATAAGATGGGACTGGGTCCATAAGGAACCTTACATTCTGAATTTGTTGTTAGGTTAGGATGTAGTAGCATATAGACTCCAAAAGTTCTGTGACTTGATAAAATGGAAGTCTGTTTCTTGATCAGTGACTGGTCCTGTCAGTTATCCTGGTTCAGTTGTCTTAACTAGTTAGCTATAGTCCATCACTTACAACTACTCTTTGCATATATCCTCACCTCTCTTACTTCTCAAATGGCCATTCCCAAGCTCTAGTTTGATCTGATTCTTCACCTACTCTTCCTCTACACCTCTCTTAAAGAACCATTTTGTACCTTCTTCTATTTACCTTAACTTCTATACCTTTTCTCCTCTTCACTGTCAGCTGATAATAACCATATCTGTTATTTCACTGAGAAGCTAGACTAGGATGAGAATATCTACATGCCACATCACCAAATCAACCAAGCCTCCTGTATCTGTCCCCTCTTATTCTGCCTTTCCTTCTGTCACTCTGCCCTTGGTGTCCTTGCTCTAGTGTAAGGTGAATTTCCTTCCATGTACATGGGATCTCATTCTCTCTCACCTCCCGCAGACATCCTTCAGCTATTCTGCCCTGTCTCTGTAGCATCATCTGATTTTCTCTCCTGCTAGGTATTTCCATTAGTGTATGAACACACTGTGCTATCTTCCATCTTCAAAAACAAATCTCACTAGACTCCACTTACCACTCCAGTTATTGCATTATTTTTCTGCTCCTCTTTAGAGCAAAACACTGCAATCTACACGTTCTCTTTTTCTCCCATCCTCATCTCACATCATCAAAGAGATTATCTTTTTAGGGCCATCAGTTACTGTCATGTTGCCAAATTCAATGGCCAATCCTCAGGCCTCATTTTACACTATTTACTTTAACAATTTGACGCAGTTATTCATTTCTTTCTTTCTTTTTTGAAAAACTCTAGTTGCTTGAGTTCTTGCAAACCATTCACTTCTGATTCTCTCTTATTTCACTGGTTGTCTCAACTCGCTTTTGTGGTTAGTTGTCCTCTTTTCACCCTTTAAGTACGCAGAGGCTCAGTACTTAGATCTCTTTGCATCTCTCTTCACACTCATTTTCCAGGGCAGTGATCTTTCCAATGTCAGTTTCAAATGCCAGCCCTACTTGGATGACTCCTAAATCTCTATCTCTGTCCGAGACCTCTCCCTTTAATTCCACCTTTGGCGATCCAACTACGAGCTGACATCCCCACTTGGATGACTATATTAACATGTCAAGAACCGAACTTTTGGTTTTTCCTCTCTCCCCAGACCTGCTCTTCCTATTGTCCTCCTTATTCTATTAGGTGCTGAGATAAAAAAAAAAAAAAAAGGAGTCGGCCGGGCGCGGCAGCTCACGCCTGTAATCCCAGCATTTTGGGAGGCCGAGGCGGACGGATCACGAGGTCAGGAGATCGAAACCATCCTGGCTAATCCTGGCTATCACGGTGAAACCCAGTCTGTACTAAAAATAAAACTAAAAAAATAGCCGGACGTGGTGGCGGGCTCCTGTAGTCCCAGTTACTCACGAGGCTGAGGCAGGAGAATGGCATGAACACGGGAGGCGGAGCTTGCAGTGAGCCGAGATCGCGCCACTGCACTACAGCCTGGGCAACAGAGTGAGGCTCCGTCTCAAAAAAAAAAAAAAAAAAAAATTGGGAGTCATTCTTGCCTCTTCTCATTCTGTCACATCTACGTCAAATTAATCATCAAATCACATCAATTTATTTATTAAAAATATAGTTAGTTCGTCATCTGCTTTTTGTCAATTGCACTACCCTGGTCAACATCACCATCATCTCTTGCTAAATGAAGGCAATGTACACTTGATTGGTCTCCTTGTTTCACCCTTTGTTGTGCCGTAATCTGTTCTCCATATTGCAACCAAGTTGACTGATTAAAAACATAAGTTAGTTCCAGTCTCTCTAGTGGCGTCCCAACTCGGAGTCAAATGCGAAGTTCCTACCGTGCTCACAAGGCACTGCGTGGTCTGGGCCCAGCTCCTCTCTGACCTCATCTCTTATCACCTACTCCTGTGTAATCACCACAGTGGCCATCTCGCTTCTCAAACACTCCAAATAGTCCCGACATCTAGGCCTCTGAGTATTATTTTTAAAAATTTGAACATTTCATCTTAAACCAAGGTATCAACTTCTTTTGAATCACAGACCTTTTCCTCCTCATTTTTGGCCACCTGCAGAATTCATGAAGAAGGTCATGAGCTTGTCTTTTAGTAAAGTATTTCTTAGAGGACATTGCTCTCCATCCCTGTCCAGTTCCCATTTTCAAAAACTTAGAGAAACGTAACTTTTGAAAACAGAAGTACAAAAAAAAAAAAAAAAGTAAA
>NW_016815803.1:659950-665669 GCF_001698545.2 Rhinopithecus bieti | reverse complement strand
AGCTTTTGACTTGATCAAAAGACCAGGAACCAGATGAAGCCATTTCCTGTATTATGTAAACTGTGTCTAAAGAAGAAATATGCTTGCACTGTACAGGAAAGCATGGTATTGTTTCTAGTGCCGTTTGACATTTCTTGCACTATAAAGCAATTGATATGTGCACTACAAGCTAATCATTTGGGGAAGTGTTTTTGATTTTGCTTAGATAGGTATATCATTCAAATTTTAAGACAGTTATTCAAAATTGGGGTATTTTCAGCTATTTGTTTATTTTGAAAGAAAGTCCCATTTAAAGAAAGTATTATTGTAGTTGGCTATTTTGAACTATCCATGGTCTTTGTATAAACTCACTGAGTTTTTTTTTCTCTTATTGTATCACAGTGCAAACCTTATTATTCATTTTCCTGATAAATATTTTCCTTTCCTAAGGCGAAGCTGGAAATTTACTTGTACCAACTGACATAATTGAATATACTTATTATCCAGTGCTCAAAGCTCTCTGATGTGCTAGTCATGTCCAAGAACTCAATACTGTGACCTTTTTAAAGAGTCATTGTGAAGAACAGCATCAGAGCATGATATAACTGCCACAGCCATGGTTAGCAAAAATGTAATACCTGTTTTCCCACGGCTTTCGTGTTTGGATATTACTGTATCTTCTCAATCAGATGTCTCCCTTTGTAATTTAATTTATCATTTAGTTGGTAATTTTGTTGTGTCTACTGCATGCAGGACCCTGGGATAGATGTCATGTAAAGAAGCATGGGCTCTGAACTTACTCTCAAGCAGTCTAAAATCCTTTTAGGAAAACAAGCTGTGAGAAAGAACACAGCTATGTCTGTTAGGAAGAAAAAGAGAAGTACTTAAGATTTAAAAGGGGAACAGGTCATTGCATGTGTGTATGTGTATGTGTGTGTGCACACCATAACTAATTAATGCCGAGGAGACTGTAGATCAATTATTAACTGATTATGGAAAAGGCATTGAAACGAATACAGAAGCGCCAAATAATTGTTAGTGTAGGTTTCTGAACAAGAGTGACAACAATAGATACACACCCCAAAATCAAAACAAACGACCAAAACCTTGCTAGGCAATTCTCTAGGAAATCACTAAACAGCATCATAATGACTTTCCAGAATGAATGGGACTTTCCAAAATGCCTATGGTAATTTGAAGGATTAACCTGTTTGATGACACAATTTGTTATGAAACTATTAGGTTGAGACACATGAAATAGCCACTTTGTGAGTCATAAAGGACTGAGTATCAGCGATTTCATAAAATCAACTGAATATAAGTGATCTGAAGAAGGCAGAGACAGTGTGTTTTTACTTTATACCTCAGGCCTAACACATGAATCACATATAGTATGTGCTCAGCCTGTGTTTATGGACTGAATGTTGAATGTGTATGAATATGTGAAATGTGAAAAAGAATTATGGATTTTTTTTCTAATTGAGAAAAAAGTCTTTAATCTTATAAAGACACAATGTTATTGGAAAATTAATTGCAAAATGGCTCAAGGAAATTGTGTGCTTTGGTTATTTTTAGAAGTTACAGAGAGTTAAGGAGCACTAGGTATTAACAGTTTGTCAATGAATAGAAAAAGGGAAAAGGGTCTGAGGCCATACTTGTCCTGCATTTGAATCACCTCTTCCCCTGGCCCTAATGTGTACTATGCTAGAATGTTCGGTTTTGCCCCTGGTGATCACAATAACTGCTTCTAAGGCACTTCATAGCATTACACATCCTGACAGGGTCTGCAGACATCATCCAGGCAACACTCTCGCTTTACAGGTGAGGAAACTGAGGTTCGAGGTGGCGATATGAATTTGCCTCAGTGTTAGTCATGTGGTAGCACAATGGGAAGCAAGACTCAAGTTCCTGACTCTCCATTAGTGCTTTATCTCTTACACTGTGATGCTGCAACAGGAATTACCCCAAACTGTGATACAGGTGGTTATATGAGCTTAAGAGAAGAGTTGAGGCAGATACGGAAATAAAGCCTATTCCAGTATTTGTAATGAAAAGCTGTAAAAATCCTAATAATAAAGAGAAGATATGTTTCCTTTTTAGGTTACGTCCCACAGCTTTCTGTTTCCCTCTATATGTAATTGTCACCGATTTCCAGTTGAAGTTAATTTTTGGAAGACAGGACTGAAAAAAAAAGTGGGCATATGATGATATTAGTAGTTTATGCCTGATTGTGAATATTATTCATATATCTTGAATGAGTTTATTCAATCTCTGATAATTTTATAAGATAAAATATGCAAATATACATTTGCATACTCACATTGACTTCTGAGATTGTTTTACCATTTTTTAAATTTAAGCTTGCATATGTCATAGAAACCATTTAGGCTTTTTTTTTTTTTTTTCTGTCAAAAGAATGTACTGCTGCTTGTTTAAAATAGTGTTACTCAGAATTCCTTTCATATCCTTTTTTCTTTTAGATCTTGCATGTTTATGGAGTCCGGTTTCAGGGGAATTCCTTTGGTAGTCTTCATTGAACGTCAGCAAAATATATTATTTTTGGCTTCTGTCCTGATTAACCCAGACGTTTTAATGTGTGTTATGATGGGTTATGTGATGGATAGTCACCTGTACCCTGTGATCAGCTAAAACTTGGCCACTTGAGTTAAACCTTAGTGGTGGAATGTCATAATTTCCCATCTTTTGTTTGATTAATACTTCCTTTTGATATCTGAAAGGGAAATGTCTGGAAGTGTCCATCGATGTACAGTCACACTCAGGATGAGAAGGAAGACATGTCTTTTATGGGGAGAGAATTCAGTTGATTATAACAAACTCACTCAGGGCAAAGCATCAGACACTACTTTTTTTAAAAGGAAAGAAGAAATAAACAGTTTGCTCACCCTTAGAAGTGTTTTTTCCTAACATTTTATTGACTTAAATGCCTTTATTTGGATAAAAAATAATATCATGTGCAAGAGAATGAACAAAATTCTTAAGTGGTGATTGACAAAGAAATTTTGTTACAATGTATGAAGTTATATGCAGTGGCTTTAAATTTATAAATGTATTGTTGTAAGATATCATGTCAAAATATGTAATTCTTACTTGCCCTTTATTTTTGAATAGTAGATAGAATATTTATTATGCCTAGAGCAGCCCTTGTGTACAAAAGCATGCCATTCTTTAAGACATAGAATTATTTAAGAACCTTACCTTCTCAATTTTTTGGAGAGAGGGAGTTCCTTATAACTCCTAACTTATATAATATGTTTCACTGTATCTGTAAATATAAATATTCAGGAAATGTTTAATTACATTCCCAATGTTTACATAGTGTTAATTGATTCACTTTATTGAGTATTTATTGAGCACCTTTTCTAAGTAACTTGGTGTACCAGCAGCATAATAGTAAAATACATAGATCCAGCACTTGCTCTCCTGGAGTTTATCATCTAGTAAAACAGACAATTAGGGAACAAGTCAAAACATTTACATATAATTACAACTTGTAATCAGTTTGCTTCATAAGTAGTGGAGGAGAATCTACCTTGCTGTGAAATGGCAGTGAGGGAGGGGACCAGGAGAATATAGAGGAAAGGGGAAGAGTAGCCTAAATAAATTAAATAGTGTAGGTAAATACTTGAATCAGGAAAAAATTTGGTTAATTCATGAGACCAAAGAAAGCGAGAGGAGTAGAACACCATGAATAGGGAGAATAGTGAAAGCAAATGAGAGTGGAGAAGTAGCAGGATCTGGCCCAGCTAGCCTCAGTGGCCACGATAAGATATTTGTATCTTATTCAAATTGCTATGGAGCATCAGAACCTAGGAGCAATGGTTCCCTATAGGAGTGGGAGGGAACTAGGTAGATGGAAAACAAGGATGGTAGGGAGGCTTTCCACTGTTTATCTTTTTATAGTATTTGTTTATTTAGAAACATTTGAATGTTTACCTATTAGTAGCTTTAAATTTTAAAAAGTTAACAGGAAGCCATTTACACTTATAAGTAAGGATGTATCTTAACATGATGCTGCATTTATTTTTATTTATTTATTCTTTTGAGATGAGGCCTTGCCCTGTTGCTCAGACAGGAGTGCGGTGGCATGATCGCAGCTTGCTGCAGTGTTGACCTTCTGGGCTCAAGCAATCCTCTCATCTCAGCCTCCCAAGTAGCCAGGACCACAGGCACATGCCACCACACCCTGCTAATTTTTGGTAGAGACAGGGTCTCACCTTGTTGTTCAGGCTGGTCTCAAATTCCTGGGCTCAAGTGATCCTCCCACCTCAGTACTGGGATTACAGGCATGAGCCTATACAATGATTCTGTTTTTAAATGATTACTTTGGCATTTGTGTGGAGAAGCGATTGAATGGGGCAATTCTAGGGGGCTGATGATGCAGTTATAACTAGAGTGAGTGATGGTAATAGATTGCAAAGGGGGTTATTTAAGATTTATTTGGAGGGACGTTATGGACGTTAGGAGTAAAGGAATGTGAGGGAAACTAGGGTAATTGTTTGAGCAATGGAACCATGCCCAATGATATGAAATATCAGGAGATAAATCAGTTTGGAATGGATAAATCTGAAATTTTGTTGTATAAATGGTAAACTTGGCATGGCTGTTAAATTCCAAATAGGTGCTATCAAGTGGACAGTTGGATATGTGAGACTGCACCTAAGGAAGTGGTCTGGGTTGGAGGTAAGAGTTTGGGAGTCATTAACTTCCACATGATACTTAAAGCTGTGATAGTGGAAGGGACCCCCTGCAGGGTAAGGAGGAGAAGAAGGCAAAAGACTGAGTGCTAGGCCTTGCCCATACTTTGAGGTGGAGAAAGAAGAAACCCTTTAGGAAGGTAGACATATACAGCAAGAGCAGCAGGAGGAAAACCAGGACAGTGAGGTGTCTCAAGAGTCTGCGCGTGTTTCAAGAAGAATGAAAATCCAGGGGGCTCTAGTTCTAGTCTGGATTTTCGCTCTTGTCACCCAGGCAGGAGTGCGATGGCACGATCTCTGCTCACTGCAACTTTTGCCTCCCGGGTTCAAGTGGTTCTCCTGCCTCAGCCTCCTGAGAAGCTGGGATTACAGGTGCCCAACACCACATCCAGCTAATTTTTGTATTTTTCGTAGAGACAGGGTTTCACTACATTGACCAGGCTGGTCTCAAACTCCCGACCTCAGGTGATCCATACACCTTGGCCTCCCAAAGTGCTGGGATTACAAGAGTGAGTCACTGAGCCCGGCCATGGATTCTGCCACTTCTTTCTATTTTATATGTCATCGAATTTCTTGGAAGTTTTCATTTTTCATCTGCTGAATGGGATGAATCTGTCTTATCTATCACACAGGCTTGAGATGAGCAATGTTGAGAATATCAGTTGAATTAATATTTTCTTAGTATATATTAATTAACAAAAATCTATTGAACTTATTGTCTAATATTCAGCTATAATTACACAAAGGAAGATAATCATGAACTTTTTTATTACCTTGATAATGCTTTACTTTAAACACCTGTGCCTGAGTGTCATAAAAGATATTTAAATCAGAATTATATTACAAAGTGATATTGAATTAAAATATTTATTTGAGGCCGGGCGCGGTGGCTCAAGCCTGTAATCCCAGCACTTTGGGAGGCCGAGACGGGCGGATCATGAGGTCAGGAGATCGAGACCATCCTGGCTAATACGGTGAAACCCCGTCTCTACTAAAAAATACAAAAAACTAGCCGGGCGACGAGG
>NW_016815803.1:611023-659764 GCF_001698545.2 Rhinopithecus bieti | reverse complement strand
AAAAAAAAAAAAAAAAAAAAAAAAAAAAAAAAAAAAAAATTTATTTGAAAGGAACAGAGCAGTAACAATGTAACTAGATATACTTATAAAAGGAAAATCTTTAACCAAACTAGAGAATATTGAAATCAAAATATGTTTTTCTGTATTATCTTTGTTAACAACTAATGTGTGTCTAGGTGGAGAAACATTCCCAATAACTGCCATTGTTACAGGGTTAAAAAACTGAGTTGAAGTAAGTCATTGGGAAGAGGAAAAAAAAAAAAAACCTTTACACAACTTTGTTAAAACTAGAACAAAGGGTCCATGGAAAGCACCAGGTGTGACATACAAAAGATAAGGAACAAACTCTTCTGTGTACATATCACTCTTAGATTATTTAATGACTTGAAAGATGACCTCCACTGAAAGGTGTGGCATGAAAGTGAGCATGAAACAGAACACTAATCATATATTTCAGCAACTCTGATTTCCAGTGGGCTGGGTCTTGGTGCTGACAGTCAACGTGTCCATTGTAAGACAGGTTTATTTCTTGCATAAGTTTATCATTATCTTGGAAGCCCTGGTTACTGGCAAGGCACTCTCTGCCTGCTGCCCTCCACGTTTGTTCTTTCTGTCTTTTTTTCTGCTACTTTGGAACTTAGATATCTGGTCTGATTTCTAAAGTGCTTTGGGCTTCCTTGTGTTGGGATTTTTTTCCAGCCCCCACAATTAGGCCATCATTTATTAGTCCTTGTCTTGTAACTGAGATGCACGTTATTATTCCCCTTGGCTTCTGTGATGACTTGTAACACCTGCCTTTTCCACCTCCTTATATCATGAGATTAAAGCACTGAGTGAGCTCAAGTAACATAATAAAATCTGGAATTAATTAACTTCACTGAAGATGATTATATTATGAATTAAGTAGCTCCTTCTCAGAGTGTACTGTAACTGCCACAATAAATAAACCTATAAAATGTGGTTTTCAGGGGTTTAATTTTCAAAAGAGCCCTCACTAATTCTATTAATATTTATTGAGTCCTATCAGTACCTATTGTATCTAACCTCATTTATTCTGATTAGAAATGTCTTTCCTTTCACAGCAGTGTAAATTTACTGGTGAAAGAATAAAGAAATCTTAAGCTACCCTTTCAAAGATCTTATCGTTACAAAAGTTTTTTGAGTATCAACTATGAGCCAGGAACCTTAGCACAGTGCCTTGCACGTAGGAGGGACTCAGCACAAGCTTCAGGAGATAATTTGAGTGGGAAGAGAGATACCTAGTTATAAAAACTAAGTCTAAGATGACATTTTAAGAGACAAAACAGAGGAAGTTAAAAATATATAGGAACAGGAAAAAAGTACACCAAAGTTATGTTTATAATCATCAGCAAACTAATGAAAGGTTTTCTTAATTATTTTGTACTTAATAATATGGTAACAATGTTTTCAAAGTTATCAGAATTTTCAGGTTATTGATTGGGGTGATAGGAAATATTCTATTCAATGTTGCTTTAGCTAGACTTCCACTTTATCTTCAGTGTAGCTCAGTAATACTTATTTTTAAAATGTAAGGAAAGTACTTCAACTTCTGAGTGGTCCAGCAGCTTATAAATGTGGCCTAGTGTACAAGAATGGTATGTTTCATCACCATTAATTCACATTAGATCAAATTAAATTTATATTTTCATACATTTTATTACTTGTCAATTGGCTCCAACCAGAGGTCAATAAGGTTGAAAGAACAGGAACTGAGGATACATAAAAAAACTTTTAGGTGTATTGATTTGGCTGAATTATTCTCATGGGAACAAAATACAAAGTAAGTCAACACTAAAATTAATTTTTTGTATTAAATCACCAACCGAACAGATGATGTATAGAAATGCGTGGAAATAGCTAAACATAGACAGTTATTTTAAAATATCAAGGCTGTCATTAGATGCACAGCTGGATTGACTATTAAAAGTATTTTCTGAGCCCAAAACTATACTGACTATTTGATTCAACTGATTCATTGGAAGTGAGAAGATTGGAAAATTCCTCCAGAACCCGTCTCTCATGCATGAGGGGTGATGAAATTGCTTCCCTTGAGCAAACACAAAAGCAGCTTCATTGCTTTGTCGTCACTTGGACTTAAAATTCATATTTTTTGAAAGCAACCACATTTCTTGCAGCTCTTCATAGGAGTTCTCATGACGCTCTCTGGATAACCAGCAGTGTCTGATCTCATTGTTTAGAAGCTCATCCTTTTCTTCCTGAGAAGGAACTGTTTATTTGGCTTTAGGCCATTATAGCCAAAGGAAAGAAGAAAAACTGAAAACCAAACCAATAAACAAAGTCATTTAGTGATTTGAGACAGTGAGGAAAAATGGCAGAGAGGTGCATAAAGCTTCCAATTCACTGGATTTATGGTATCGGAAACAGGATTTGGCTCTTTGAGTATTTGAAAAAATAAAGGGTTAGACAAAATAAGGATGGGATACTCACAGCTTTTGGGCTGCTTCTGGCTGATACAGTTTTCAGAAGACAAAAAAAGAAATTGAGTTTGAATGCCTTAAGTGGACTGTGTGGTTTGTTTCACACGGATTTCACCACTCCCTGTTATCTTACACTTGAGTGTTCACATCTTTATGCTACCCCTTAAGGTCCCAGAGATTGCAACACCTGTTATGAATGACTTCTAGTGTGTCTTCCACCTCCACTGTTTTATGAATCTTTAGGTCAGGCACAGAGTTGGCATTTAGTAAACATATATTGAATAAATGAATGAATAATAGTGTGAAATATATATATATATCTGTTTCAAGTTGGGTTAGCCATGCATTCCATGAGTGAAATTTTCTGAAAATGCCATCAATGTGTGTCATTACATGGAGAGGAGAGAATAACAAGGAACTTTCTTGTTTTGTGGAAAGGGGGAAGTTAGACTTTTGATGATGTTACAGACAATTGGCTTGGAATTTGTAGAGAATACATAAAATGGTTTCTGTCTTTTAGTGAAAATCCAAAGAATTCTCTTGATTGATGACATAAATTTATTGGTGGTGTTTTTCATGTGACCTTTTTGGGTGATCATTGTGTTAGAAAGGAATAATACAAGAGTAGTTGAGTATACGCCATCTCTCTTCAAATAAATATTAAAGATGTGAATATAATCTGAGAGAGGACTCCTCAGTGTGTTTAGGTTTTGGCCCTGTTCAGATTTTTCTTTTTTAAAAATCTTTTAGCTGGTTTAGTAAAATCTAGCTTGTTTCTAAAATATTACGCTTTTTTGAGATAGTCTCCCTCTATCGCCCAGGCTGGAGTGCAGTGGTGCAATCTCGGCTCACTGCAACCTCCGCCTCCCGGGTTCAAGTGATTCTCCTGCCTCAGCCTCCTGAGTAGCTGGGATTACAGGTGCGTACCACCACATCCAGCTAATTTTTGTAATTTTAGTAGAGATGGGGTTTCCCCATGTTGGTCAGGCTAGTCTTGAACTCATGACCTCAGTGATCCACCCGCCTCAGTCACCCAAAGTGCTGGGATTACAGGCGTGATCCACCATGCCTGGCAAATATTACACTTTTTACTTTATAATTGTTTATAGTTTTTCATTGGTTCCAGAAATATTGTTTCTATTCATTCTTTCGATCAGTATTGACCAGGTGATAATTATAATGTAATAATTGTTTGAATTCACCAGATTTCTTTTTATTTTAGTTTAGAAAAACCGACAACAACATCAAAACACTGAGACACACGGACTGGGCCGTGGGAAGCAAACTCTGCCATTTTCACAGCACAAGGTGTTGTGCCGCCCTATGGCATTCTTGGTCCCTCTGCCTGCCCTGGAGCATTGCCAATGTGTCTGAGTTCTACCCTGAATCACTGATGCTCTTGTGTTGTCTAACACTGTGCTACATTTGTAACAGGACTTGATACATGGACATGTATCTTCCTTTTCTCTACTTGTCTTGAAGCCACAGATACAGGTTATATATGTTCAAGTTCAGTTATTACTGTAGTGTCTAGTCCTCCTGAGCCCCAACTGTGTTTAAAAAGGCAAGGTAGTGGAACTCTCTTCATATTCCATATCCTAGAGAGAACATTTTACAGCAATCATTGACATTTAGAGAGGCATATATTCACTAAAATCCCCCCTCTGACATCTCCTAGAATAAGTGCAGTCTTCTAAGCATCATCTGGGTATTTAAACAAGCTGCACTGATGTTAGTGCTAAGCCCCCCTCCTTTGTGTTGCCTCCAACGTATTGATTTATACTTGAAGGAAATGGACATAAAAGGATCCTGTATTTGGGGTTTATAAATTTTACAGAATAGGCTATAAATGAAGGATTAGTTTATAAGTTTCACCTTGGTATTATTCTCAGTAATACAAATCCTATAAATATAATTTACTTGATTAACATGACTGAAAACTGTCATCAAAATTAGTGTATCTTTTACATATCAGAAACATCTTACCCCTTGGTAATGACATTATTTGATTTTCCTAGAGTAATGGGGAAAATTTTAATTTAGTTTAAAATATGAATAATGTTCACACCTGCAAACCATTATTCTGCCTCCTTAAATTTCAGGGTCTCATTCACCTCGTCTTACATTTCATTGCTTTGTTTGGGGATGGTGTTGAAAAAGTAAAATCATAGGACGTGCCACTATTGTTGGTTCTAAGTGAAAAGCCATAGGCTATCAACACTGCTAGTGCTTATTTTCTGCATTATGGTAGAAAAAAATAAAAGGCATATTTTCTCCCAACTTTCCCTAGAGTGGATTGGGTGGCATCTTGCTTCACATGATATGAATCATACATTTTCCTTCTATTCAGATCTCTGTATTTCTATAATCACTTTGTCAACTTTAAGAGGGAGAGAAAAATGTTTTGATTGGAGGAAAAAAGTCTGTTCATGTTAGACATAATCTAGTCAGACACTCACCTTGTGCAGCTGTTTCAGTTTCAGAGAATAATCATAACATTGTGTAGAATGATGATGAGATATGTTATTATCTAACAGAATCATGCCGATATTTAATGAATTCCACATTAGCCAACTAACATGTTAAAAGAGAGCTGTGGCTAAGATTTAAATACTGAACATAGAAACAGAGCTAAGAAAGATTGCTTCAAGTTAATTCATTAGTGACAGCACAAGAAACAGAACTAAAAGTTCATGTCTTAGTTTAGAGCCACTTACTGAGCGAAGTCTTGACAAATCATAATATAGCCCAACAAGGTGTTGGAGTGGCTATAAAAGCTAATAGAACCCCAGGCTCCAGTATAGAAGTACAGTGACCTGATTTAATGGGGTAACGGTTAGCTCTGTTGTACTCTCCTCTGGTTGGAAACCGTTTGGGTTATTGTCTTTGTTTGGGGACACTACATTTTGAGAGAGATTCATGAACTAGAAAGCTTCCAAAGAAAGGGCACAAAGATAGCAAGAGGTGAGATCATCTCAACAAATGGAAGGACCTAAGGATATTTTAGAAGAGAACACTTAGAAGGTACATGAGCATTAGCTTCAAATATCTAAAGGGCTGTCATGTGCCAGCATGATTAGACTTACTCATTATTACATCAGCAAGTATGAAATTAAGACTGAGTCTAAAACTTTAAGAGGGTATAGAACATTTGAACAATTAGAACCATTTTAGTCAACTGGGTTAACTAAAATGTTGTGAGATAGCATAACCATAGGTATTTGACAAATGCTGCAAGATCATTCATTTTATAAATGTTTTCTATTTGAATGATTTATAAGGGAGGCTATCATCTAAGATTCTAAGGTTTCTTCTTAGTATGTAAATTTTGATTATTTACTATAAAATATCATTCATTTTCTTACTGTGAGAGCAGAAATTCAATCTTTAGTGGCTTGCATTCTTTTTATTAACAGAGTCAAATCTGTAATTATGACAGTGGGCTGGGCTGCTCTTAAACAAAGGTTATGACTTCATGGCAATAGGCTGAGGGCCAAGAGATAATAATCTTAGACTGACATAAATCTGAAACAATCCATGAAATTGTTGAAAAACATTATCAGATTGCATTCAGTTAGACTCACCTCTGAAGCACAGCACAAACAATGAGTCCCTTAAGTTTTACAAGGTTTCTAAGAGGGACTTGTGGCTGTCTCAGACATGTGAGGGAGTAGAGGGGAAAGGAAAGTGAAATGATATGGAAGGAATCAAGAATCAAGAGCTTTGTGACATCAATACATATCCATATTCATAGTGAAGGCGCTCTCCAGACTATTTGTAAAAATAATTATGCAATTTGTTTATTTTTACATTTAATTTCTTTGTGGGGCAAAGAGCAGGAGATCAAATAGCATCAGAACTTGAGGTACATTAACCAGAAAAAAATGTGTAGCTATTCTAATGAATACACAGTTTGAATGAAAATGTGGTCGTTAAAATTCCCATAGTGGCTGAGCAGTGTGCTGGTGTATATGGAATGATGTATATGGAATGGGGCTATGATTCATGAAGTTCAGAAGAAAAGAGCTCTGTAGATCAGATTCCAGGTTCAAGGGACTTTGAGATGAGGTTTGTCTGATCCAGTCAGACCAGATGAACTTGACTTTGAAAGATCTTGAGTGATTTGCTGAAGGACAAGCTGTTAGTAAATGACACAGTGGTGACTCAAACCCAAATCCAGTTACCTAATCTTATACTCCAGGCCTAATCTTTACTTACTTTTCTTCCAAGAACATTTTGATCCTGGTGGAATCAGGTGAGGAAGGAAGATCAACCACAGCCTGGGACGGAAGGAAAATCTTGAGGAGCTTTGGTGTGGGTGTGCACTGGGTGGGGAACCCGGCCCTTCCTCTTTGCCTCGGTTTGGGTGGCGGGTTTATAGTCTTCACGCTGGGAGAGCTGCTTTTTGAACCATCTGTCTGCAATAAACGGGCCTCCTGAGTGTGGTGTCTTGGGCCCTAATCCTTGAGTAATGACTATAGGTGGAAAGTGTCTCTGAGGCAATTCCTAGCGAGAACTAGGAGTCCTAGGAAGGATCTATTTATTAAAAATCAGCCAACAGCAATTTTCCCTTTAACTGTCTTCTTTGAGTCTTTGCTCTTTAAATATTCATGAAACTTGCAGTGATTTCAGATTAAAGATCTCTCCAAGATAAGTAGTTCCCAGAATCTTATATCCATGGTGGTATCTGGATTCGTCTCTAAGTTTCCCCTATTATAGTTTGAAATCCCTTTGCAAAGCTTATATTGCTTTCATTTACTGAAAATGAACAATGCTGAGGCAGGACCCAAAGGACATTAAAACCCCATTATAGTTCACTTCCTGAAACCACACATTCGGTCACCCTGCAGGTAAAATCACTTCCCCGTGTGTACAGAGGCGTGTAGTGTTTCCTTCTCAGTGCAGCTGCAACGTCTCTAAAGTAGTGTCTTTACTAAGTGTTTGTTGAATGAATAAATAAATTCAGATTATTTCATGTCCCAAGTCTTCATGTGATTGAATTTGATTCTTAGCATGGAGATGGAATCCATGTGACATGACACATTCTATTCTAAGTATCTTCAAATCATTACAGTACCCTAGGGCCAAATTCAATCTTTGATTTGAATTAAATAGTAACATAATTTAATTAAATACTAAAATTATAGTATAAGGAGATATGTATATATAGACAAATAGATGGAAATATTAATACATGTCAAGAAATGCTTTATATTATATATAATACATTAAATATTATCACTATGAAGACACATTTCTCTGTGTCTTCATATTGATAACATTTAATATACATATCTCATTTAATATATAACATTTAATACATATATATCTTTGTATATAGAGAACGGTATGTGTCTTCATATTGATAACATTTAATATGATGTATATTAAGAAGTATTTTGAGATCTATTTCCATCCTGTTTTATTCTTTGTAAAGTAGAAGGCATATAAAAACAGATACCATAAAGCTAATCCACTTCGTAAATAAAAGACGTTTTATAACACAGAGATTTTCCAAGAAGGAAATTGGTTCTTCTCCCACCCTCTAAATTGCTCTTTATTAAAAAGAAATGTGTTTGTTCAGGTTTATTTCTCCCGATGCTGGATGATAATATTGCTGTGGATGGTGTATAATCAGTTTTTATGGTGATGTTCCCAATAAAGGAGTGGTTTGGAAGTGAACAAGTTACTCTATGGTATATTCAAAATTATCCCTTTGTCGTGTTAGGCACTTCTCCTACTCTGTTTCCATTTATATATCAAATCATAAGGACCTTATGTAAAATTTATTTCAAACATTTGAAATTTTAGCAAACTTTTCAGATTATTACTTGAAACTCTCCTGAAAGTTGGCACATTTGCCATGAGGAAGAAATTAATAACAACACAGTCTTGTGGCTCTCTGACTTTTGTCTTTCTGAGGTATTCTTTCCTCTTAAGCAAAGCTGATCAGTCAAGATTATCATTAACGTTTACATTGAGGTAGCAAAAGCTGATTTAAAAAAAAAACAATAATTTTTAAATAATTACCAGCAGCATTTGAGTCAGAAGAGATACCTCAAGCTGAACTGTGTGGTAAGTTCCTGACCTGCCTCAGTGCTGTTGCTTCTGTTAAAAAAAAAATCAGTTGTAACAAACCCAGGCAAAACAACCTTACATGGTCAATAGAATTTTTAATTGCAAATATTTCCTCTGACGTGAGTGTTAATGAATGTCAAAGCAATAACATAAAAAGACATTACTTGTTTAATGATTGATAGAATAAGAAAAGCACAAGGTCTTTTGTCAGATAAATGACTACTGTTTGGTGTTCCTTTACCTCAGGAGTATCAAAAGTGATCTCAGGCATGCAATAATAGCCTGGGAGCTAAGGCAGCAAGTATGATGCAGTCTGTTAGATTATAACCAAAGGAGGAAGGCTAATTAATTTGTATCAGTGTACTTGTTTTCTCACATGGCAATTTTGACATACTTTAGCATTTTTGGTTTGTTTGGATCCTTCATTGAAACTTTCCAAAGAATTAAAATAAGCATGTAAAATTTTATGGGACTGGCTTTGTATATCTACAGTGCAGGTGTATTACTAAAGAAAGTTTAGTTATTGCTCCAAATTGTTGAAAGAGCACAGCTGGTGGTGTTTGGTTTTGTACAGATGTTGCTGTGACACAGATCCATAACATGAAATGACAATGGTGACATCTAACAATTGCAAAGTAATAGCCACCAATGAGTTTTGTTTTTCTAAGCTATAATTTACACCTCTGGGGTGTCTAATATTTGCTATGATATGCTCTTTGCATGCTGAAAGAATTAATGATGACATATTCTGTATGATTAAAATAAACTTTGCACCATGTTTACAAGTATGAGAAGCATTGTAGGTCAGTTCTCAGGTTCATGTCAGACAAAATACCTTTAAGTTTCCAAAGTGCTAAGTCTATTCTTGTTATTTATTTTCCTCACTCCTTTATTACTATAATTCCATTACTCTTTTGTGAATCAAGTCATGTTTTGCTGCTTGTAGTCGTCTCTAGGAAAAGCTGGTAAACAATCTTTAGGGGAACTAGGCTTGGATTTCAGTTGAAAACTCTGCCCACGTAGCTAATTCCTGTTTGCTCAGAATGCCCTGTGTTTACTGATGGTCTACAAAGAACTTGTGTGGATGTAATCTTGCTAGCAAATCCACAATACATCATAATCATGGCTTTTTGTGGAGCAAGTTTATTGCAACAGTGGAGGGACCATGAGAAGCAACCCTTCCTTCTTTTGCGTCCACCAGCCTGCCGCCAAGAATATTTCTTTGGCATTCTTGCTCTTCTCATTCCCGCTCACTTTGTTCCCACAGATCTGGGAGTGTTACAGGACGCCACTTGTCTGTCCTGCTGATTTTCTCATGTCCTGCCTGAAAACTTAACCTAAGATCATTGTTGTGAGTAAGAGGGCAATGACTTAGGAGTCCCATAGCTGGAGCGGGGAAGCAAGGGGCACTATAGACTGCTGGGGAGGCATCTATGTGGGTCTGGTCAAAAAAGTAACTGAGAATGGCAAGGCTCAGGTTTCATTTCCCTTTTCACTCTTCAGGCGTTTAAGTTACTGGAACCTATTCTTGAGTGCTAAAGGTGTTTTATCTGAACAGAGTATGGTTGAATCAGGCTGGAGCAAGGTTAGTTGGTTCAACCAATATATTACTGTTGTATGAGAGCTGAAAGGCCTGAAAAAGGAAAACAAAACAAAACAAAAAACCTCACTTTCTTCCTCTCCTTGTCCATGAATATACTTGTGATTGCAATACTTGTTGTTTATTCTCTTCGTACAGTCATTTCTAAAGGTTGGTGAAAAGGTATGTTTGCTTTGTTTTGTTTTGGTGGAGGTAGAGAGCAGCATGGGGACTGTCCCTGGTACAATTTACCCAGAAACTGAGTATTTATGTTGACTTTAAGGAGAAGAAGAAGAAATGAAGTTTTCCCTAGGTATTTGAGGATAGATAACATTGATGTTCAAACATAACAAGAATTTGAGAGAATGCTACTAGTTTATTTTACCTTCCTGCAATGTTGTTTTAAAAGCATAATGGAAATGTTTTCTATGAGTACTATGCCTTACGATAAAGTATTTTAATTCATTTATAAAATCTCAACTTTGAAATACTATGTTGTATTTTGAAAGTGATATTGTACTTTTAATACTTTTCATAATTATACATCATCATCTGAGACATTTCTGATAACACTTTATAATTTTAGAATAACAGATTCAACTCAACCCTTTTAAAAATTTAGGTACATTGAAATTTGGGTATGCTGCCACCAGGTGGTGGCAAATCCTTTGAGTCACGTGTTATTGTAATTTAATTTTTTTAACCCTTTTAAATAAAGGCAATAGGAAATCTTTCTTTAAACAATATCTTACTCAGAAACCCAATATATAAAATAGATAAAAGTCAACCTAGATGCTATGGTGAAAGTGGGACAGGAGACTCAAAACCAAATGTCTGTGCTCATACCTTTCCTCTGATGATATCTGAGGAACCTCAGGAAGACAGTTTGAAAATCCCCATCTCAATTATAATGCACATATTTTACCTAACATTAAGATAGAAAATATATTTTTTTTAAATAAAGAAAACTAAGCAATAGAAAAGATAATCTTCTAGACAGGAAGAAAGACCGAGAAAGCATTTATCAGAGCAAATGGAGGAAAAAGAGGGTGCTTATGGATCCAGATCAAATGTGATGTGGTGAGTGAAGCAGGCATGGGCAAGAGCATGAATATAAGCCCAAACTGCTGAGAACTCTCTCCAAGCAGACCAAGCTCTGTTTGGGCACAGTCAAGACATATTGGAGACTTTGGAGGAAGGACTGGGGCAGGAGGATATGATTGTCCTGAGAGTCAATGATTGACTGAACTTCTTCAGATTTTTAAATTCATCATTGTCCAATAAGCTCCTTAGAGCTGGGGCTGGGATCCCAGAGTATAAGGTCATCAACTTAAAGACTGACAAGCCTTGAGCTGTATTTGGTTGTTTGTTTGTTTTTCTAGTGGCTTCTCTCCCATGTGATGAGAGAGGACAGAACAGACTGCATAGTTGCCTGTTTACCCAGCTCCATACAATGGGGACATTTGAGCAGAGACCAGGCTACTACTGCTTCTGCCCCTCTTGAACCATGTCTTGGTTAACATTTTTACATTGTTTGTGACCTTACACCAGTGCCTTCCCAAATAATCAATACATTAGTTAAAAGCAATGTTTTTCTCTTTGTTTGGCTACATTTCCCCTGAAAACACCTGCCTGTAGAGATTGCAAATTCTCCCAGAAACTATTTTCTAAAATGATTATTTTCTCTCAAAATATCTTAAAATACAGAACCTAATGCAAGTTTTGAACAGACATGTAGACAAGGCAAGTATAGTGATATAACTATCCAACATTACAGAAAACCAAGATCCTGGAGGGTTAAATGGAAATACAACAACTAAAAAAACTCACTAATCAACTAACCAAAAAACCCAATAAATAGTTAATGACAAACCAATAAAACCACTAGGGTGTCTTAAATCACATAGTTGTTCCAAGAAGTGTCTGTGTATAACCCATGTGCAGTAATGAGTTTCTAGTTGACATGATAGAGCAAGGTTAGAAAGAGGAAATGTTAGAATTAGGCAAAATGATAGAAAATGCAAGAATGATTGGAAATAGCCCTGAACCTGTCAGGCTGAGGTCTCCACCTGAGGACCGTGATCAGGTTATTTCAGTGACTCTCACCTGTTACTGGGGATAAACACTGTAGATCACATTGGCTGGTAATTCATAAAGTATTAATTCATTGATTCAATAAATATAAGCTGAATACCTACTATGTTCCAGGCACTATTCTGAAATCTAGACAAACTCCATACCCTCATAGACCTTTTTAGTAGGGGTAAAGAAAATGAATAAATACAGAAACAAATAACTATATAATGGTTGGTAATGATAACTGCTATCAAGAAAAGTGAAGATGAGGAAGGGGATAAAGAGTAAAGGGGGAATGGTAGCATGCAGAAGGTTTGATACTTAGAGCAGGGGTCAGGTACAGCCCCTCTGAGCAGGGACACTGGAAAAGAAACCTAAAAGGAATAACAGTGAGCCATGGGGCTAGCTTCAGAAAAAGCATTTCAGCCTAAGAGAACAGCAAGGCCAAGGTGACCGAAGAAGAAACCAACTTGATGTTTCAGAGAACCAGAAAGCCAAACACATGAGGCTAGTGTGAATGAATGAGAGAGGAGCAGTGAGGTCAGAAAGGAAGGGCCTCCAAAGGTCATGGTGAGGAGTTTGGACTGAATGTGATGGGAAGCCAGGAGAAGACCCTGACGGCTGTGTGGTGAACAGACAGTGGGGTGAGCGTGAAATCATGAAGGTGAGTTATGAAATCATGAAGGTGAGTTAGGAACCTGCTCTGGAATTCCAGGAGAGTCATGATGGTGGCTGGGACTAGCAAGCACTGCTCATGCCAGATAACTTTCTCTCAGACTCTCAGCATGCTCTGTTGATTTGTTCTAGCTGACTCCTCCTGGGATATGTATTTAAAAGACAAATGTCAGCCACCCCTTTGCTAGTCATGGCGGTATCTATTATTAGTTATAAGATGGCCTGGAGCTGAGGTCTTGGACAAGTCACTTCATCTCACCGAGCTTAGGTGGTCCACATTGGGTCCTTTTTTTTTAAGTCTGACGTCCTCCGAGCCCTAATTTTTGTGATTGAGCCTTAATGAGCTCCACCACCCAAGATGACCACAGGGGCAATGGAAATCATTAGAATGCCCCACATGCCTCTGAATTGAATATAATTTGATCCAGATCTTTTTCCATTCCCTAGGAGCCTGCAAACATTCTGCGATACCCAAATTCAGATCTTCAGTCTCCTATTAGGCTGATTTAGGAAACCCTGATGACAAGAATGGTCACTGGGTAGAGATGGTTCCACCACAAATCACCCTCCCCTTCCCATACCCAGCACTTCAACCTTATGGTTCTCAAAGTGGCCCTGTGAGTCTTTTCAGGGCCCTCCTTAATATTCATTTGAATCTGACCTTGTGGATCTGGGAGATCACTGAGAGATGACTAAGATATCTTGCATCTCCTAAATTAGCCTGCACAGATCTCACAGTAGAATTCTGACATCTTCTTCAGAAAGCAGAAACAATCAATCCTGAGTTTCAGGGAGGGATTCTGCAGTGGCCTTTCATCCTTGCACAGTGAATAAATGATGCTTCATCCTCTATCAGTTCAATCTTCTTATTTATGTTTATGTTTATCTTGATTTTATTTTATTTTGAGATGGAATCTCACTCTGTCACCCAGGCTGGAGCATGGTGGTGTGATCTCAGCTCACTGCAACCCTGCCTCCCAGGTTCAAGTGATTCTCTGGCCTCAGCCTCCCGAGTAGCTGGGATAACAGATGCATACCATCATGCCCAGCTAATTTTTGTATTTTTAGTAGAGACGGGGTTTCACCATGTTGGCCAGGCTGGTCTCAAACTCCTGACTTCAACTGATCCACCTGCCTCGGCCTCCCAAAGTGCTGGGATTGCCAGCATTAGCCTCAATCTCTTTAAAATACAAAACACCAAACTAATTGCAGAATCATTTGTGGTCCAGTATAAGGGCCATGTTTCATGCCTCATACACAAATGGTAGACAATAAATTTTAAAATGTGAATCTGTTGAAACAAATATCAGCTCTTGAGTTTTTGTCTGAAGTAGGCAGCTCCCTGTGGTATTATTCACATGATCAGATTCTACAGATGAGAATACCTAGTATTCAAGATGACACTCGAATTTAGACACAGAATCAAATACTGACGTGAAACATGCAGAGTAGCCGTCTCCATACTAAACAAAGCAAAAGAAACTTTTATTGGGTCAGCATGTATGCACTGCTTAGAAAAGCATTTCAGAAGGTTCTATACATCTGAGGCTTGAAATAGAGCCCACTTTCAATAATAGATGCTATAACAATGACTATATCTAATGGGTTAATTAACTTGTCTTTTAGTTTTAGAAATTTTGACTTAGTTTATGAGGGAACAGATTTTCCTACTTTTGATGTGTTCCATACCAGACATTTGTCCACTTCTCCTAAATATAAACTGATCTCCCATACTGACAGAGAGGATTGAGCATTTCTGAAGTAGGCTGAGGTAAAGGAGAAATTTGAGAATTTCCTGAGAAATTTAGAGGAAAGCATAAGCCAACTTTTAGGGCAATTATATTTACTGTTTAAAATTAATAATTATTATACTTTTATATAATATGTCATGTTACAATTAGTCATAATATATGACTAATTTTCCCAGGAACTCAGTTATTCTTTGATAGTGAGTTGGAGGCTGTATGCTTTGAAGAAAGCCCTAGGGAGCTGGGCTTATTCGAATGGGGGAAATGAAGGATAAAGGGTGATTTATTGACTATTTTCAAATAATGGATTTTTCCAATAAGGAGGATGATGTTGGACTACTGTTCACTGAAGTTTGAATAATACGAAATGAGCTTCGACTGAAGGATGCAGGATTTAGGTAAAGTATACAGAAGGATTTCTTTTTAATAAGTGGAGTTCAGCATAGATGGATTCTTTGGCCACAAAGGTGGTAGTGGTAGTAGGCAGGTGGCTGGTAACTGTTGAAAACGTTAGAAAACCACCAAAAGTAAATGAAAGTATGGAGTGCAAGTCATGATTTTGTTTATCCTGCTACATTCCAAAAATTGCAATTTTTTCATGAGAATGAAACGTGAAAACCACCACCATATCCAAGTACAGTCCATGATCCCATTTAAGAGAACTCCATGTAACATAGACCGAAAACTAATTTTACCCAACCCAAGTCGAAAAATGATTTTTTGCCATTATCAAAACATTTTTAGTATTTATGAACCTAGAAATACAGCTTTATTTACTTTTATGGTACAATTTTATTCAAAATTAAAATGTACACCATCAGCATCATCAGAGTTGGTTCGTTAAGTCATCCAATGGTTTTTAAGGGCACAGCTCTTTACTTGCATCCACAGTATGTGAGACATGCCATTTTAAAAATCTGTGTATGTGGCTGTCACTAGGAGGGTCATCTCAGGTCCAAGTACACAGTCATGTAGGTCTGGAGCTATTTTTTTTTTTTTCATGTATCCTGTGGGTGCACATTCATGGTCTCTACAAAGTCACTTTTTTTCTATATATGTTTAAAGGTTATTTTAAAATTATAGAGCAATTCGTGAAACATTTGCAATTATGAGATCATACTCAAAGGAATAACTAATAAATCTGGGTTAAATAATGTTGACTCTTTTAAAATGATTTCATTATGAGATGTCTTTAAACATACAAATCAACCTTGATTGTAGTTTTTTTTTCTCCCCAGTTACTGTGTTTTCCCAAAATATCTCGAGTGTGCCCCATAGTGTAAAAATACTTTGTTAACATTTGAATATAGCATGCTTTGTCTTTTCTAAGAGATTTTTTTTTTGGGAAAAGATTTCTTTTATTTGAACATATTAAAGCATCTGTTCTCTCCAACACTATTGTTTAGGGTAGTATTGGGGCTGATACACTTAAGGTCACTGTTGTCGGCTTCTCAAGGTGTAGTCTAAGCATAGAACCTTTCATTAAAGGGCAATGCTACAGCAATCCAAAATAGTTAACACTCCTCCTGGTGCCTTCTCAAGAAGAGAGTCATGTCCCAGAGGTGGGCTCACCAAGCTACTTTTAAATTATGCTCCAATCTGATGACTTCAACAGGTTTTAACTTCACTTAGTGGCAAAGCTTATTTTCAGGTTTCCATATATGAGACACAAAGAAATAACTAGCTGAATACAAGTTGTTTCCCAACCTCAGATGCGAAGTTAAAATTCCTGCTTCTATTTTCTAAGTCCTCCTCTTTATACCCCTGCCCGAGCACTACAAAACTCATCAGGAATTAATTTTTTTTAGCCAAGTGGTAATCATTTGATTTTAGTCAAACTCTCCGAATTGGCCTAATACAAATGCCGAGTAAGAGATGAGGGTTCCACAGCCTGTCAGGGGTAGCTCAAGTAGCTGTTTGTTCAAAGTACTTGCTGAAGCATAAACAACCCTTTTTGTTTTGAAAGCATGTTAATGTGATAATGAAATGCACAGAGCAAAGAGGTTCATCCATATAAATGGGTCATTTAAATAATGAGCAAGAAGGAAGGATGTGGTTTGGTGTCAGTACTGATTAATTAGGACATAAAAATAAATAACCATCCCAACATTGGCTGCCTCCCTTGAAACTTACTCTATTAGTGGGCAATGAAGTTAATGCAATTGACAGTATAATTACAGGTTAGTGAGCAGAACAATCCACGAGGAGGTTCTTGTTTCATTTACAGCTTTAATTAGCTAGATAGCATCTCTTTGTTAATTTTCTCATCTCTACCTTGCTAATCTTCTGGTCCTCATAGAAACAAAAAAAACTGTTGTTTTCAACTAATTTCTTAGAATGTTTACCACATATAGATATATAGTATTGTTCTAGGTGTTCAATTCAAATAACTTTTATTAAATGTCTACCATCTGATATTCACTGTGCAAGTACATGCTAGTGAGTTTATAGAACTGTACTTCAGATAAATGCAATGATGTCTACCAGCGACTTATTTTTATTACTCTCTTCTCTGGAATCTTTTGTCTTTCATTAAAAGTTCACAAAGTTTCTAACGTCTGGTGTTAGTGGACTGTGTTGAAGTTGATGGCATATTGTCAGATTTATTCCTTCACCAAAGAGTTAACCTTGAGGCAACTTTATGCAATCTATTTTACACAATCGTGATTGAGGATAACACAGGTAGCTGAAAGTTAATTATCAACTCTGCTTCAAATACTGACGGAACACCTAACTTGAGATCTATTAGCATCACTAGAGGTCATGGAGACTACTGGAAGGGCACTTGGAACACACACACACGCACAGACACACACACAGCAGATTACATGAGACAACAAAACCCCATAGAATACTACTTCAGATGCCTCCCCCATCCCAGTAAGTGTGAATGTGATTTGATTAATATTTTCTTTTTACTATTCAATGATGGCTCTGCTGCTCGTTTTGGCTCAGGACAAATCAACTGCCAATTGCTAAATATTCTCAAATAACTAATTTCATTCTGATAGACAGAACCTTTTCAATGTTATATTCAAAAAGCCCATTTTTAACCTTCCAGTGTAGAAATAACTTTCTTATATTGTGAAATGAAAGAAGAAATCAAAATTAAGTTGTGTTTCGGAGAATAAAGAAGAAAGATGCTCTTCATGTTGTAGCAATGATTTGTATCACATTCCTTCTCTAAGATGTGTACTTCTTATATTTATTTTTCTTGCCTATTCCCCAGGTTTTTAGTTCAAAGTAAATTATCAAGTTTTTTTTTTGACTAAATCTTGCCTCTTTCCACTTTCTTCCCCTACCCCCTAAGTGTAAAACATGGAGAAAGCAGAATTTTCTGTTTTTTCCATAATGGTTCATTTGTATTCTCTGAACCCAAGACTAAGGCAAGTTCTAATGTCTTACTGTTTTATGTCACCACTGAGGTAGCAGTGACATGCTGGCTGCTGATGAATAAATATATTTATCTGGCTTCTAAACCTGCTTACATTGTTGAATAATGAGCAGATGTTAACAATTACTCTAAATGTCTTGGATATTTTGTAAAACTTTTATCAGACTTAGAGTGGTTTATTGATTTAGTCAGAATCATGCCCCGGGCACAAAACATATTGTCGTATGGGATTCAACATGGGCAGAATGCATGTCCATTAACATTTTAAAACTCCGATACAAGGGCCCTGCTTCTGGAACCTTCTGAACAGTAGGCATCTCTAATATGTTCTTGCTCTTCCTGCATAAACCAAAGCATATTTATTGACAGTTTTTTATGGCCTCACTTTTAAGGATATAACAATTGTATTCTTAAAATACAATTCCTAATTGTACAAACAATTAGGAATGAGAAACAATGAATATAAGATTTGAACACCAACTTCGTTCATTTCAGGTTACATTACAATCCAGCACAGTAACAACTACCCATGTTTGTTTCTAAAGTAAATCACCACAAATCTATACTCCCATTTCTCTGGAATTATGTTTTGTTTTTTGTTCTTTTTTTGTAACATCAAGCCATTTTAGTTGAATGATACAGAAAGTCACTTTGAATTCAAATATAAAATAAGGTCATCCATCATGTTAACAATTTAATTACCTGAGTATATATTTTTCCAGCAAAACAAAAAACCATTATTTGTTGTGTATCTTATTACTGAGTTGTTGCCTCAGGACAGCTTGGCTGTCAGTGGGCAGGCCTTGTGGTAAGCAGTGGTGAGATAGGGAGCAGATAAGCCCGGCAGTCCTCTGCCTTCCTTTCAGGCCCCCTCCATCCGTGTTTCCTGGAGGCCTTACCTCTTAGGGTCCTTGTAATCTTTGTGGCAACAGTGAAATGGTGACTTGTAAAGGCAGCGAAGCATGACAGAGAGAGTGAAAGGTTCGAATGAAATAGAAATGTGATATTTTCTGTCTTCGGAGAGCCCAGGAAATAGGACTCCTGCTGCCGAGCTGGGGTTTGGCATTCAGTCCTCACACTGAGTACAAGGAAAGTTGTGAGATTTATTGTTTAGGACTCATGGAAGAGACAAATTAAACAATGCACTAGTTTCTCTTATTGTTTAAGTAGTTGCCTTCCCAGTGATTTCAGATGAAGGAATAAGTTCAGCACCGAGGAAATGAGAAGATCAGAATAAGGGAGGCAAATTGGAAAAGAACAACTTCTGGGTCCTTCTCAGGGCGTTGGAATTGCAGGGCTACCTCCCTTTTGAGGACTCACCAGGTGGCAGGCAAATGTCTGTAATGTGGGTTTGTTGCTGTTTGCTTGCTTGTTTTTTAATTGTACACCCTCACTCCTACAAATACCGATAACAACACAACCTAATACATTGATCATATAGCAACAATCCTTTCTAATCCGGGGAGTGGTGGACATAAAAATGGCAAGGAATTTTTTTCCTCTTTTTACAATTTTATGCACTATGGTGGTTGGCAGTTTTATTTTGGCCTGATTCCTTGCAGGGAGCGTTGTCAACCGTGGAAGACGGAAAACAAAGACCAGACTTAAACCAACCATTAGTACACGCTGCCTGTTTCCTGGCTGGATAATGTTACAAGAAAGGAAGGTGTTCTATTCTTACTAAGGCTCTGAATTGAGGATAATTTTTGCATTTCAGAGTGGAAGACTAATAAGTGATAGAGACAACAGGGCTTGGTCAACAACTTTGGGTATGAATCACTCAGGTAGCAGAGGGGGAAGCTGCCTGGTAGGAAATCTTTGCTTCTGAACCTCATCCAGGCAACCCTACTGGATCCCGCTCTCATTTAACCTGAGATAACTTAGTTCAAGAAATAGGTTCATTCTGTTCTTGCCTGAAAAAGAGCTACTGATCATTTTATGGTTAAACAAATCCACAGAAGTTTCTTCAAAGTGAATTTCACTGTGGATGATTCAGAAATTGCTGATGATGGCAAGGAGAGGGTAGATTTTCTTCTGGGTTCCTTGATAACTTTACAAATGCATCTGATTTTCACAGCAAACGCATGTTTTCATAAATGGAAACAAATAAAACAGTAGGCAAGGGCTTTTTCAAATGCTTGCCAAGTACATTAAACACACAAAAGTACATTCACAGCGAAAGTTGGTTGAAAACAGCTGTTTAAAAGGATTTTTGTTGAATGTAGTTAACAGCATCATCATTATAAGGCCTGAAGCAAACGTGTTACTGATTACACCCCATTAAGAAATTGGAATGCATTCCCCCAAGGAAACACCATAGCACATGCTATTTGAAAATAACAACCAGCTCCAAAACACTCAGCTAAGACTTTGTTATAGATTGTGCAGCCTATCTAATAAAGATAAAACTCTCAGGAAAATGAGAGTACATCTTATCTTAACTAATCAGAATATTTTTCACAATATTGTTTGGCTGGAGGTTTCCTTGGCGTCTTTCACCTTTTCCCCAAGCTGGCTCTGTCTACTGCAGTCACTCACTTGTAGCTGAAATTCTACAAGAAACCAGATATGAAGGAAGTTCGGAGATTCAACTTGTTATTGCATGCAAATTCAGCTGACCATTTGTTTGAATGTGAAACCCTATATAGTTTTAAGTCAGTTTCTTATCAAATGTTGTTTATCCTGGGAGCTCAGAGTATTCTTCAGGTGGGACAGAAAGCTCTGTTGGGGTCTGTGGGACATGGAAAATTTAATAAGGACCATGGGATTACGGCTCTGAGAAATAATGTTCATGTGTTGAAAAGGCACTGTCAAAACGCCACAGAAGCAGGGCTGCAGAACGTCTGCAGCTCAGCTGTTATTGTCCAGCCTGTGTCTGTGCTGCCTGTCCACCGTGGCACAGACACGGCTCTACAAACACTTTTCATAATGGCCCAGAAGCCTCCCGAGGGCCCTGGGGAGTTAAGCAGAAAGGAATTCAAAGTCCAATACTTGGTAAGAAGAAGTTAAAAAAAAATTTTTTTTGAGGTTTTTATAACTTTACACACATCTGAAAGAGAGGTCAGATTTCTCCTGGTGATGAAAGCGTCACCGCTGGGGACTAACCTCCTTTCACACCATGGGGGCCACACCATGGGCCCTGTTGTGAAGGGCAACCTCCCCTCTCCCACTTCCTGAAAGGTGGGGTCACTGCCCGAGATGGTGAGAAGGACTGCAATGTCCATGGAAGTACTGGTGTCTTATATACATGTAAAACTCAGTGATAATTATGGCGACACGAACATGAGAAATGATATGATAATAAATGAAGAATTTTGTAGTTATTATTTCATTGTGTCATTCACATTTGACTCCTAGTGATGGGAGTTTTGATGAGTGCTCTAAGCTTTGTGAACCTCTGTGTCCTTATTTTTTACAAGAGAATTATGATACCTGTCAAATACAACTTTTGTGAGCAGCACGTTCTTAGCATATATATGGATATTTATCTTTACATTTGTATATACACACACAAATGTGTGTGTGCATATGTATGCTCATATACTTAAAAAAAAGGATGTCAGCATTTTTACTACAAGCATTGCTTGGGGATTCAGGGCCTATTTGAAATTTAAGATTGTGAGAGAGGCCTAATTATTTGTTGAAGGGGAGGAATGTTCCGGGGAAAAGTCCTTCTCCTCCACCAAGGGAACTCTGGAGACCCTCAGGATTAAGCTGAGGCAAAAATAAACTTCTCAGGCTAGAGTACATCCCGGCCCAGAGTGATCAGGGATCCTAATCTCAACGCTCAGGATTCCCAAGACCACGAAGGAGGCTGCTAGAATGTGGCCCCGGGGTTTCTGAAAGGTAATTACATGCCAGATGGCAGTATCTGGGAGCAAGCAGTATCGTAAACACAGTTCCCTATGTCGTAACCTAGACTTCATTTTCCCTTATCGCATGGTTCTTGGAGTGTGGAAGGCTCTACTTGGGCAGAGTCTTGATGGCAGAGCTCTGAACTCCGCAGAGAAGACTGGGCACAAAGCCTGGCACCAGCAATTGGCCTGTGCACCTGAAGGAACTGTTTTGAATGGGACAGTCTTTACAAAGCACCTTTTGTCCGGGCTGACAGTGAGTGTGGGGAAAACTAGTGGAAACGGTGATAAGTTTATTACACCAAAACTTTGATGTAACAGATAAATCTATTATTGATAACGCTGCAACCATGAGTCTTGGGAAATGTTTTTGATAACATGACACAAATATTAGTATTACCAACTATCAGTAGAAGTCATTTGCCAGAAAAAAAATACAGGTGATTTTGAACAAAGGCAATGGTGATAGGGGCCAGCTAAGAGGCCAGGTAACTATGTAACTCTATCACCATTTCCTTTTTCAATGAATTGTGGGCAAAGTAAATAATTTTAAGGAACCTACATGTAAATGCGTTTCAAAAATAGTTTCACGACTTAGAGTAAAATTGATGTATCATCCATTAAAAATGAGAGAGATCCCAGTACAATTGTACCCAGAAATTCTGGAGATGAGATCTATAATTAGAAATTTCATCCTCACAAATGAAAGTGAGCTGGAGGTACATTCTTTATCATATGAATCTTATTCTATCTTATTATTGTTTAAATAATTGAGGCAACTTATTGTTTTTCCTGGCAAGCAAGCTATTTTTTTCTTATTATACAAATAATTATCTCTTCTTTTTTTTTCTTTTTTTTTTTTGAGACAAGGTCTTGTTCTGTCACCCAGGCTGGAGTGTAGTGATGCTGCCACATCCAGTTAATTTTAGAGTTTTGCAGAGATGAGGTCTCACTGTATTGCCCAGGCTGGTCTTGAAGCCCTGGGCTTAAGTGATCCTTCTGCCTTGGCCTCCCAAAATGCTGGGATTACAGGCATGAGCCACCATGCCTGACGTCTTTTTTTTGTAATAAGTATACTCATTCTCTTCCATAAACCCTCATCCCTTTCTCCCTAAATTCTGTAATCATTTACTGAACATCTATTATATTCTAAGTGCAGCTTAAGTTACTAGAGACAGGTAGAGAAAACAGGTTGAATCTCTGATCCTGAGCAACTCATATAACTTCTTTTGTTCAAATTCTAGATGTGACTGAAGTCAGCATATACTTTGAATAACATTGTCCCCTTGGAAAAAAAAAAGTTTCTCATAGTAATGACTGTAAAACAGGAATCTCTCAGGTGGGTGCCCATACGCCAGTGGTTGCGTTGGGGCACAGAAAAAAAAATTAAGACCTGTTTCTACCATTATACACTCATATTTTTATTTGGATTTATCAATATACATATTATTATATCATCTTATATATTAGTACAGTAGCATAATTGATTAATTTACAAATAAATATGTCAATGTATTGGATGTATATACTCAACAAATTTTATTGATAGGGTATGTTATGATAAATGCTTGAGGACTACAGCTCTAGATTACATTCTTAATGAGGGCAAAGGGCCTGGCCATCTTGTTTGGCCTTTTACTGTGAATGGCAGTGTCAGTCACATTTGGGCACCTAATAAATATTCAGCAAAGAATGAATAAATGGGTAACAAATGCTTTCTCTTTCCTTTACAGCTACTAAATAAAAGTGGTCTATTTAATAAATTCATTATTCATAACATGTGACAAAGTACTAGACAGAATATATTTTATAAAAGACCCTGACACAGACATGTTATCTTCTCCCTAGATTTCAGTCTAATGGTAGGTCTATGCAGCATATCTGGGGGGATATCTTCTACAGGGTTTAGCAATTTGATATCCCTAAAACTGCACTTCATGGGCTACTCTTGTGCATACTGCTTACTTGCTTGACCTTGAAAATAAGGTATTGTGTAGTCAACACATGAAGGAATCCAAGGAAGGTTATCTGGTTGATCTCATTTCCTTTCTGGATGGGACAATATAGACAAATAGGCTTATACTCTATTTTAAACAATTCTACATCCTCCCCCAGGAACCTAATTAAGTGCTGGAATTTGGGTTTACTTCTAAGGATAATAGATATTTGGCCAAGAAAAAAAATGTGGTAAAGGTAAGTTCCTTAGGTTTATTGAATATTCAGTGCTTAACATTGTTATTCTTTCTCCTCTTCTTTGTTTCAGTAGAGAGGAGGATGTAGGTTTTGTGAATTCATAGAAAGCTTGGAGGTTGGCAATATAGTCCCAAGGAAATAATGTGCAAAACAACAACAACAAAACCCAGGTGACTAAAGTTTTGATATATTCTCTGCAAATGTGTTCCTTTTACCACTTCCATATTTACAGTTCAATTAAGTTTTGGGTTTTTTTTTTGTTTGTTTGTTTTGTTTTGTTTTGAGACAGGATCTCATTGTCACCCAGGCTGAAATGCAGTGATTCAATCTCAGCTCACTGTAGCATCAACCTACCGGGTTCAGGTGACATTCTAATCTCAGCCTCCCAAGTAATTGGGACTACAGGTGCATGCCACCACACCCAGCTAATTTTTGTATTTGTTTTAATAGAGATGAGGGTTTTGCCATGTTGCTCAGGCTGGTTTTGAACTCTTGAACTCAAGCTATTCACCTGCCTCAGCCTCCCAAAGTGCTGGGATTACAGGCATGAGCCACAATGCCCAGCCCTCAATGAAGTCTTTTACAAATAAAGCAAACATACGATTTTGATGCATGACAAGACAAGCACAATGACAAAAATGAATTTAAATATATCTGGGATCATACTTCAGAGTTCACAAAGCATTTTCACACTGTTTATCACAGTCTCACTCTTAGAGCCAATCAGTATATGTTTACCAACTTTGTGGAGAAGAAATGAAAATTTCAATAAGTAAGTGACATAACCAGGGTCCCGCTATTTCTACACCCAGAGGTACTTCCTCTACATTAGTACTCCTCAGATGGCAATGTGAATGTTATTTACCTGAGGTCCTTGATTAAATGCAGAATCTGATTCAGCATTTCTGGGGTGGGGATGGAGATTCTGCATTTCTCACAGGTTTCCAGTAGGTGATAATGCTTTTCTGCAAAGATCACACTTTGAGTGGCAACATTCTGCATCATATTTGATGAGATTAAAGACAACCTTGTGGACTAGCTTTGCGCAATGTGTTTAAGACATTTCGAGCCAAAGACTTTGAAACTGGTTATGACTGGTTCCTGCAGGAGGAGAGCAATCATAATACCATGAAGAGTTAATCAGTCATTCTCCTTTCTAAACTTCTCTCAAATATGTTCTCTTCTCGATTTCACTTCTGCTGCTTCCATTCGAGTCACCAGTGTCTCTCTGCTGGGCCATCACAACAGCCCCAGATTGTTGGCATCTCTTATTTGCCATCAGCCTCTCCCACTGGCATCAGTTCTTTCTGTCTAAAATACAATGTCATTATGCTGTTCCCACCTTTAAAGGCCCACAATGGTGTTCAATTTCCAATATGATGAAATGCAATTTTTGAGCACAGCATATTAGGGACTTCACAGTTTGACCTGTCCCCTCCATCCATACCTGCAGCTACAGCCTATACTGTGGCCACAACCCCTCCCTATTTAGCTTTAGACACTATATTTCATCTACCCCAAACATCTCACATTTTCCAAACATAGTGTGCTTGCTCTTTTGCTTCCATGGAATTTCATTTCTAAATCTGTTCTATTTCTTTACTAGATCTAGTGACACAAGTTTTACAATCTAGTGAGATACCTGGAAATGTTCCTTACATGAGTATTTGTTGAATGAATATACTAGATGCTTGATATAACTACAATAACTGTCGGATTAGTATGTGAGGTTGGTAAATAGTTACAATATTTGAAAATAAAATAATTAGGCTTGGATATTTGCCTGGATTTCACAAAAAGATTGCTAAAGGTAATGATATTATGGTTAAAGAACGCATGGAAATTGCAGAAATTGCAGAGCAGTTTATTTAGTTGATCTTGACCGATGACATGCTTAGAGTAAAAGCAAAGGGAGGTCCTAACTCTAGGTTGTGCCTCATCCTGTGGCATGTTCCACAGATGTTTCTTTCCCTTCTTGCCGATTTATTTCATTCAGAACAGTAACAATCTGGGTGACACGACTGATAATGTTAGCTGGCCCATTTCTATTTCTCCCCTCTGCCTCTGTTCTATAATTTCTGTGGGACTGCTGTTCATTTCTGTGATCTCCATGGAAGAACTTCAAAGGGTGGTGCTTTTAAAAATCTTGACCCTTTTGTAACAACAATGAAATATCAGTCTTGCTCTTGCAAGCGAAATAGCAGAGCTGTTGCCTTTGGGGAAGCAAGAGAAATGACAATAACCAAAGGGGACAGTAAGACTGTTCTGTTAGAACATCAGTATTGGGTTTTTGTTAAGAAAAGAAACGAAACAGCAAGTTGCCAGACAAGCTAATTGCTAAGTGTAGACTGAATATTGGGCAAGATGTTAAAAACACGTTTGAATAAGTAAATATTAACTAAACAATTAGCAAAGATTTGATTATGCTACATGCAACAAAACGGTATGTGTATAAACACAAAGCCACGTACATACACAAACATGTAAAATATCTTTAATTTTCAGGAATGGAATTCTCTAGCTTTTCTAGTATCAGGAATCTAGAAGTTTCCCTTTTCTTCTTTTTCTCTATTTTCTGCTCCCCAAATTTCCCTTTCTGTTCTACTACTATCTACCTACCCGCTTTCCCTCCTCTTTTTCTCCCTTCATTTGTAAAACATGTTTCCCACTGAACAACTACGTAACAAGCTACTTACTCTGGTCTTTTTTGTGTAGTGAGGGGAAGAAGGGGAGTGTGGTGAGGAAGAAACTGACCCAGCTAATTCCAATGTTCCAGCCAGTGAACAAGACATTGGATTCTAAATATAACACAAAGGCATGATTCAAACCTCAACAAAGATTGAGATTTGTGGTCAGGAGCCCTAAACCAGTTTTAAGTTGTAAAGATCCTGGTTTATTATGGTGGTGGTTGATGTAAGGAGGAGCAAAGCTCCTGCCTAATTTGGAGAGAATTCTTAGAAATTGAAAGTAGAGACCAAGCTAGAAACACATTTGAGTGAACTATGCCAAATCTGAACGAATGACTTCTTAATCTGACCTAAAATTTTATCAAATGACGGGGGCATAGTTTTTATCCCTTTCATTCAGAAGTGACTCAGCAAGTACTCCTGAGCCTGCCTAGGCCAGAGCACAGTGCGACACAATTTATATTTGGAATGTTGGTGCTTTCAAAGTACTGAATCTTTTTAGTGTCTCCACACCTCTGGAAAAAACTGGACAGCTCCCAATATTTGACTTGTCTCTTCAAGGTTAAATAAATGCTCAAACAGTGAATAAGGCAAGGCACCGATCAGAAGGAGCTTGAGTTCGTCATGCATCAGGAACCTTCATTGCTCCCTTTGGACTGTGCTGGCCAAGACTGCATTAAAGCAGTTCCATTGACTATTCAGCTCCACCTTTTCCTTATGTTGTTGTCTGTCATTCTAGTACATTGGTTATCAGACAAATTATGAGAGAATTACGGTGAAGAATCTTGTAGTTATATAGATGAATCTGATAAAACTTTCCAGCTAACCTTTGGAAACCACCCTTAGCAGGTACTGTTTCTGAGATTATCTGAAAGCTTTAATTTTCTATGTTGGCTTTTATGTTACAATTCTCAAAATAAATTTGGAAGCCACTAAGTTTTTACTGCATTCATTTGTCACACTGTGGTTTAAAGTTTATATTGAAGTACTAAAAATAAAATTGATCCCAGTTAAAGGCATTTAGGACTGGATCTAAATGACTTGTAGAATTGGACTTGTCCAATATGCAGACTGAATAAATCACCAGAGATTTTTGGCAAGATCAAGACCTGGTTTGGGTTGTGCATGAAATTCCAATGATAGCCCAGGAATGTCAGGAGGCTTAAGGTTAATGTGGTCCTTTTAAGAGAGAGTGAGAAATAAGAGAGCATTTGTGTGTATGCTGGTACAGAGCCTGATGAAAAACATTAAGAAAATGAACAAATGATATCCCTATGCATTGTTATTAGTTAAGGCATACTGTCATTCATTCAGTGAATGTTTCTGGAGAGTTCACTTTGTTTCAGGAATTGTGCTTGATACTGTGTATGTAAATATAGCAACTGTTTTGTTTCTCTACTAAGTTGGTCCACTTTAGAAACTTTGAACCAGGAAAATAATTAAGATTTCTTCAGGGTTAGGAAAGAAAACTCTGAGACTTCCATGATTAATGGAATGGATTTGCACTTTTCTGGAGCAGATGGTACAGGGGCATCTCTTTGGGAGAAACCCTAGTTGGAAGTCAAGAAGAATGTTTTGTGGTGTGAGTTCCCTTGTTACAGTCATATTTAATAGTTAGAGCAGAGTTCACATCTGGGACCCCTTGGGGAATTAGCCAATGTGAGAACAGTGAACCAAGAGGAAACAGAAGTAATAAATATTGGAAGGCTTAATCTGATCTCTTGCCTGTCTTCAAAGGAAGCTTCATTTGTAAAGGACATGCATGATCGTGAAGAAAGGACCCCCATTAGGCAATGCAGAAATAATAAAAGACTATGTCCAAAGTCCCTGGTATAGGGAGGTTAGAGGACTGGCTCTGTGCTCAACTGGGAGAGTGAAAGAGCTGGACTAAAATTCATCTTTGGTTCCCTTTTCAGGATCCTCTGCTTCATAGGGCGCAATTATTTCCTTTTACACTTCATTAAGATTTATCTGACAAAAAGCTTCTGCATGGAAACAGAAGAATTAGAACTTGGCGAGGCAGTTTATGTTCATTCAACTTTGTTTTTTCTCTCAAGTTTTTCTTTCTTGAGTAAGAAAGTGTCTTCTCCCCTTTTTGTTTTCAGGGAGGGAGTATGTTTGAGCTCCTCCTTGCTTATGGAATCACGAAGAAAATGAACTATTCTTGAATACCCTTCACCCCTAATTCTGAGGGTGAAGACCAGAGAAATACCACTGAGGCAGATATAATATACTTACCCATTTTCTCTCTTACTCTATAATGCTGCCTGATGTAGTTTGAAAGTATCCTCATAATCTAAAAGAGGGGAGGTAGTCTCATGGAGTGAAATCCTGGTACCCCTAGAAAATTATGACACGACTCCTGTGTGTGTGTGTGTGTGTGTGTAACATAAATTAGCTCATGTTGTATGTCTTTTTGCAGTTTGTGTTTTTCATTAAATATATTGGTCCTTCTAATAATAGTAAATAGTTTATATAGTGCTCACTCTGTGCCATGCACTTTCTATGCACTTTGGAAACTTCAAATTATTTAATATAGACTTACTCCATTGTTTTAAATTACATTTAGTTTGGTTAATCTCTAATTTTTGGATACTTAAGGTGATTACTTTTTTTGTTTCTATAAACAATGTTGCATCAGATCTTCTTATGCTTACCTTCTTTCTTGTATAAGGGTGAATGGTTGCAAAGGCATAAAAAAATCTAGTACACATCACCTGATAACAGTGGTTGCCTTTGAGGAGAGGGAGTGGACATAGATTGAGTTGTGGTTCTAGGGGCTTTAGCCTCATATGTCATGTTGTATAACTTTTTTTTTTTTTGAGACAGAGTCTGGTCTGTTGCCCAGGTTGGAGTGCAGTGGCACGATCTCAGCTTATTGCAACCTCCGCCTCCCGGGTTCAAGCAATTATCCTGCCTCAGCCTCCCGAGTAGGTGGGATTACAGGCACGCACCACCATGCCTGGCTAATTTTTTTGTATTTTTAATAGAGATGGGATTTCACCATTCTGGCCAGGCTGATCTCAAATTCCTGACCTCAGGTGATCCTTCTGCCTTGGCCTCGCAAAGTGCTGGGATTATGGGAGTGAGCCACTGTGCCCGGCCATAGGACGTTTTTTTAACAAAAACATAGTCTCATATTACTTGTGTGTTAAGATTATTTTAAAAAATAAATATAACTCTTGAAGTCCTTAGGCACATAACTTAACCAACCTGATCTTTTTACCCCCCACTTTTAAAGTACCACCTACCATAAATACTTGATATGTGGCTATGGCAGACAAATGCAAATGTTATATGTTACCATGCTTTATAAAGTGCTAAATATATTCAAGTGACTCTTATTCTAACATACCTGGATTTCAGTCATCAGTAAAGGTACCTTAGAATCCACAAGAAGTAAATACGCCAGTGAGTGTTCCCTAGTTTTAAGAAGGCTATCATCTGCGTCTAAAAAAAAGAATATATGTTGTATTAGTGAGAATTCAATTCAGCATGAGAATTCACATATAGCTTTGAAATTTCGTATTTACTTATGTAAATACCAACCCTCTTAATTTATTACCACTTTACTTGTTAGAATCAGGAGTACTTTTGAGTATTGGTATTGTGACCAGCATTGCCAACCCTTTTAATCTGTAACTCACATGGTATAGTTTCTGGAGCTTTGTTTCATACAGCTGTTACAATTATACCATGTGACCACCCTGAACCTGTGAGCATGGAGGCACATACATGATCAAATTGTAGCAGTAAAAAAGAGAAAAGAAGAGAGTGAAATTAAATAGTGTATTTTCAATTGCCATTTGAGTATCATTAGAAAACTAAGATATTTATCAGGGTAACAATGTTCCAGCACAGATGACCTTGGAACATTATCAAGCCTTCATGCTCACAAGATATAGCATACTTTAAACACCCTAGGCAGGAGACTTTCCAAAAAAGACCCAATGACAACACCTAGATAACCACTTCAATCCTAAATGAATTTCAGTGATAAAAATGTGTATAAATATCTAACCCTATGAGGATAGAAAATGTATAGTTTGCTCCTTTCTGTGTAAGAATGTTCCCTTCTGCAGCAATCTGTTTTGAGGTCTGATCAAATGTTGCCAGTTAGTTTTGATTTCCTGGCTTTTTAAAAGTCCTTGCCTTAATGTCACTACTCTGGGCCATCCATACTATTTTAGCAGGTCCTAGGATAAGCATTTCTTGCTTTGAGATAACTTAAGGGACACACACAGCACACACACACACACACACTACACACACAGACACACACCTGTACTTTCCAGTGTACCTTTTCAGGTAAAAGTACTTCAATGAAAACTCTCCCAGAAACTTTGCTACTTAGCCTAGTTATTGCCCTGCCTGTTTTCCGAAAGAGTTTTTTCCCTTCTAAACAAGGATTGAGCCAAAGAAAGAATAAAGGTTCTTTATGGTTTAAATATGCCACTCCCTATTGTGCACTTTTATGGAGCGATGACTTTTATTTTAGTTTATATTTTATATCTATGATCGCTTCAAAGTCTATTAAACTCTGGAATAAGAGATGCTCAATAGAACTTTCAGCAGTGCTGAAAATGTTCTGTAATCTGCACTGTCCAATGTGGTAGCCGCTAGTCCTATGTAGCTATTGAGTACTAGCATGAATGAGGAACTTAATTTTTAACTGTATTTAAAAAAATTATTTCACTTTAAATTGTCATATGTGACTAGTCGCTACCATATTTGACAGTGCAGTTATAGATCATTTTGTCATATTCATATAGAACTAGAGAAATTTCAACATTTATATTGTAGACTTTTCATAAGAAAAACTACCCCCTTTGGTTCTATTTAGCATTATTTAATTTGCCTCCAAAATCTGAATTCAAACCCCGTTCTCTAGGGTTTGTTTTGCATCAGCCTTTGATTTCTTCCTGCTCAACCACTGTGCTACATTCAGCTACTAGGTGTTTTTGGTAACTGACATCCAGAAAACAGTGTAGTGCTAGGAAATAGGAAAATATGCTTAGTTCATAATATATGTTACAGGATGGCCTTATTAGATTTCTTTTTCTCATTACCAAGTTTACATTATCACTTAAAACAAGTGAATGTTTATTGAAAGTGTATCTTTCCTCTATTGAAAATCAGGCAGATTTTACAATTGGCAGTACTCCTCACTCATTTTTAAGAAGCTTTGGAGGCTGGGCACAGTGACTCGTGCCTGTAATCCCAGCACTTTGTGAGGTCGAGGCGGGCGGATCACGCGAGGTCAGGAGTTTGAGACCAGCCCGGCCAACGTGGTGAAACCCTGTCTCTACTAAAAATGCAAAAATTAGGCTTGGTGGCACGTGCCTATAATCCCAGCTACTTGGGAGGCTAAGGCAGGAGAATCACTTGAACCCGGGAGGTGGAGGTTGCAGTGAGCTGAGATCACACCACTGCACTCCAGCCTGGGTAACAAAGTGAGACTCCATCTCAAAAAACAAAAACAAAAACAAACAAACAAAAAAAGAAGCTTTGGAGAGGTGTGACAGTTATTCCTGCGTGTTGAGTTTTAGCTATGAGCTGGTTTAGTGGCCTCCACACAGCCATGATGGCACACAAGGACAAAGCCATCCTCTTCAAGGTTTTCCAAGAGCTAAATTGCCAGTAAGTAGGAACTTCCTGCTGCCCTATAGGGCCTTTGAATGTGATTAGGATGAGCAATGATTCTACCCAGAAATGGGTAGAATGTTGACGCAGTAAACATGCAGATTACTCACTGCATACACCCCAGTCTTCACACACGCCGCCTAAGATAAAACTGCTGTAGAGAAACCGTAACATTCCCAAGCCCTTCTCTCTGGTTCCTTCTCTTTACTTAGAGGCCAACCAGGATGCGCAGAAAACATAACTGATACCACTTAGATAATTATTGACTAGTTTTAGTGTTGATGGGGGAGGTTGAATTTCTTTTCTCTTCCTGGTTATGTTTCACTGATGCAATTTGCTTATTTCTATGTGGAAGCATGATGGTTTTTACTCTTTGTGATGAGAACTTCAGCGACTGCAACAAAGGTAATTTTTTAAAGTGCTCCTACACAGCGTATATGGCTTTAACATTTTGAAATATACCCTTTTTAATCTATCTCTGTGATTTTGAGTATGCAGGTGGTGGCGGATATACAAAATCATATAGTATATTTTGTATACCCTTGCTTCTTAACAAATGTTCTGATGCCTTATTTGTGGCAAAGGAATGCTATAGAAAATGTGTTCTTGTGAATTTCTAAGTGCTCACATAAAACAGCATGTGGGCAGTTGAAATACAACCAACTCATGCATGCATTCCTCTTCCTCTTGAATCATTGGAAAGTACCTCAATTTTCCTATTCTGTAGCTGACTACCTCTTTTTCATATTTCTGTGTTTGGGGGAGGTAGTTGGTTAAAGCTGGAGTTAAGGGGATGAGGTGTTTCTCCTTGGCCAGCTTGCTGTCCTCTCACCCTCGCTCCAGCTCTTTCCCCCAGTCCTCTCTGCCTCCCCTCCTCCGCCCTCACCAGATGTGGTGAGGTCGAGACCTCCTGCACCCAGCCAGTGCCCACCCTATGACCCTTTTCTTTCTATTTGAAAAGTGTGAGGGATGGGGTGAGGGGAATGACATTGCCAGACAAAGAGAAGTTTTTCAAAAGTGTATATGCAACTGAATGTGCAGCCACTGGCTTTTGAAGGTCACAGGGGCCGGCCAGGTGTGTAAATGATTTGCTTTCTCCCTTTCTTAACATTCTTATTGGGAAGTCGTCATCCACCCCAGCTTCCAAGATGGTCTCATCAGTATTCAGATGTAATTTAAAATGTATACCAGGACCTTGTCAGAAAATATTTTAAGGATTATCTTTATACACAATATTTTGTCCTCATTTGCTATTATGTCTCTTTAATAATATATAATTTTTTTTTTGTATGACCAGGTTCCTTCTGCCCCTATTTCTTTTACCTCAAAATATTCTAGGGACAACGTAAAGAAAGCTACTTTGAGTTTGTCTCTCTAACTGGTTGTGTGGTGCATTGAGAGGGCTAAGGCGACTGCTAAGTTTTCTGTAGCTCCAGGAATCTGTGATTCAATTCCTTCCAGAGCCTATGTATGTCTCTCCCCAACTCCCATGTTAGCCACTTCTTCTCTTTGACTCCCATGAATCGTGTTAGATCTCCAGTAGTCCCTGGGTCCTACTCTGGGAACTAACGCACTTTCATGAGTCTCAGGAGGGACTCCTTTGCGTTTAACAATGTGAATTCACCCTGCCAAAGGGTTAATCTTCCCAGACTAAGTGCAAGCTGGGTAAAATAAGTGAAGATCAATGGTTGAACCCTGCCATGAGTAGGGTATTCAATCATGCAGGTTTCCAGCCAGATTTTTAGAAATTTGCATCACAGAAGTCACCTGGGTGTCACACTCTGAGGAACGCTGGGTTAATGTGTGGTGAACAGAAATATCAAGTTTATGCCTATAGGGTAGTTTTCATTGGTATGAGCTTAAGCACAGAAAAATGGCCTTGATGGTGTTAATTTTTTTATGGGCAGTTACACGATGGCTGGTCTCAGAATGTTAGCTGCATTGTTGCAGAACTAAAAATGTTACCCTGAGACATTTTAAGAGAGTAATAAATATCCTGTTTTAAAACATAGACTTTTTTTGGGGGGGTGAAAATTCTTTTTTTTAATTATCTTTAAGTTCTAGAGTTCATGTACACAACATGCAGGTTCGTTACATAGGTATACATGTGCCATGTTGGTGTGCTGCACCCATCAACTCATCATTTACATTAGGTATTTCTCCTACTGCTATCCCTCCCCCAGCCCCCGACCCCACCACAGGCCCCGGTGTGTGAAGTTACTCACCCTGTGTCTATGCGTTCTTGAGTTCAACTCCCGCCTATGAGTGAGGACATGCAGAAAACACAGACTTTAACACATTATAAACTTGGAAAGTCTTTTTTGGTTATTGTTGTTGTTTTAATATCAGAGTGTTAAGGATGCCTTTTCCTTTCCTGGCTTTCTCCATAAGCAATTGTTTGGCTTGGTAATTTAGCAATTATTTGATTGTTGAAACACTGGGTATTTGTGCTTTAACAAAAACATGCCTGGTGATGAGACTGTGTCCTTTTATCAGGACAATCTGGCTTCATGACGTGAAGACGTGGCTGTGCTCAGGGCTGGGGGCTGCAACCCCTGCTGTACTGTGCCAAAATAGTCCTTTGATGTAGAGGGAGTGGCTCCCAAGAAGGGCAGGTGTAATTTCCAGACCTGGATTGCATGAGTTTGATGCATACTCAGGAAACTACCTGTAACCTTAGTGGTTCTTTGGGAGATAGCTATACTATGGGATTGACTCTTTTGGAGAAATTGGACTTGTCTTTGTTACTGTCTACATGGAGTGAAGTGGTTAGGCCAGGGAAAATTATATCTCACACTTAAATGTGGACAAGAAGGACTCAAAGTCTTGTCAACATTTTCAAAACATAAAAGCAGTATTACAAAAAATTTAAAAATGAAAAATAATTTTTACTAAAGTTTTGTTTGGCTCTACCTAATCAATTTTCTACAGCTTCAACTTTTTCTTGATTAATATTTTACCATGAATTTGGGCCAGATATTGCATAGTCTTTATGATTATTGTTGTAATTAAGTATTAGTCCATCCAGGTGCAATAATTTACTTATTTTTTCCTTTAGTGTTAGTTACTTGCATGGTTTAAATTTATACTATTAAATGTAACACCAGCATGACAACAACAAAAACCCTCCTGAATGTAGCTTTTACCTATTGTCGATAGGTATTTAAAGAAAATTTCTAGCAGTAGAATTATCAAGATTATAAACACTTTAATATTTATATACATATTATAAAATTTCTGTTCTTGCTTTCTGAAAGGGTTATAACAGTTTTCAAAGCTTTAGGATATAAGTGTACTTTACCTGCACTGAGTTTAATATTTAACATAAATGTGTTTAATATATAAGTTGTGGAATTATAATTAGATATACAAATATTATAAGTTGCATATAAGTATATACACAAATGGATACAGATATAGACATAATCTGGGAGCTTAAATTCCTACTTCAATAATTCGTGAAAGTGATCAATTTTTTCACATATTTAGGATTTATTTTTCACTTTTTTGAATGTCTATTCATGTCCTCTATTGCAGTTTTTATAAATTTAACTTAACCACTTAGCTAGATGCCAACCCATCATTTAAAAATGTATCACTTATTAACCAGATTCCGATACCAGGCGTATAGGCCAGAACACTCTCCCTTTCTTACCGGGATCAGTGAGTTTATAACTACTATACATAGTCCTTTTTTGTTGAGTGAATTTGAATATGCACAGTGAAATGATTCTTTTTTAATGACTCTGTAAGGTAAATGCACAAAACACCTATGCTTTGGGCCAAGTGAATGTGAAATACACACACACACACACACACACACACACACACACACACCCCTCTGTATACGTATGCAGCTGTTAGAAAGGTAAAATTTAAACAAAAATATTTCTATTTTCCACTTAATGGATAATTATTGCCATAACACAAACCTACTCTCTTTTAAAGTTCGAATAAAATTGAAGAAACCAAAGGTGTTTATGTAATTAAAAATAGCACCAAATAACTAAAATAATTAGCTTTAGGTGTTAGAGAAGTCTTAAATGATTCAAGCACCTGCTCAAGACATACTTGGGTGCCAGAGATAAATGACACTCCCATTTTTCTAGCATTAAGTGAGGTTTAGTGAGGAATTCCTATTACGGAGAGTATGACCAGGATTTTTATTGAGCAGAAGGCCAACAAATTAAGAAGCATGTTTTAATTTGGCAAGAGAGTAACTGGAATCCAGTTACATTTTCTGCCATGGCAAACCTACAAAATGAAGTGATATTTTTCATTCTCGAGTCATACTCTGAGTGTGTTTTGAGTTCACTGCAACTAAACTCAGTGCCTTCTAATTAAAGTATTTTGTCCACATGTATTCGGAATTGGTTAGCAGGGAGAGTTTTTTAATAGGTGATTTCTATTACAAGGAATCAATCAACTGATTTTTTTTTCTTTTTAAAGCTGTATACAGATATAGGATGGAGAAATAAGCAATCCTTTTCAAAGAGTTAAAAACTTAGCACGCTGACTTCAGCCTTCACTTAATCATTAACTTAATATGCTCCTTTGGATAGATAGAGCATTCAAAAAAGTCTCCATGCCTCAGTGTATCAATCTAGCAAAAGACAGCAGCAACATAATAGCAGGCTGACCACCTAGGAACAGCGTGAGAACACGAAGGTAAACACATGGAAATGGGCTTTGTGTGCACCGAGAGGAATGCCATTCACAGATGCAAAGTGGTGTTCAAAAACTAGTTCTCATAAGGCGCTTATTATTTCTCAAAGAACTCCTTGCTCCTTGAAAATTCAGACCCTTCATCTTACCAGGATAGGCCGGACTTGCTGCTGTTTACCAATTAAATCCACTTAGTAATTAGAAACTGTGTGTCTTCCGCCCACTCCTCAATTTCCCTCTCCCCACCTGAAACTCTTAAACAAACACTGGGTCTGTGATAAATGGTGCATTTTAATAAATGTTTTGTAAAGGCCAATTATGCAGTCAATATTGAAGTGTGCAATAGGAAATACAGCTGCTTAGCTATAGGGAAGATGTCTACATATTACTGGCATCTGTTCGGTAGGTAATGTTCTTAAATGGCCTGGCCTTTCTCCAGACTTTGATTATTCATAAATCTGTTGAGTGTGGTAAGTTGCACTATTAGCGTTTAATCTTTTATTGAAGCAAACTCAGGAGACTGAAATCTATTTGCTTTAGCAAGCTTGTTCACTGATAAAAGTATGATGTAAAATTTTCCTTTTGTGAATTCCTCAGTACAAGAACAACACAGCTGGGCACAGCACAGATCATATTTATCTTTTCATTAACTAAAGTACAAGAAGATAGCATCATTGGAGTCTTATAAGAACGGACTGCTAAAGAACAGTTCTCCTCCTGTTTGCATACCCACTTGAGAAAAGCTTTCCAAACAAGTATTTGAGATACTTATGAGGAAAAAGCTGGTTGACTTGTCCAAAGAAGACCAAGTGAATGTATATAAAGTGGTTGGATTTCAGATAACATTTTTCCCCTGAGTGTTTAGGTTGGTTAAATATTAGAGGAGGAGAGATAATAACACTGTTTGTCGCCATAAACTTAGACATACATCTTTTTTCACAAGATTGGTATGAAAAGCCTATCAAAGATTTTCCATCCCAGATGATTTAGTTTCAACTTGGTAAAGGACATTGTAGATGGAGCAGCATTGTTTGGATTATTTCCAGGAACCTGGAAAATTTGTATAGAGTTTATCATAGATATACTTTTTTGCTTCTTGTGAATAACATAATAACTAATTGGTTGTGTGGTGCTTATTTGCAATGTGCACTATACTTGACAATTAGGGGACATCTTTCAGAATGGAATAAGTGACTTATGGCTTATATGCATTAATGTAAATTCTTTAAGTGGGTGAGTAAGACAAAATTATGGGAGTCTTCTCTTCCTTTTCCTGCATCTCTGGATCATGAGGATTGTGATTATTCGTGTTTCTATAGTTCCTCCAACCCCTGGTAAATGGCAAGCAACTATTGGACTCTGAAAAAAAAAATGGACTATGCTAAAGATATATTCTCCTTTTGTCTTTTCTACTACATTCTAGTAGTATTCAGGAAGGATTAGGGAGTGTGGAGAATACAGAAGGGAGGCCCTTTTCCAGTCAAATGCAGTATTACTTCAATCGCCTTGAGTTCAACTCTTGCCCAGAGCTGTCAAACATAGGCTAATGTTCCATCCCAGCGGTGAGGTTAATTTATTACCTACTGCCCACCCCCTCAGCCCCACAGGTCCCTTTCTTACATAGAGCTAGAAGCTGGTAAGGGCAGCTCTTTCCTGCCTCCATTTACCTATCCTGGTCTCATTCCTCTTTCCTTAGGATCATCCAGTCCAACTCACTTATTTTATAGAGAAGAGACCTGAGGCCATGAGATGTAAAGAGAGGTTTTAAAGGCCATACGGTTTATGAAAAGGCAAGGATTAGACACTGGGCCTCAATCAACACTTTTTCAACTTCCCTATTATGTCTGTGTGAGTAGCAGAGACCCCAAAAACAGTGGCTTAAAATTTAAAAGAAATCTGAAGACTGGCAGGCAACTGTTGGTATGGCAGCCCCATGATGTTCTCAGGAACCCTGGATCCTTCTAGCTTCCTGCCGTAGTATCATAAGATGTGACCTTCAATCTCATGTTCTCAAGATGGTTGCAAATCGTCAGCCATGCTGTGCATGTTCTAAGCAAGAGAAAGCTAAAGAACAATGAAAGTAGTACAAGTCCATAAGTCAGTCCCCTTTGAAGGGCTTTTCTGGAAGTCTCCACCCAATGATGACTACTCTTTTTTTTTTTTTTTTTTTTTTTGAGACGGAGTCTTGCTCTGCCGCCCAGGCTGGAGTGCAGTGGCCGGCTCTCAGCTCACTGCAAGCTCCGCCTCCCGGGTTGACGCCATTCTCCTGCCTCAGCCTCCCGAGTAGCTGGGACTACAGGCGCCCGCCTCGTCGCCCGGCTGGTTTTTTGTATTTTTTAGTAGAGACGGGGTTTCACCGTATTAGCCAGGATGGTCTCGATCTCCTGACCTCGTGATCCGCCCGTCTCGGCCTCCCAAAGTGCTGGGATTACAGGCTTGAGCCACCGCGCCCGGCCCCGATAACTACTCTTTCTTAATTGAACCTAGTTGCAAGAATCTGGGAAATGTAGTCCATTCTTTCTCTCCCTCTCTTTTTTCTTTCCTTCCTTCATTTTTTCCTTCTCCCTCTCTCTTTCCCTATAATGACCTGAATAAAATTGGATCTATTAGTAAGGTTAAAAAAAAAAAAAAAGCAATTGATATTGAATAGGCAACTTCTTGTCTCTGTGCCCTTATATTTCACATTAAGTAATTATTTTAGGATTTGGAAGCCTAATAATGTTTTACAGCAGATTTTCCTTTAGTAGTATGTCCTCAAATTGCCAATATTAAAGATCAAATATAATATGGGACAAGAAGTACAGATTGCTTTATGTGAGTGAAACAATGGGAGGAAGGCTTAGAAACTATTGTCTCTGAACTGTGTTGGCTCTCCACGGTCAGTGAGACACTGCTTCTATTGTTTCCATTGGCTTGGAAGTGAGCCTGGAGACAAATACTGATGCTGACTTCACCTAGGTATGCTTCATAGATAACAACAAAAATCATTTAACTATTTAGAAGTAAATAGTATGCTTATTTTGCCCTGCACGTTTAATGGTTATACCGTTTTCAAACGCTTGAAATTGCAACCCATGTTAAGTAACTTAGAACTTTGACTAACAATGATATAATTACCCAGGTCTTAATGTGGGCAAGTAACTGTACTCATACATAACTTTACTAACAGATGCGTTTATGGGCAACACTGAGGAGGAGTTACTTGCCAATTTCTCATTGGTCATGAGATTTATGGTGCTGCCTGGCTATGAATTTGTCTCCTACTAAGGTTAGTTTCCTTTTTTGAGTTAATTCCATTTATTTATGGTGATCTAAATGTAAGATAATTATTTAGAGTAGGAAATTACCAAAGTAAAATTCCTCCTTGATTTCTGACTGGCAGCCATGTTACCTCGTAAATAACATCCTGTATGTATAGATTTTGTTCTTGACGGGATACAGAGTAGAGAACTCTGAAGACATCAAAGAGATTTCAAGAAGCAATAATGCTAGAAGACTCCCACACCTGGAAATCCATTAATGTTACTCTGTCCCCTGAGTAAAGAGTGGCTTAATAGCACAGTACTGCTGCCTCGTACCTCCTTTTCCACTGACTACCACTAGTACTGCACAATGGACAGGAGGTCCTAGCGAAGGGAAAGGATTATAGAGAATTAGAATCTGATATGCCACCTGCATGAGAAAACATAGGAAGTACTGGGGGTAGAACACATCCTCTTGCATTAGACCTCTCCTTAAGCATGTGACTTGGTATGCATTATTAACTTACTATTTTATTTTCCCACTTTTAGTGTTCCATTGTGCTCAGGGCTGGCCAGTGGCCTACGGGTTCCCAGCTCTCTGATGTCACACATTCCTTCATTCTAAATCTCTAGCTTGAAAAGAACCTTATGATGACACTAATCAACTTCAATCTTCCAATGATGACTTCTATGTCAAATGCTAAACTCTCTCACTATTTTGAAAACTGGATATTTAGAACTACAAGTTAGAGACAATAATATCAGTACATACCTTACCAAATAATTTTTGCACTTTCTTGCTATAGAGAAGGATATTACAAATATATTGATTTTCAAGTAAGGGAGTTTCTTTGGAGCCCATCTCTGTCTGCCCCCACAGCATGGTCGGTCCTCTGTCTGCATTCCATCATGCCTGCCTGCCACGTCTTATCAGTTCAGAGCCCTATGAAGAGGGTCCTATATATTAGCCACAACATGACCTATGTGGACAGGATCATCCTTAGTAATTACTCACTGGTAGAGAAGTGATTTAGAATGAACAACTCAACGATGCCATTATTTACCATACATCATAGCCATGGATAAGGTTAAAAAAAAATCTTCCTTCAAATTCGGGTTGATTTATATATCAAGAATATTGGCAACTGAGCTTTATCTAACTTTTTTTTTGTTTTGCTGCTGCTCAAGAAGATCCTAGTTGGTAGAGATCCTGACAGTTCCAGTTCCTGACTAATGTAACTACTCAAAGCAACAGTTAGCCCTAAGCACAGTCCCCAGCCAGGATCTTGGCAAGAGTCCATGGGAATAATCTCTTTCTCTTGGCAGCTGCCTGAACAGCAGTTTGTGGAAAGGACTGCTGTCAGTTGGCAGGATGAGGGTGGGTCTCTACAGCACATTAACTGATGCTTGCTCTTTATGTAGAAAACTTCAGAAACTTGTATAAAATAAATAAATTAAGCCAGTATAGTATGTGGTAATTTGGACATTGTATTTGAAGCAGAGATATATCTCATAGTTGGAAGGATGAGAGGTTACAAGAAAAATGGCCCCTGATTATTTATTTCCTAGGTCTGTTACTCAACTTCTCTGTATCTGCTTTTTTATCTGATTAACAAGGATGTTGGATTAGAAGAATTCTAAGGCTCCCTTCCTGCTAGCATTCTGTGGCTCCATATGGACTAGATAGTCTTAGAAATGCAATATCTGCACTTGATACTTCACTTTTTTAAAAAATTGATTTATAACACTGCTACTTCCACAGAGCACTTGAGGTAGCTTGCAACAAAAATACAGATACACTAAAAACAAAGACACGTATAATAAGATAAATACTGAGAAGTAAAAGAAAGGAGAAAACAGTATATTCAATCAATTTTGATGAATCCTAGAAGAAAGTATAGAATCTGTCTCTCAGCCTCCCATGAGCCAAGGCAAAAACAAAAACCAACAACAACATCAACAACAAACCACCACCACCAATTTATAGAAAAGAAAGTAGCAGTAGTGTTTATTTTCCCATTTTTGGTTGTTAGATTCAATTTTCCCTCAGGAATTTGGAAGTTAGGTAGTATGTCATAACATTTGGCAGAGTCCACTTAGATTTCAGGTTTTGATTCTATGGACATACATCCTGAACCTAGAATACCTGGCATCTGAATCTACTCTGTATGGAAGTGATCATATTCCTATTCTCTCTGCTAACTGACACCATCATTTTTCTTATCTCTACGTTTACTTTCACTACTGCTCTGGGCCATAGTGGGTGTTTTTTTCCTTGTGGAATACAAAAATAATTTTCATTTGTTATCTTGCTATCAACATACTATATAATTTGAAATATTAAAAGGAAGCAGAAATAATTTCATTTAAAAAAGATTTCATTGACAGTTTAGGATTTGTACTCATATTTTTCCTACATCCCCAGTTCCTTCATGCTAAAACAAAAGGGAAGACATTACTATGTAAGCAAACAGGCCCTTTTTAGCTATTATAATCAATCTTTATTAACCTCTGATAGTCCAATTACCATTTACGTTAAGACTGAACTCAAAATTTTATTCAATATTCACTAATGAAATTAATTGAGGTCTAGAATTACCATTTCCCCTTTCATTTATTCATAAGTAAAACAATGTTTAAAAATGAACCGTGCAGCCGGGCGCGGTGGCTCAAGCCTGTAATCCCAGCACTTTGGGAGGCCGAGACAGGCGGATCACGAGGTCAGGAGATCGAGACCATCCTGGCTAACCTGGTGAAACCCCGTCTCTACTAAAAAATATAAGAAACTAGCCAGGCGTGGTGGCGGGCACCTGTAGTCCCAGCTACTCGGGAGGCTGAGGCAGGAGAATGGCATAAACGCGGGAGGCAGAGCTTGCAGTGAGCTGAGATCTGACCACTGTACTTCAGCCTGGGTGACAGAGCGAGACTTCGTCTCAAAAAAAAAAATGAACCATGCTCGTGTGTGTATGTGTGTGTGTGTGTGTGTGTGTGTGTGTAAGTGCTCTGCATATGATCAAAAGAGAGATTCACACCTAGGAGTTCCTGTTCTGTCAATATTCGGTGGCAGGACTTAAATATCTTTCATCTTGAAAAAAAGGCAACAAAGTTTAAGTTCAGCTCATTGTTTAAGGTAATTAATGGGTTTTCTTGTTTACGGTCAAAGACAAGACATGAGTAAGTGTTAGGGAAAGAGGCAGCTGAGCTGAGGTAGTGATTGTTTCTCAGTTCCATCCCCAGCCCTTGCAGAGGTAGCAAGCAGCCTGGGGCATCTTTAATGTAACTCCTTGCCTCCTATATAAAAGGCAAAAACAAAACAAATTCATTTTTTCCTGTTATTGTATTAATCACAGCAATTAATGCTAGCTGCCTCAACAGATAAATCTCATGGCTTCACACAACAGTTTATGTCTTAATCGATGTCTGATGCTAGTTGATGGGGGGCTTTCTCCAGAAATGAGTTTGAGGGCCCAGGTTTCTTGTGACACTCCACTGCAATAAAAGGCTTCTAAGTTCACCCTGGGAGGAGAAGAGAATAGTGGAGAAGAATCACAGACTCTAAAGAGCCCAGCCTAACGTGACCCATGGCCTTCACCTACATTTCATTGGTCAAATTAAGTCCCACGACTCTCTATCAGGGCAAGCAGAGCTGGGGCATGAGATGATTAAATGTAGGAATTGATACAGTATGGGAAAATTTGAGACAACTTTTTCTTGATATCTGAGAAGCATCTTGTGTAACATAAAACTGATTGCATGATGAATTAGGGAGGCCTTCCCAGAGGAGACATTTTAGCTGAGCTTTTACGTTTGAGTAGGAGTTTGGTCAGGAAGGGCATTTTAGGCACAAAGTCCTATTCTCCTGTTGTGAGAATCAGATACCAAAATATGTGCCAGTGTTCTTTGAAAGTAAGGGTATATTGTTATTATTAAAATGCTATTGGTTAGTAACAGTCTTTGTCCAAAAGTGGCAAGCTTTATTTTTAAAAATCAGAATGTTACTATTAAAAGTTAGAATGTAAGCTCATTTAGAGCAGCAAATTTTTCTTGGCTCGTGTCCATTAGTTTATTCTAAGCTCCTAGATTGGGGACTGGCACAAGATAGACATTCCATAAACATTTGATGAGCAAATTACAGAACTTGTAAAGTACTCAGTCCTACTTTCTTTTTCCTGCAAAGACTAGGGGCAATCGCTTTTATTAAAATGGTCTCTTTGTAGCTATAGATAGCATGTTGAGTCAGTATTTAGAAAAAGAATGTGCCTGTCTGTACTTCGGTATTCGTAAGCATAAAACCACACAGGTGGGCACTGCCCAGCAAGTGGTTAGGACCACGGGCACTGTATCACTGACATATTCTTCTTCGTTTCTTTCTTTCTTGTTGTTGTTGTTGTTGTTGTTGTTGTTTGTTGATGGAGTTTCGCTCTTGTTGCTCAGGCTGGAGTGCGATGGTGTGATCTCAGCTCACTGCAACCTCCATCTCCCGGGTTCAAGCGATTCTCCTGCCTCAGCCTCCCAAGTAGCTGGGATTACAGCTGCCCGTCACCATGCCCAGCTAATTTTTTGTATTTTTAGTAGAGACAGGGTTTTGCCATGTTGGCTGGGCTGGTCTTGAACTCCCGACCTCAGGTGATCTGCCCTCCTTGGCCTCCCAGTGCTAGGATTAAAGGCATGAGCCACCGCACCCGACCCTTCTTTTGTTTCTTAATCGGCATGCACTTAAGAAAAAGATAATTGTGGCTAATTTATACAGAACTGTAAACATCTCACATGAATCATTTGGCATGAGGCACAATTAGTCAATAAATATAGTGCTCTATGTATGTAAAATCTATTTCCAAATAAAAGCTAAAGAAAAATAATTTAGATGTATTAATAAAGAAAAAATATGTTTGTTTTTTAGAATATCAGTTTGTCCCTTACAGTAATGTAAAATTACATTTCTTTTATCTTTAGGATATAACATTTCAAACAGAGGCTATTAATTTTTACACTATTTGTAAAGAAACAACTTGAGAGGCAACTTTATTATGCAACCAAGATCATGAAGGGGATGAATAAACCAACTACTTAGAAAAAAAAAAAGTGTTCTGTCATCATGGAACGGTTTTCATTGTTCCTTTCTTGCATTTTTGGAATCACTAGAATGAATCTCTAGAATGAATCTCCAATCTATACACTGAATTCTCACACACGATAAATACCATGATTTCATTAATGATTAAATACTTGTCTGAAGTATAACTTTTAAATATTCAGTGATGATATTCATTGACAAGTGACAAGTAAATCTGTTTCTCCTGCCTGTAAGGAAATTTAGGGATAAATATTGATCCTGTCTTATTTCTCTCAGAAGCTTCTATATTGACCCCAAAATAGAAAAATCTAGATTTTATTCCAACACATATTATCATCCTCGACAAGTGCAGAAACTGAAAAGGGAGAAAAGAAAGCTCAATGTATAGCTATTTTAGCAGCCTTTGATCATGTTGGAATATGGGCGGTGAATGGAGACTGATAAACTCATGCAGTTCTTTGCCATAAAGGCTACTTTAGCGTGAAGCCAAAAAATGAGAGGGGTAGGCTTACTTTTCGCAGATTTAACCAAGAACAATGACACCATTTGCAACCACAGTGCAGAGCCAAAAAAAAAAAAAAATCATTGCATGCTTGCCAGCATATGCTCCTTAGAGAATAACTGGAAAATGAGAAACGCCTGTCAGAGATTAAGTTCTATTTCTAATGCAAGCACAAAGCAGACTGATGTCTTTTTAATGAAAATGAACATATTACAGCAGATGAGTTTTATTTGTTAGTTTTAATGTAAGTTCTTTAGAACTCTGGTTACTGGGTATACTTTTTTAAAAAGACAAATTTTAGAATATGATGAGTAAGTCTAGCCAATTTTGGCACCAATATAACTAGAGCTTTTAGTGGATCAAATGTCAGGGAGTCCAATATTATCTAAAAATAAAGGGACACGAACCTATTAATGCCCACTAATAAGAAATTAAAATTAGAGATTAATGAACATTTCCACCATTTTGTACCTACTGTCATAATAGTTAACATTTAAATCGTTGCTCTGTGTCAGTCACTACTCTAAGCACTTTAAATGCATTAACTCATTAATCCTTCATAAGAACCCATTTTGCAGGGGAGGAAACTGGGTCGGAAAGAGATTAACAAATTTGACCAAGATTACACAACAAGTAATCTGTGAAGTTGGGATTCAAGCCCACACTGTCAGGCTCCGGGGGTTGTAGCTTTACACAACATCGACATATCACCCTGCTTTCAGCAAACATATTCTTCATTGAATGCTTTTAGTCAATATGCTCTGGACTCAAGCTCTCCATTGAGAAACAGGAAAATATGTTTTTTTTGAGGCAGGGTATTACTCTGTTGCCCAAGCTGGACTGTAGTGACCCAATCATGGCTCACGGCAGCTTGACCTTCTGGGGTCCGGTGATCCACCTGCCTCAGCCTCCCAAGTGGCTGGAACTACAGGTGTGTGCCACTGTGTCAGGCAAAAATTTTTTAAAATTATTTTTTGTATAGATGGGGTCTTGCTATGTTGCCCAGGCTGGTCTAAAACACCTGGGCTGAAGCAAAGTGCTTGGGCTCCCAAAGTGCTGGGATTACAGGTGTGAGCCACTGTGCCCAGCCCAGAAAATATTTTGCCAGAAGAAATAAAGCATGATCATAATAGAATCCAGAAATGAAAGCCTAGCACTAACTGATGCCCTTAGGCCTGATCTTCAAGCCAGTCATACTATATAACGTAAGATTTGAGCCGGTGTCGCTATCTTCAGACATGTAGGAGGAACTGATCTAACCATGGAGAGTTGTACAGTGGCAGTTATTAGGACAGCCCAAATTGTTTCTCCAGTAAACAAACAAACAAAAATTAGGGCCCTTTTTCTTTTTGTCCTGGCTTCTGTCTTGGCTACCTTGGCCACATAGTGTCATCTGTTAAATATAATACAACTCATTAGGGCAGTCTTTGATGAAGGATGGCATCAGAAACTCAGTATTTAAGCTTAAAGTGCTACATATTTACGATAGAGTAGAGAGCCTGAGATTTGGGATGCAAAACAATAGATGTCATATTGTCTGTTCAGCATGTGACCTGAGTCTCATCTATAAAACAGAAATGCTAGAAATGACCACTTTATTTGCTTATTTTAAGAGTTACATAAGTTTAAACATGTGAATACAATGTGAAGGCACTTTTAACTGAATGCAGATAATAGCCGATATTATTAATCTTAAATACCTCCAGGTGACTTGATGAGTGTTAGGGCAGCCGAGGTACTTAAAGTGTTTGTAACAATACTTTTATTTAGTGACTTTGAAAAATACAGCCTACTGATTACTCTTCATTTACAGAAATTTGGGATGAGTGTATCTTAAGTTGTTAGAGAGCAAGACATAATCCCTGAAGTAAGCATTATCTAAAAGGTAGAAGTGAGCTGCTAACTAACAACAACGACACCTCAGAAGCACAGAGGTCAGAGAAAGGAGCCAAGAAGAGTTTGATGAAGGGGATAGAGCAGGAGTGGTTACTCCACAGTTTAACATGGCAATTGACTCAGAATTTAGGAGAACAATAATAGAAATACTAATGGATTCATCTTTTTGATGGAGCAGGGAGGAGCAGGGAGCTAGACGTGTCCAGGCATCTCTCCTGTCCTATGGCTCAGGGCCTCTTTTCACTGAACCTTTTTCTACTGATGACTCAGTGTATCTACTGGATCCAGCTTAAAACACATTGATACCAACATCCAGCATCTCCCGAAGGAATGAATAAAAGAAAATAACCTATGACTTGGGTAACTTGCTTCACCTCCTGGGCTTCAGTTTCCAAACTGTAAAATGAAGGTTATTGGAAGTAAATAAATTTCAAAATCACTTCTAGTTCTAATCTCTGGTTTTCCAGATCTTTCTATAGTTCTATAGTTCTTTCCCAATGTATTTGTCATACATTTTCTGGAATCTACTTTTTCTTTTTCTTTCTTTTCTTTTTTTTTTCTTTTTTTTTTTTTTTTGAGATGGAGTCTTGCTCTGTCACCCAGGCTAGAGTGCAGTGGCGCGATCTTGGCTCACTGCAACCTCTGTCTCCTGGGTTCAAGTGATTCTTCTGCTTCGAACTCCTGAGTACCCGGGATTACAGGAGCTTACCACCACACTCAGCCAAGTTTTGTATTTTTAGTAGAGATGGGGTTTCGCCATGTTGGTCAGGCTGGTCTCAAACTCCTGACCTAAAGTTATCTGTCCACTTCGGCCCCCCAAAGTGCTGGGATTACAGGCATGAGCCGCCATGCCCGGCTACTGCGTGTTCTTTGCTTGTATTTGGGGGTTACACTGATGTCTTGAAATGAGATATCGGCCGGGCGCGGTGGCTCAAGCCTGTAATCCCAGCACTTTGGGAGGCCGAGACGGGCGGAT
>NW_016815803.1:587616-610331 GCF_001698545.2 Rhinopithecus bieti | reverse complement strand
AAAAAAAAAAAAAAAAAAAAAAAAAAAAAAAAAAAAAAAGAAATGAGATATCAGCATAGGTTTCTATCAATAGATAATATATAGGTTACATCTCTAAAGGAAGTGGAAGCATTTATCCACACCATTATAGCAGCTCCTCCACAGCTCACCGGTTTTACTTGATGGTTGAGGAAAGGCCAAATGATTGTGTGCTAGATGGAAAAAAGGGAAAGGAAAAGGGGATAAATTTATACATTCAAGTTTTCTCTAGAGAAGCAGTCACCTTCGCCCTCCTTGGCTGAGGTATCATAGCCCCAAAGTAGGAAGAATTAGAACCTAAAATTGTGCAAAAATTTCACAGAATTTGAGGATTTTCTTCAACTAGACCTTGAATAAAAATATGAAGACTAAATAGGTGACTAGCCTCAGTCTAATACTGCATAGAATAAACTGTTTCACCAACATAAATATAGAGTGGTAACAGGAGATTGATAAATTTTGGTGGAGAATTTAAGTTTTAATGCCAGAAATTCAAAATTATCCTGGCAGAGGAGAAGGATATGCTTAATGTTTTCTGGAAGACACATGCAAATTACCTCATTTTTGAACATTCCCTAGAGGCTATTATTATTATTTTTTATCCCATTCCCAAGTATTACTCACGAAGTGGAAAGGGATGACCAATTTCTTAAAACACTCTTGACACTCTTTGGTGCTTAGAATGTCTATTTGTAGCCTCCGCTGAAAGCTTAGGTACATGTACAGCAATCTATTTATATTTACCTTGTTTTGCTCCTTCTTTTTTCTTTTAAACATGGATATTATTTTAATTCAATTTAAAAAAAGTAACCACAGGATTTTCAAAAAACCAACAGAATTCTCATTTTTGGACCACTTAAGAGTCGTTTTGCTTACATCCATCATCTCTGTGCTGGCTGTCTTCCTGGCAGCCTGCCGTGAAGCTCTTTCTGTGTGCTCAGCTCTAGCTTTCCTGTTCTAAGACTTATTTAAGAAGAATCAGCATCTTGCCCTCTCGGAAGTTAGGAGATGGCTCTACACCTACTCTGCAATGACTAGGACCCTGGGAAATTACAGCTGTTGGCCTCAGTTTCCACATCTGCAAAATCATGGAAATGGGGGTATGAGAAGGTAGGAGCAGGGAGCTAGACGTGTCCAGGCATCTCTCCTGTCCTATGGCTCAGGGCCTCTTTTCACTGAACCTTTTTCTACTGATGACTCAGTGTATCTTCTGGATCTGGCTTAAAACACATTGATACCAACATCCAGCATCTCCCGAAGGAAATGTGTCACCTCTTGGACTAACTCCATCTTTTGCCAACTTGAAATCTGTGTTATTGAAGGCTTATTTTTATTTTACATTCTCCTAGTAAAAGTCATGGCCATTTAAACCCTTGAAATGACTGTTAGAAATAATTAATCAAAGAATTAAATCATATCTTGGTGCTGGAAAGTGTATCCCACAGAATTATTTTTACTCCAGGATGACATATATAACCTTGAATTTTAAGTTCAGTAGAGCAGGCAATGTATTTATTTAGAGGGCAGGACCATTAAGGCAGACTTTTTTTTTTTTTTCTTCTTGTTTGAATTGGAAAAAATGGTAATATATCCTTTACGTCACAGTAGCACCTTAGTGGTTATCATATTGCATTAGTTACATGAGTTTTTGGGGAACATTATACAGTATATACTGCCTCCAGTAAATACACCAGTCATGCATACAGTTACATAGCCAGCGCCAGGAAATTTAGGATGACATTCCCTGCAGGTTAGTAATTCTACCCATTATTTATATTGGTTTCATTTGAAACTAGATGAAGCTAAGTATTTTTGAAGACTTTTCTGACAGAATTCTAGAAAAACCAGAGAATGAATATTTAAAATAGGTTAAATATCTTTCAAACATTTTTTGAGAACACCTAAATTTAGTCATAATGTCAAATCATTGAGAAAGGCAGGAGAAGAGTAATTCTGAACATAAGGTACAGGCATGTTTCATCTATAACCTGAAGCCATTCATAAATAAAAATCTATCTTGGGTATATACTTAACAAAGTGATCTTTAAAAATGCATTAAAAAATTAGTAATGAGACTGTGACAGAGTTGCTAAAGCAGATGTGGAAATTGTGGAACATCGTCTTGGCAGTTGAAGTGGCCTTTCCAGCTGGATGTCTTCAGAAAGTGAGAATTTATGTTTAAGGCACAATACAGAAGTCAGTAGTATGTGAAGATGGTTGTCATAACAGTGCAAGATTTTGATGCAAACACTTGATGATTGTAAGGAACTTGACCAATAAAGTCTGTGCTGTCATAATGAATGAAGACCAGGTTATTTGGAACTTCTAAAATAGCATCTTACTTATAATGAGGTCAAAGTATTTCATACCTTTAACTTATTTACTTTGGGAGGAAACAGAAATATAAACAGGCTGATCACTGAGACTACCCGAGCCACACGTTTTCTTTTGTCCAATAATCTACGTTTACATTATGTTCCTCGCTATGAGAGGGTCCCTGTGTCTAGTGCCTAGGAAAGGTAACACAAGCACAGAGGAAAAAAAACGAAGTCCCCAGGTTTTGTTTTGTATTGTTTTTTAACCAGTTTAGAGATGGTATATGACTAGGAAGGATTGCATAGGCTCCTGATTTATAAAATGGATACTACTCAGTTCATAAGATTGGTATATTAGTGAAATACGGTAGTGTATGGGCTCTGTGTCACAGATACTTGGTGGATATCAACTTTTTTTTCTCTTCCCCCTATAAGCAGTATACTTCTGTCAATTACAAAAGTCTATGCAAGCAATGTGAAGAGACAGTGACTGAGCAACTTTGGGCAAATTATCTAAACCTAAAGGAATTTGATTATTGGGAATGTCAAACAGGTTTCATTGTTTGTGCATCCTTTCCTTTGGTAGATCTCTGATCCTTTAGAATGTTTTGGAAGCAGTGGCCATGCTCCATGGTCTGCTAGCAGCAGTTCAAGGCATGCATTATGAGGAAGAAGAGCATTCATGGGTTCTGTTTTTGCTGTTGCTAGAGCAGATAAACTCCAACACTACTTCCATGTCTATCATCCTGCCCTTCTGTTTGTACCATTGATTAGCTTTCTGTCCACTTCTAACTTTGATTGTTGCCCTAAAATTTCTAAGATTTTGGAATGTTTTCCAGATTTTTTCTCATTTTTTAATGAAAATTGAAAGAAATCTTTTTCCTTTTCATACCTTATTTTAGGGATTATCTGAGAGTAATATCTCATTTGGCAAGAACAGAAATTGGCCGGGCGCGGTGGCTCAAGCCTGTAATCCCCAGCACTTTTTGGAGAGCCGAGGAACGGGCGAGTCACAAGGTCAGGAGATCGAGGACCACCCTTGGCTAATCACGGTGAAACCGGTCTACTACTAAAGAATACAAAAAAACTACGGCCAGGGGCGACGGAGGCGGGCGGGCCTGTAGTTTCCAGCACTGGGAGACGAGCAGGGAGAATGGGCGTTAAACCCGGGAGGCGGGAGCCTTGCAGTGAGCTGAGATCCGCCCACCGCACTCCAGGCCTGGGGGACGAGAGCCGGGACTCCGTCTCAAAAAAAAAAGAAAAAAGAAAAAGAACAGAAATTGTTGAAAACAATGTCAAATATTTAACATGAAAGTTTAGGAAATTATGATTTCAATGTGCTTTCCTATTACAAGAAACATAAAATGTACAGAAACCATGTTTTTTCCCCCTGAAAAAATGGTTTGTTAAGATAGTAAAAATCACTAGAATGTAAGCTTCAAGATGGCATGAACTTTTGTCATAAAGAGTACTTGTAACAAAGTAGGTGCTCACTAGCATTTGTTGAATGAATGAATGAGTGTCTGCTGCCTTAGGTAGAAGAGATTCTTGGACCATTTCTTGGCTTGAGAATCTCAGAAAACAGGGCTAGAGCAAAAGTTGAAAGTCAGTTCCTAGGTTTAGGGACCAACTCTGTTGATATCCATTCATGGGATTGCATTAATGAAAGGAATGTAGATGTGCTACTTGGATGTGCTAGACTGACTCCCCACAACATAGATATCAACCTTTATTTTGCTTCCCAATGACATCTTCTGGTTGATTATAGATGTTAATGCCAAGATTTTCACACCCCTTCCAGACAATATGCTAAGTCCTATAACAGAATGTACGCTGGTGCCCATGGGAACTCAGAAGAGAGAATTTCAACTGATTTTTTAAAAGGGCATCACATGATTGTTAGGAGAAATAACTAATACAAGTGGTTTTGACAAGAAATTATTAAATATTTCACAAGAATAACAGTGTCATTATTCTTTGGATCATCATGATATGACTCATCGTTTATGCCATTGGCTTCAATTCAATTTAATCTAATAAGAACGAAATGAGCACCCACTTCAAGCCTAGCTGTGTTAAATGTAGTTGGGGTACAAAGAAGTATAAATATGATTAGGGTAGATCATTTTACTACTCTTTTGTTAGGGTCCCTTTTCTAAATGCATTTATGTTGACTTTATATGATGGCATGAAATTGTGTTAAGCCATTATAAAAATTATCATTGGTTTTCTTTTCTTTCTGGGGAAAAAAGTGTTCTGCAAAAATATACGTTCAGAAAATCATATGAAGTATATATAGATGTATCTTATAAGTGTGTGTTTATTCTGATACATGTGTCTTATTCAGAAGCATGTATCTTATACTTTTCATTCTGAAGCTTGCATTTTATTTTCTCAATAAATATATAACACATAAATACATGTCCCCCTTACATTTAAATATATAACTCTAAAGTCCTGGTAATTAATATGTTTTCTATTGCTGTGTATCCAAAACAATAAGATCTTCTATATATTATTGAAAAAAAAAAAAAAAAAAAAGAACTGTATAACGAGAACTAAACAGCAGTGGCTTGTTTTACAAATGAGTTTGCTGAGAATTCCTTTAGTTACATGCTAGAGATATTTCTTGATCCCTTTGTTGGTCAGCATTAATAAAGTTCATTACATTAGATTTAAATTATGTCAGTCACTGTCTAGGTGCAGACAGATTCAGAAAGGCATGTTGTAAAAATATAGTGAGGATGTTGCTATTTCCAACCAAATTCAACCCTTTTGGTGTTGGATTAACATATTGTATTCATGTTCACATTTATTTACGCTTGGGGGAATTCAACTTCCTGTTTTCCAGAGGAAGCTAAGAACCCCTAATTTTAAAAAATAGCTAAAAATCTAGAGTTTTAAGACTCACAAGGCTTTTGAATGTCAAATGGATCTCATAGAAAAAATATTTGATGAGTTAAGTATTAAAGAATAAGAAACACATGAGTTAAATTTTACTGAAAATGCACATGGGCTTAAGAATTAAGGAAGAAAGGACTTGGCAAAATATGGTTTTAGTTTTGCCAAATCCAAAGTTTAAGAATAGAGTAAGACATTGAACAAACCCAAACCATACCTGGCTGTAGCCATCTGCTAGCCTCTTGTCTACAAAAGCCTTTTGATGGGACTTTGCCTTTCCAAAACCACTGATGACACCTGAATTCGATGTGTGGTGTCCATTAGTGCCTCTGTGGGCTGGCTAGCCTGACCGCATAAACTTACAGTTCCATATTCTAACAGGTTTGTTGTGTCAGATTTCCCAATAAAAGTGTAGACTTTTACTAATGAAAAGTTATCCTAAGACTTGGTTGCATTTTTAATTCAATAGATGTCACATTTAAATATATAGATAAAATATTTATGAAAGCATAAATTATTTTTATAAATATTTGTTATATATAAAATTAAATATTTGAATGCTACTATATTTAAGTATTTTATTATATTATCATAGAACTTTGTTAATGTGAATATGTACTTGGTCATATCCCATAAATCTCCATTTTTTAGTCTACCAGAACACACTTTCTGTTCTTTTTGGATGCTGAGGATTTCTATTTTTTATTATGCTTATCTAAATGCATATCTTCCCTCCCATCTCAAATTTAAAGCTCATTTTGTGAAAAATTTTTGTTTGATTTATACTCTTATTTGTCAAAGATATCTAGGCTAGGATATATAAATAAATAACTTTACATTAAAGTGGCTGCAGGTATGGATATTTCACAAAACATTTTAATAGACAGACTTTTAAAATGAACTCTTGTATCATCTTTTCCAGAGATATCTCTCCTAAATTTTTTGTAACGTTTATGACAGTGTAATTTTACATTTGATTTGATTGAAAAGACCATCTACCCATGTCTGATCAAAAACAGGTTTATATACATTTCCAACACCATAACCTCAATAAAATAAGTGTATGTCTAAAAACTATACAACGGGTATAGAATACATGTTTGTATTATCTGTATATTATATTGTAATATACAGTTTGGATTATCTCTTTTCCACCTATTTCTTTAAAAGCAATGCAGCACTGGGTTCCTATTCTGAGTAGTCAGAACTGCCCTGAAACACATTCATGCTTCCACAGTCGACAGGGCTTTTAATAAACGAATACCACTTCACTTTGCAAGCAGTAGTGTGATGTGCCTACATTTTAATTATACATATATTCCAAAGTTTCAAGTCTCTCTGTAGTGCGGTCCACATTTCATGCTGGAGACACTTGGCCAAGACTCAATTCACATGTCCTACAGGGTTACATATGATGTGGCTCCTCTCCCACTGGGTTACACAGGATATGAGCTGGGTCCTGGCGGCTTCTGAATCAAGAATGAGAGAAGCTCTTGTGGCGTGAATTTAAAGACAGAAAAAGCCTGTCTTTGGCATTCAAGTCACTGGAAGTTTGGCATTTCTAACAGGGAGTAGACCTTGGCTCACAGAACTGAGAGATAACTAAATAAAGATTTGTTCAATTTGATAAACCCCCTAGCAAAGACCACCTTGCCAACTTTCTTTCTAAAGCAACTTTTCACAGCTGAACTATAAAACCTTGAAAATCAAGGATTTGTAATGGAAATGCTGACAGATCCAACTAACTCAAAGTTGTACCAACCAAGCATTGCTATCATATTTTATAACTGTTTGAGAAGTTTATAGGAAGGAATGATACATTTGCTTCATGGGATCCATTTCCTTTGCTAAAAACTACCAAATGTCCTCAGAGTAGATTCATTCGCTCTTAGAACTTTCTTGATATTCTTTTTTAAAGAATAGAAATGTTAAAATTGCTAACTTCTCCTGAGGCTTGAAAGCAACTGTTACCTCATCCTGTATTCTCGTTTTACATTTGACGAAGAAAATTCAGACACTGCCATTGGTGCTTCAGTGTTTATTAGATATGTATTCTTGAAAACCTGTTCAACATTTTAGCAAATTTACCATAATTATCATAGAGATGAATCTTCTTTGTGAGTTTTGAACAAGTGGAAACATTTGCTCTATTCTCAAAATGTTGGCCAGAAAGTGAAAGAAAACTTAAATGCAAAAAGTTACCATTATCTTAAGGGTGGTGTAATCTTTGTACAGATACGTAAATACAAATTTCCATTTATACCTTTTTTTGAATTCATACCTCTTTTTTTGTTAATCCCTAAATTTCAATTAGTTAGCCATAGTTCATGCATACTCAAATTGAATTTCATCAAATATCATGGTCAGCGACCACAGGAATAAATAGGAAATAATTACTCACAGAAATAATAAACTACAGTTTTACTTATTCCCCTACAATAACGGAGAGTTGACATTTGAATTTCTGAGAAGGTTTAAATATATTTTACATGCTAGAAAAATCTGATGGGTATAATTTTCTCTAGTATTAACGAGTGAGACATGATTGCTCGAGAGGCAAGAGAAAAGCTGGTTGGTCAAACATATGCCTTTTGTTTCTACATTTTGCATAAAGGTCTTCACTTGGCATGTGGGTTCCTCAGCAGAAAGGAGAAGTTACAGTTAACAAATTAATGAAAACCAAGTGATGCCTTTGAAGAATTCTTAAGTGAACCTTAACCAATGCCTTGGGCTACATGTTCAATGCGAACAAAAAAATTAAGGTGAACTGGCCACTGCTACTAAGAGTCAATTGACAGAATGCATGGGTCATTAATTTTGTGTCCTTTGTTTTGTCAGTGTGTTTTCGTGAGGCCTGGTAAAGAAAGTAAAACCACTGATGCTGAAAATTGTCTGCTCTGTAGCTCATTTCCCCTCCCAGCATGCACTGACCCAAGGGAGTGGGCTTCAGGTCGCCAGCCCCCATTTCCCTTTCAAAGACTCCCGCCTCCTGCAAGTTTGAGAACAGATCCATTGGGTTGGTGGTGTGGTTAATTCTTTGCAAGTTTGTGCTTAATCATATGCAGAATGTAAGTACCAATAAAAATGAGATGTCTACTCACAATGTTTCCTTGTATTTAAAAAATAGATTCTGAAACAGCCTCTGCAACCTCAGTTCCTTTCAATTATAGCAGGGGAGAGTGTGAAATTTAAATTGGTTGGTTCATCTTAATTCTCTGTTGTTTCATTACCAGTAACCCTTGAGGGCCACCTTTTGGATTTTTGTGCCATGAATGGGTGATATAACTATCAAATGCCTGTAATACTGGGGTGGCATGCTAGGACTCTACTTGGCTTTAAACTGTGTTCTAAGCCATTGTGCCCAAAATGTTATTGCTTATCGACAATCCATAATTCCATATCAAGGCAATCCAGACTCTATCACATTTGATGGCCACAAAATTTTATTTAAAAACAGATTTTTTAAGGATCAAAGTTTTAAAAAGCTGGCTACTCTATCAGGCTAGATTCTCGACTCTCAGCAAGACTTTTACAGTCTTCAAAGTAGAAAGGATGCAATTGACCTGAATTAGAGTAACCATACCTCTGCCTTGGGCTGGGAGCCAAGGAAGATTTGCAGATCTTAGGCAAACACTATTTGCAGGTTTCGTTGATAGTAGTCCAGAAATCATAGAATTGTGTGTTATTCTCTTTTTCTTTGAATATTTATCAGTAGCACTAGGTTTTGGCACTAGATGTCAAGTCTAGGGACGATTTGGATGCAATCAGAAATGGTTCAGTTATGGTAGCTTCCCTTTCATTTATTCCTTCATTTGACTTGGTAGCCATTTAGGTGTTTATTGGTTTATTCATTCATTCATCCACTCCTTCAACAATCATGCCAAGTACATGATAGGTGTTAGGTTGGACAAAGATAAATTAGATAATTCCCAGCCTAAGATATCGGTTTTGTAGGCTATCAGACATGTAAATAAATACAATATACTGTAGAGTACCCTGGAAGGTAGGGTATTTGGGAGAGATCGAGAGCCTGGGACCCTGCCTATAAATGGGATGGAGAGATGAATATACTTGTAATAGTTTACTAGGGCTGCCCCAACAAAGTACCACAGACTGAGTGGCTTAAACAACAGAAATATATTTCCTTATAATTCCAGGGCCCAGAAGTCTGAGATCAAGGCATTGGCAGGCTTGGTTTCTTCTGAGGTCTTTCTCCTTGGCTTGCATATCTCTATGTACTTACTATGCCCTCCTTACATGATCTTTCCTTTGGGCATGCGTGCCTCTGGTGTCTCTTTGTGTTTCCAATATTTCTCTTCTTAGAAGTACACTAACCAGATTGGATTATGGCCCACTGTAACAGCTCATTTTAACTAATGACTTGTAGGTCCTATCTTCAAATACAGTCATATTCGCAGGCATTGGGTGTTGGAGCTTTAACATATGAGGACATAATCTTGGGTACCATAACAGTACTCAAAGAATAGTACTCAAAGAAGAGATGAATAGAGAGATGTCAAATTGACAGGCAACAAAAAGGGTATTCCTAGAACAATGCCTAGAAATGCATCCCTGAACGTGTTGTACCATGTATAGAGACTTAGACTAAGAATGTATGCAATACAAACTAAGAGGTAGATTTAGCAGTTTTCCATTTTATTTGATAATTAAGCATCTACTATCTGCAAATCACTGAGTTAGGCTTTGCTTTAGGAGGACTCAAGGAAGTAGTGAAAACAAATCATTTAGGGGCCACCAATCTGCTGAATTTCTGTATCTTCATCACAGGTTTTCAATTCTAGCTACACGTTATAATTATCCTCATAGATTTAGATTAATTGGTTTGGAGTGATTTTCCCAAGTAATTGTAATGCAATTCTAATAATATTGCCCAGTTTAGAATTACTTGTAACTTCCAAATGCATACATAGTAAAAATAGTTAATATATTGTTTTCACCCTGTGCCAGGTGCTATCCTAAATACTGAAACACATTATTTTATTTAATCTTCACAGCAAATCTATGACATAGATATTATGATAATTCTCATTTTAGAGATGAAGAAATTGAGCAGTTATGTAGGTTCATTGGGCAGATGTCACCTAGTTGGTATCGTATTGACCCAAATTTCAGGTTTAACTGAATTCTATCACATTTTTAACAAAGTAATTTAGAGAAAATTTTGTGCAGTCTTAACGTCCAACGATTCAGTGTAAATATATGTCAATAAAATTGTATTTTTAAGAAAGTTTCTCAGTGCCAAAAGTGCTACAGCATATCCATCACGTTTTAGGGATTGTGGGATAAGCATTTAGTGAATCTTTAATAAATATTTATTGTCTAAATTGCTATAAGTTTTAGAAATTATTTTAAGAAACTTAAAACCTATTACATCATTGTATTAAAAGGCTTTATTAATCCTTGAATAAAAGTATTAGGTGGATGGTTAGCTTTTTTTTTTTCCTTTACAAGGATCTCTTTTTTATTCTATATTTTCATAGGTTTATTTATGTTTTAAATAATAATGAATGATAGTAATTATTATATACAGTGAGTAGCTTTTCCATGATAGGGTTAGATAAAAAGTTTCAGAGGTTTTTTTGCAGCAAAAAAGGTTTAATAATAAAGATATGGTTATTATTATTAACCAATATGTTGTGATAGTGTAATAATATTATATCTTTTAATAACACGTAAAAATTGTCTATAACTACAAAAACCCTTTAAATAATAGGCTATTGCCAGAGATTTGGGTGTATGTTTCATAATATTATTCATAGGCTCTGGAGCTGGCACACAAATAAACGAAGACCCAATCCATTGTCTTTCATAGAATGATATTGCTTAATGGAAAGAACAGCAGACATAAGGAACAAACACGTAAGAGGAGAGGTAAATACATAAAAAGTGTATGTGGGCCAGGCATGGTGGCTCACACCTGTAATCCAGCACTTTGGGTGGCCGAGATAGGCGGATCATGAGGTCAGGAGTTCAAGACCAGCCTGGCCAACATAGTGAAACTCCGTCTCTACTAAAAATACAAAAATTAGCCGGGCATGGTGGCGTGCGCCTGTAGTTCCACACTCGGAGGCAGGATAATAGCTTGGACCCGGGAGGCAGAGGTTGCAGTGAGCCGAGACTGCGCCGCTGCACTCCAGCCTGGGTGACACAGCAAGACTCCGTCCCAAAAAATTAATAATAATAATAAAAGAAAGAAAAAAGTGTATGTGTACTGTTTCAGTTAATTAACTAATTAACTTTTACCAAGATATGATAGGATTTAACTTATTTCAAAGCATGTTAGTCTTGTGTACTGCATTTTAGCAAGGTGATCTTGTGACAGTCGTGGTCTGGGTTGTACCTGTTGATGCATCAGGCAGGTGTCATCTGCTGGATAAGGACTTGGGAAGGATGTGCAAATGTAGTCTTCCTGCTAGAGACTGCCAGCCACTTTACTGACCCAGTGTTGTATTTATGCAGCTTACAGTGTGTTTTTTAAGAGAATAAAATAACTTGTTCAATTGTCTTCATGATCTATCAAAGCAAACACTGTTTGTTTATCTGATAATGCTTTTAGATAAATAGTAGTTCTAATTTTGTTTTCTAATTAGGCTCAAACATTCCCCTATGATATGGATTATCTTTGGAAAATATCATATTTTAATTGCATGGTTGCTTAATGTCTCTAAATCAGAATCAGGGTCAATATCTAAGAATGTCCCATTAACTCTAAAAAGAAATGCTCACTTTTATTTGGAAAAAAAAGTCTTGGCAGACAAGCTGGGAACTACCAGATGGAGGAGGCTGTGCCACATAGATTATAAGTTTTTCCCTCTCTTCTTGTTGATGTCTTAAGTTGAACATGTTCCATCTGTCCACTTTCAATAATGAATAGCGACTTTTTTATTGTAAAGGTAACAAATTCCATATAGGGTAAATTAATTCAAGCATATAATGAAATGTGCAAGACTCAATGCTCTGTACTGCGTAGAATTTGAGGATTATGTAGGGAAGTGTGGAAATCCAATACAATTTCTAGAACAGAGCATATTTTTGCTTGGAGAGGGCATTAGAAACATTCTGTCCTAAGACCTCTGTTTTGTTCTCCTCTAGGGTCTACAAGTCTGAGTGATAGGTTGTAGAAATTGTTTGAGTCTGATTAATTTTTTTAAAAAATTATTAGTTCTATGAAAATGATTATTTAAAACTAATTAATTTTCTACCACCCGCAGTAAAGTACTTTGCTAGCACACTAGTAAACAATTGAAAAGCACTAAGCCACCTTTTTAATGTGTTGTCTATGTCTAAATCCAGCTTGTCAAATATAATATGAAGATAATGTTTTTAAATTTCTTTATTCAAAGCTTTGACTTTTTTAAAGCTAATGTCTCTGGTTTGAATTTTTCTTCTATCTTGTGGCAAGGATGGTGGCTTTTCAACATTTAACCCTAGCGTGGCTATTCTGCTGTTTTTCGCATATTTCATTATCAATACTTCTATTATTAATAATATTATACTTACCCTTTATAATGATACAACAAATATTATTTATGTTTTGCATATTTCAAATTGTTTGGGCAGGGCTATATCTTCATTTTGTCTCTTGTTAAATGGGCACCCAAAACACTTCCAAAGGAAAACCAATAAAGGAGTAATAAAGGAGTCATATGATTCTTTTATTGTTAAAACAGGATTAAAATGTAAGCAGCTGCTTGGCCTGGTTACTACATCTATTTTTAAAGCCTTGGTTTTCTTGTTGTTGTTTGTTTTGTTTTTGTGTGTGTGAGGGAGTGAGATTGTGGTATGTATCAACTGTTTGTGGCAATAAGCTTTGAAATGCTAACTCCTTAAATAGTTTAAGACACTTGGCTTTAATTTTTGATGTGGCAATCTTTTCTTTCTGTGACTAGATTTTACTTTTTGGTCTCTCTGAAATCTGGAGTTGGAAGTTACTCTTTCTTTGCTTACAGATAATTGAAGCCGACCAAACTTGTTAAAGTCAAAACCAACAACACCATGCTTTAGTACACGCCTCTGGGTTTAGTCACAGACCCTGGTAGGTTCTGCAAATGGGACAATTTATGCAGTGGCATGTCAGAAACTTAATGCTGTAATTTTCCTCTTCCTAATGGAGAATTAAGAATCTAAAGGGTCTGGGCTGTTCACATGGACCGAATCCCCACGGCTTGGGTGCAGAGGTCTCTCAAAAATTTAGTAAGTGAGAAGGAGAACAAAGATTCTTAGTTGGAGGGGAAAAAAATTAGATCGCCTGTGGCTGAGAAGCTGAGGGGGACAGGTAGGCACAGTGGGGTGCAGGATAATGAGGCACATGGCAAATGTGATGCACAGATGTTAAGCCAACTGTAGCTCCGGCTCCCAAACTTGTGCATGCCACAGCACCATGCCTCCGGGCTATGTCTACACCAGAACATTTGCAGCAGTAAACGACGGCAACATTAGGTTCAAATTAATCTATTACTCCAGAGCTGTGAAATGTTGGTTGCTTGTTTCAGAATTACATTGCCTGTGGGTGAAATGTTTTAGGTAGATTTTAATGCAAGCTCATGGCTTTCTGAGGAGATTAAGAGGAGAAAGGGAAATTAGAACAGTTAGGAGAGTTGTGGAGGGGCACATTTCTGGTTAAAGTATATGAAAAAGTATTACATATTTCACGGGCAGGTCTGGTCTCCTGTTGGCCACCTGCTGGGACTGAAATATCCCACATCATAATGAAGGCAGGTTTGTAGAAGCCTTGTAAATACTTGAGCCCTGCAATTGAAGAAGGCAGACAAAGGGGGCTTTGGGGTCTCCTGGAGACTTTTGAGGGTTAGGCCTGTCAGGCGAGTGCTCCAAATGAATTTGGTAATTTATTATTCTGCACTTGTTTAGTGGAACATGTAAAATTTTGCATTTAGATTTTTACCTTCATGAGTTTAAGTAAACTCCAGAGTAACAGGTAGCCATGTGACGTTTCAGAGTATGTTTCAAAGTAATCTTGTTCTCCCTCTGCCCATTCTTTCACTGATATTGGCAGGTTCATTTTCTCAAACCTGTCTGGGACTCAAACGCTCTATTTTTCCAGAGTGGAAAAACCAAACTTTGAATTAACCTGGATTTTTTTGGTCAATTAAATAGAGTTTATTCAATCAGACGGGGAAAAAACCTGTTTGGAAGTATCTATAAAGAATTTTTTTTTTTTTTTACAATATTGTCGTTTTCTTATAAAACACTTAATTGAAATGCCTAAGAGCTGCCCAGCACAAAAGTCAATAAAAACCCTAGAATAGAGTTTATAGGGGTTGTCTATGTACATAATTAAATCCTTCAGGCACTTTAAAACTCTGCAAAATAAATGGTTATGCAAGAATAGCCTGCTGAGAGAAGAAATGCTTGTATCAGCTTTAACCAGCTGCCCTGTGTTCCATGTTTCTGGGTTGGAATGAGAAAGCTATTAGAACACTGGAAGACTGCAAGCCACATACAAATCATCTTTGTTACTGACACTTGGGGGAGTACTTTATAGTGGCTGTCAAGACCAATACAAAACATGGTTTGTGCCTGAAAAAGTCAAGTGCCATTATTCAAAAAGAAGATGTTAGTAATCCAAATAACTGAACAACATCCAGGATCTTCATTGAGTTTAGCTGCTATGGACGCAGATTTATTATTGAGTCTGACTTAAGTAAATTAACATGTAGGTTTGCATTCTAGATTTGATGGAATAGCAAAGGTTAATTACTTACAATGATCTAGGCTGGAATAGGAGTAAAAGGGAGAGCTGTATTTAGATTTAATTTCACCATTCTTAAGGGAATACTATGTGAGGGGATGGGATTATTATAGGGGGCAAAGGAAGGAGTGCTAAGGTAAAGAAAAAAAAAAAAAAGCAAGCAGTCTAATGAATGTAACCAATAGAAAAATTGTAGGTTTGTTTCTCTCCCTGGCCCTCAAAGTTATGATAAATGATAGCACAAGGAAAAGATAACCTACCATGAGAGTAGGATCACCAAGGCCAAATACTAAAACTCCCAGCTGACTGGCCCATACACTGCAGCCTCTGTTCGTGTTTATTTTTTCTGCTCACTCTTGGTTTCGTCAATCAGTATGATAGACGATAAGTCCTGACTAGAGCAGCCCGCGTCCTGCTCTCTCACGGTGGGTAGCATGTTGTGGTTGGCGCCGAGCAGTCGGAGGATCGCCCGCATCAGGAGCACCAAGGGGATGAGGTTCGGAGCAGTCTTCCAGCAGCCGGCTCCTTGGAGAATAGCAGGCAGGAGCGTTATCAGCGGAGAGTGGAGTTGCCAAGAAACTGACCACACATTAGTAGCTTTGTTTGGGTAGAGTCTAAGGGGGCTGTAGCTCATAGACTTGAGACACTTTCTGTTAAATCATCCCTGGATTTAAGTGTTAAAAGAAAGCTTGTTCAAAAAGAAACCAGGGCTGATTGCCGCAGGCAGTCCTGTGACAGGAATCCTGAGAGTCAGGAATTTGTGGAGTTGCTGTGCTGAGATGCAAATGGGCATCAATTTAAAAAGAAGAGAAAGAAGAAGACTCCTCTCGTGGTCTACCATTTACTTCTAAATTAGCTATCTCCTAATGTGTAAAACGGCATTAAAAGTGCCTTTAAAAGAAATCTATAAACACAATGGGGAGCTTTAGTTAGCTGGTGACATATGAAACACTGCTCAGTTAGCCGACAGATCATCAGATAGATGGAATTTCCTGAATGCTATTCACAGATCACTAATGTTGTTTATCTCCTCTCTCAGCACTAATAGTTTTTACATTTCATTCTAGGAGAAGAGTTTTACTTTATTTCATGTATCAAAACTTCTAGAAAAATTTTAATATCACTAATTTTTTGGAAACCTTATTTTGTAGAAGCTCAAAGACTAAAGAAAATTAAAAATGTCCTGACTTGATTCGCTGAAGTAGCCAAAGTGAAATTCTTTTGATATCTTGTGATGCAACATTGGTCAAACATTTCCTGTTCAACATTTCTTTCCTGGGTATTAGTGGTTCCTTTCTCAAGAACAAATGCTTTGGAAATCTGGTGCTCTGTATAATTACAAGAAATTTCAAATAAGTGATTGGTACACTTTCTCCAAAAGTAATGCTTCTTGATAGAGTAAGGTAAACTTGACAGTTCTTCTTGTGTAGATAATTTTTCTCCATTTTAGAAATTACACTAATGTGTTAAGGAATGTTTCCCCCTACTTAAGGTACATTCCATAAACAAAATGAATAGTTTCTGATTCTCTTTATACCTAGTGTTATTGTAACTGCTGATGCATGTTAAGGTGAAATTTAACACTGGAATATTAGTTTTATTTCAGTTAATTATGTTTCTAAGAGCTCATGAACCCTAAGATTTAGGGTTGGTCTGTTTCTAGTTATCCTGCCAAGTTTTTTACTTGATGGAGGGGGTCTGTTTCATTCTACTTGGCCTCTCCACCTTTGTAACCCCTGGTTTCCTCTTTTCCTGAATCACAAATTTACGTTCTCCCCTTCTGTGAGAAGATTGAACGCTTATTCAACTCCAAAATGACTATGGTCACAAAATATCAACAGTGATTTTTAATAGATCTTTGCCTATCAAAATATTGTTGCTGAATAATAGGGTAAAGGTAGTTGTGGCTGCTGATAGGAAGGAATCTGACTATTAATAAAAAGCAGACAAGGGTCTTGAAACAGTACTTCCACTGTTGCAATTTAGACACTTTATATTACTTTATTTAGTGCAACACCTGCAGCTACTCACATTGCTGGTGGCTGAAATAATCCAGGTCCACACGGAGAGGGCATTACAATTTCATTGTGCTGTTTGTGCTTACTGTTTAAGCCTTTCTCACAGGAGAAAGCATTAGCTAAGTGTACAGTAGATAATAAAAAGGGGGATTTGGGCTCATCTGTTCTCCTTAAATCTGTCTAATAAAATCTCCCCTCATAATTAGTATCTGACTCCTTTTCTACCACTGACTGGCATCTAGAGGCAGGCAGAGGCACAAAATGGCATTTGTTTTTTAGTTGTCCCCACATTTCATGGCTTTATGGATCATCCCCTCTTCTGAGCCTTCATGCCCTAAGCTCTGAGACTTAGGAAACTGTATACTTCCTAAGCTTCCCGTCTGCAGAAGTTATAATAGATTTCGGATGGAGGATGTTTGGGATCTCAATAGGACAAAGAGGACACCTCATTTTAAGGCAATAATAACAAGCCATTCTTTATCCTTAATTGACAACTTAATTTAGATTTCAGATGAGTCCCTTTTAGTGATGCCGCATTTTAATTTCAGCCCCAAATGCTGATAATCATGAATTCAAAAACACAGTCTATAAAAAGTTCCAGTTAAATGAATTTTGGTTTAGGTATGAAGATTTAGGGTGGGGGTTGGGGAATGAGGCTGAAACCCAGCTAGAGGTCGTTTCTTCCTCATCTATGCTGGAACAGCTCAGAGTTCAGGGGATTCATACTCTTTTGACTTTAATTGCTCTGGGCCCACTGAGGCAAAGCAATGGTGCTGTATTTGTTTGGGGGTCAAAGAAGCAATCACAAAGGTCTTCAGAATATTTTCAGACATTTGGGGGAGATGGATGGTATTCAGACATTGTATAATCGTAAACCAGTTTCTAGATAGTTGTTGAATTTCCTAAACTACACTTGCTGAAGTTTATTTGGTTATTGAAACATTTAGCTTAACCAGTCATGTTCTTTCTACTTTATGAAAATGTAGACAGGAAATTATCAGCAAATTGCTCGTTTAGAATTAAAGACAGGAAATGAACTTCAGCAGTTGAATTCTTGTAGTAAAAAGCTTCTACCTAAAGCATAAGTAAAGCCAGCAAACCTTTTATTTTTAAGTCTGGCCTTTGTTATATCAACACAATGGAATTAGATACTCTGTCCTATTTCTCCTCAAAGTTTCCATATTGCTTTTTACAGCATCTACAACTGTTTCTGTTACTAATTTCCTTGTAATTTTTAAAATGTAACTGGGGCTTCTATTCCTTACTTATTTAGAAAAAAGTATAATTTCTTGGATTACATTAATAGATTAATGTAGGATATGACACAGAAATAGTAAGTCTGCTAGTTGATTTATCAGGACACCCCCCCAAAATAAATATCTTTTTAAGTTCTCATGTTATTTTTATCTGGAAGTCTAGAACTTTTTATTTGAATCTCAATTATAATATTTTTTAACATAGTTCTAAACAGTTAATAGGTTTCCCTTGATGTGAACTTTTCAAGCTATTTCTTTTTGATAGCTATTACTTAGATTTTATTCCTGATATACTCTATTGTTAATATGTCCAATATATCAGTGGTATCTACAAAATAATTCCTGTATTTAATTTTCTTTTATATTTTTGTTGCCATTTTTATTTCTCCATATATTTCAAATACTCTAATATTCTTTAAAGTTCTCCTTATTGGTATTACATTATTTAAATAAGCCACAGGCATAATTCTCCTCCAACAAAATGATTTGTACCATATCTGACTATTTTGATTACCTTTAAGAAAAAAGGATTAAACAAGAAAGAACCTCAAACTTTAGCCAAACTGAACAACTTACTCAACTTTGCTTGAGGACATCAGAAAATTCCTGTTTTGTGATTAATTTAAAATTTCCTTTTCTAGCAGTTCATATGTAACATTTCTTTCAGTATTTTGGAGGCCATAAAAGGCAAGAATTATTCTACATTTCAAAAAAATATATGGTGTTCAAAAAAAATCTGTTATTATAGATTCTCGTTATGGTGAAGATGTGATACATTCAAGTAAGATTTAAGTAAGTATGAGACATTCTAGGTTTATTGGCATTAGCATTATATAGGATCAATGATAATACATTTTTGTGTAAGTTAGTTTATAATCTTTTGTTAACTGATTAGTGGATGTATATATGCATAGTGGTTTTTCTACCACCATTTTGAAAGTGAAAAGTCACTTTTAATTTAATATTCAAACTGAAATTTCCTTAGTTGAATTCTATAAGAGATCTTAAGAGAAAGTTGACTTTCTAATCAGATTTGTTTATCTCAGTCAGCTTTATGCCTTATGCAAACTTTTATAACAGAGTCTAGGGGATATTTTAGCTAAATCTTTGGAAGATATTGCCTCCAAATTGTTTTATTTAGTAATAATTTTATTCAATGGTTTGTTTGTGGAATTTTTTTTGTTTGGTTTTATGGTTCCTGTTTGAGTTTTCCTTACATTAATCTGAAGGGCTTGTAAATTTTAGCTTGCCTATGCCTAAGAGTAAAATTGCTGTGGTCATTTCAGGTAGCTAAACATCAAACGTGATGCTCTCTCATGTTTCAGTAACTCTGTGTGTTCCTGTGAATTTAAACCAGTTTCCTAGTATATGAGTTCATACATCTACTGAAAGAAACATGACTATATTCTAATTAGTATGAGGTTTGACTTAAATCATGCTACAGCTAGCATTTGTGGGTTAATTATCAACATTTGTTAATTTGAGAGTTTTTGAGGATATCTTTGTTTTGTCAGAAAAAATAATTTATTTTTTCTTCTCTTTTTTCTTTTTTCTTTTTTATTTTTGAGACGGAGTCTAGCTCTATCACCCAGGCTGGAGTGCAGTAGCATGATCTCGGCTCACTCCAACCTCTGCCTACTGGGTTCAAGCGATTCTCCCTCAGCCTCCAGAATAGCTGGGATTACAGGAACCTGCCACCATGCCCAGCTAATTTTTGTAGTTTTAGTAGAGATGGGGTTTCACCAAGTTGGCCAGGCTGGTCTTGAACTGCTTACCTCGTGATCCACCTGCCTGGGCTTCCCAGATTGCTGGGATTACAGGTATGATCCAACCCGCCTGCACCAAAAATAATTTCTTAATGGTGAAGAGTAAGAACATTTGTGAAGTTAAGTACCAATATAGAAAAATCCAGGATAAATTTTAAAAGGTTAAATGGTATGGGACTTAAAAGTGGGTGAACTATGTAACTTTAAAGTTAGCTAGTATATTTACTTTAGATTTTTGCTCTGGTGTTCAGGTATATGCATAGGATCATATACCTATAGATTTTATATAGGATCATATACCCATAGATTTTTGGGGAGCTTAGTCATTCTTTTGTTCAGTCAACAAATATGTTCATTTAACAACACTAAGTGCCACATGTTTTTTTTGGTGATGGAGACACTGCAGTTACAACAGCAGACAAATGTGTTGCCCTCATGAAGCTTACATTCTAGTAGGGAGGGATAGCACATCCATAAAGGAAGATGATTTCATATAGTGACAAGTTCTATAAAAATAATAAAACTGCAGTGGAGAATGAGTGAATAAGGGTGGTCAGTTAGCACTTAAAATACCCAATTTTATATTGAATACTATAATGAGTTACACAATCTTTATCTGAGTAAAATCCTTTGGTACTTATTCAGACAAGAGTTCTGACTCCCATGCTTGAGGGTAAGATTGTACATTTCAGTATTACGTTGCAGATGTTTCATTTTTAACCAGACTAACTTAGTATATTGTTATTTTTAATGTGACTAAAGAAATATTTTCATAGAAGCTAATGCTGAGTCTTTTGATAATTTGCCATATCTTAGTCAATCCTAAAAATATTATTTTCTACTATTTACATATTATCCTAGTGGATATTACATTACTTACTAAAGCATTTGGTTCTATGCTTCATCTACTCAGACTTAATTCAGGAAAAGCTTCATCCAGATGTTTTGTTTGTTTCTCGATTACACGTATGAGATTTCAGAATTTATGAGATCATAGGTCAAGTGAAAGGTCACAGTTGAGAGGTCAAGTAAGACGCTAAAATTTGTGAAACCAAAGAAATGACAGGACAGTTCCAAATGAAAGGTCAAAAGTCAAGTGACAGACTCAGTATAGATGAAAGCAAGTGGTGAGTTTGTTGAATGTCTGAGCACGTTGAAGTGTCTCAATAGTGATGCACACAAAGTCAAAGGTGCTTAACCTTGGAATTCACAATTAATAATAACATGCCACTTGTTATTGTATAAATATATATTACTTATTCACAGAGAAAAGCATCTATTACATACAGTCAAAGAATATTTTCATTCATTGATTATCATTAATCAGGGTGACCTTTTTTTGATGATGGCTCTTTGAGGTGTATACAAAACATCCAAATTTGGGAAATTCTAAATAGACTTTTCTTTTTGTCAGATGCATGAAATATACACAATATACATATGGCGGATCATGTGAAGTGTTAAAAACTTACTTAAAATTAGTCAGAGAATAGATTTTTTTCTCTTACAAACTTCAGATTGATACCCTTTCTGGTTTTATTTCTCCCCTTATTCATTTATTTATTCATTTACTCATGTTTAGCAAATATTAATTAAAAACCACATCATTTTAGTTACTTCTATTGCAACACTCTAAGAAAAGTTTACTTGTGTGAAAGAGTTGCTTTTGAAATATGGCGGGGCTTCCTTTCCAAGTTTTATGTGCTGGATAGTACAGATGCTTCTCCACTTAGAATGGGTTTATTTTCCAAGAATCCCTTTATAAGTTGAAAGCATAAATAAAAAATGCATTTACTGCACCTAACCTACTGAATATCCTAGCTAAGCCTAACCTACCTTAAATGTGCTCAGGACACTTACATTTGCCTACAGTTGGACAAAACCATCTGGCAACACAGTACACTACAGATCATCAGTGCTCTTGTGATCATGTGGCTGACTGGAGGCTGTGGTTGGCTGGTACGACATATAGCTAGCCCAGCAAAAGATCAGAATTCAAAAAAGTTCAGTTTCTACTGAACACGTGTCTTTCTGGATCATTATAAAGTAAAAAAAAAAAGATGGTTGTAAGTTGAATCATGTAAGTCAAGGAGCATCTGTCCCCCCACTTTTTTTTTTTTTAAAGCAAAATGGTTTGATTCTAGGACCTATGATTTGGAAGATAGTAATTATTTGTCATTTGGGGAACTAAGAGAATGAAGACATAAGCGATCTCTGTTTCACATAAATATGATATTATTACTATTATGTTGTTTGTGGGGTTTTTTTGTGATAGAAATTACTTTTTCCTCTGTCCTGGTAACAGAGAAACAGGGAATTCTGTAGTTCTAATTTAGATATGTTTTCATTTATCCATAGAGTCTATCACTTTATTTTTAAAGAATAAGAAATGTTATTTATTTGGTTATTTTTCATTCCTCAAAATTTTACTTTTAATTATTTATTCCTCATTTTTTAATTTTTGAGGAACAGTAAACACTGTTTTCATATGTGAGAGGTGTGTGTGTATGCGCGTGCGTTTGTCATTAACAATAAATGGTTCTTTGGGATTTAGGGGCATTTTGTCAGTGATTTGCTTTATGGATCATACAAAGTAACCATTCTTCAAAAGCCAAGCATTTAAAGGAAGTCTCTTTCCATATTCTAGAAATAAACAGCAACATTTCATGACAAATTAAAAAAAAAAAAAAGAATGATATGTTAGGGATCTC
>NW_016815803.1:581823-587353 GCF_001698545.2 Rhinopithecus bieti | reverse complement strand
AACCCCGGGCTAAAAAAAAAAAAAAAAAAAGAGAGAATTTGCTTTTATGTAGAGTCCTGTGCTTTCTTCTCATAGAGCACATTAGACTGAGTGGTTTATTTACAAGTAAAAATCACAGTGATGATAATAGAAGTCAGTGGAAAGTCAATAAGAGTTTAGTCTCTACCAAACTATAAAATTGGACTTTTAAATCATAGCGTAAGCACTATCGTTGTCCAAAAGAAGTGTTTATTTTTCCTAAGTTTTGCCTTTCATATCGCTCCCATAAATTTTTTTAAATATATACTTTGAAAAGCTAAGGGCAAGCCCTGAAGGGTGAAATATTGCAAACCAATTAAAAACAACTGAAGTGAGATTCTAAAATACAGGAGTTTTCCAACTCATGAACAATATTTAGAGAGCTGGTTAATTTTAATTCCTCTGGGAACCATAAGTCTGAGCATTAATAGGCTTAGAGTGATAAAAACAGCAATATACTATGCACATATAGATGGTATTGTCAAAAAAGAAGCAATTAGTGGCAAAGAAAGCATAAGTATGTACACATATGGTGAGCAGGTTGACATGTAAAATATATGGCCAGGAGTAAGAGCCAATGACAAAAAAGAAGTGGAAGCTGGGCTACTGTTTTAACTTACACAATAGCAAATAAATGATTTGCACACAAACACATCACTCCAGCCATCTCAAATTATTGAAGGATCTGTAGCAAGTTTACTAGATTTTAAAAAATCAGCTAAAATCTATAATACATGGCTATTCCTTTCTTTTTTCCCTTCTTTCTTTTGTTTTCTTCTTTCTTTTCCCTTTTCTTCCCTTTTTTAAAATTGCTTTTATATGTCTCCCTTATCTCTAGTCTTTCTTCTTTCTCTTTCCATCATTTTCTCGATGATGTAATTGACTAAATGGATGGTTCAATTCAATTTGCCAAACTTAAAAGTACTGAAGAATCTTGATAGAATCTAAAATACTGATTTTTCTCAATCAAAATAAGCAGCAGAGAAAGGGGCCAAATGACCCTTGATATCGTTCTCAATGGTCATCGTTTGGATGGCACCGGGTACCTCTGTGGGGGTGGGTAGAAACTCACCTTTTCAGGTCTGTTTCTATTCTTTCCATGGTAGGAATTGTGTGTTCACTCCAAAAAATCTGTCTCATATTCTTCTTTGAATAAAGTTGTACCATAAACATTTCTATAAGAAGTTGACCTGAAGGGACACATTTACATTTCAGTTTTTAAAAGTTATACAGCTGTCAGTATACAATGTAATAGGCATATTGTAACCTTATCTACTATGTTATAGACTTTGTGTCACTTTCAAGTGAAATAAGTGGTTATGAAAAGGTAATTCATTTAAAAATCTGATAAGCAGCAACATATATTTTATTCCTCCATAGTCAGGAAATTGGGAGACATGCACAGGTTCATTTCCAGCATGAAAATCGTGTTTCTGTGACGAATTTAGGTGCAGCATGCTCTTTACAATGGAAAGTACTGTAGTATGGAATAAACAGTAATAATTTTAGTATTATTCTCCATCTTAACCCTGTTTATTTTGGCTATGGTTCTTTTTTGGGATGTCATCTTTTCCAAAACCCAATTGCTAAAAGCTGGTTTCACTGGCAGAGAAATAAAAAAGACAGTTGAGTGAGCTTTAGAGAGTGCTGCAATTAGTTCTGTGTGTATGGAACTGCTTATCTGCCCACAACTGGGTCTGAGGAAACTGCTTAGTATTTATTAGGAGTTGAATTTATATGAGAAAAAAACAGATGCTCAATTTTGCTACCTTTCCTTTTAAAGTTTAATGTGCTGTAAAATACAAGGATCTGTACAATTAAAAAGAAGGTGCTTTACCCTTTAACATGTGCCAAACATCTTTCACCCCCTTTTTACTGCATATACCTCCTGTTTCTACAAAGCACCCAATAAGTAGTTCATCCCCAGATGACATTTCCAGTACCACATGACCCAGATTACCACAATTTGGGTGAAATAGCTTGAAGAATTATCAAATAAGATAGCTAGGATGATTTTCTGTATTCTCTGGTGTTGGTCCAGCACCATGCTTGGGACCCAGGTATTCTAAAGAGAATCCTTCAAAGGCAGTTCCAGGCTGCCCCACAGTAATTGAAACATAGGAAAACCAGTATCAGACGTCACTATCTTTCTTTTGGATTTGAAAACAGGAAATGACTTGGCATTTCTGATCCTGACTGGGAGACAGGCCCTGACTCTACAATTATAGAGCATAATTACTCCAAGCTTGGTCTACGAAGAACCCCCAACTGCTTGTTGAGGACCTGCCAGGAAACTGACCTGGGTGAACGGTCTGGAAGAGAACATGAGGTGACAAGAGGCTGAGATGCCATTTTCAAGTAAATATACATGAAAGGGCTGCTTAGAAAGGTAGAGGTTGTTAAAATCAGCTTGGCACAGGGATACAGTAGAGTTTAAGCTGAGGAAAACTGGCAACATGCAGTGTTTGGGGCCTGAATCAAATATTCATTGAAACTTTGAATGGTGTGGTTAAAAAGAATCTTTTCAAGAATTTTACTTTAAAAAATTCTCATTTCCAAACTGCACCACAAACATAGTTTACATGCTGCCTCTTAAAAATATGTGTGTACATATATATATTTTTTTATGAATGGTTACTGGATTCCTATGTAAAATGGGGCCATAGTGTCTTATACTCCCTCTGCAACTCATTTCTTCCTGTAAACACATAACTCTTTGTTGGTGTATCTGATGTTACTCTCTCCAAATTCACAGCTCACTGTGATTCCTATGCAAGTTGCAATACGTAAGTTCTTTGATGTGTCTCCCTTCCCCGCCTTTTTTTTTTTTTTCTTTTTTAAGATTAACCTTTCAGCTATTAAATTGATTCCTAACACAAACTTTTGTTGTGGTTTGCTTATATATTCATGCTTGGAAGAACAGCAAATAATAGGTAACAGTGGTGGAGCTGGAAATTTTAAAAGACGTGATTCTTGGGTCCAAGTCGTTTTCACTTTTGTTGTAGAATGGCCTCAAAATGGTAATTTTTGGTATGGTCTTTTAGAAAGCCCACCAGAGTTTAGAATAGCTCAAAAAGGTGAATTTAAGAGAAACGTGAGAAATTCACAGAACCCTAGGAATAAATGCCTTCTCACAGGATCGTAAAGGAGAAAAGGCTTTGGAAGTTCCTTAGAGTTTCTAGCTGTGCCAGCCAGTTATTTTAACCTAATGCACTGGGGTGGGGGCAATAGGTACCATGCATGACGGTGTTGGGCTGCTTAGAACTTGTACAAGAATGGCTTAAAGTGACATCATCCAGTCTGAAATGTTTGATGCTGAAAAGACTCAAGACTAACAGCTTAGAAGGTAAAAGCCCCTACTGCTAAACTTTGGGACACTGTCCTAACTGGACCAAGTATATAGGATCTATAGGTACATTTGCATATTACTTCATTAGACAGTGAATTAGAAGATCTTGAGAACTTGCTTTAAGAAATAATATTCAAGTTTTTGTTTTCTTTCGGTCATGGGACCATGTATGATTTGTCTTCCACTTCCTGATATTCCCCTACTCACTTCATGACTTAATCATACTGGTTTCTATTCTGCTCCTCAAAGATTTCCCTTCCTGGGATGCTTCTCCCTAGCTTTTAGTGTGGAAGACTCATTCTCATCCTTTCGGTCTTGGCTCAAATATCATTTCCTTGGTAGGGACTTCTCTGACTACCGCTGTTTTCTTGAATTATAGCTGACTATAGCTGTCTAAAGTTTCCTACTTCTTTTTCTCCTAATTTCATCATCCTATTTTTTAAAAATTTCCTTCATCGCACTCACCATAGCTTGTAAGTAACTTGTTAGTTTACTTACATTTACTTGTTATGATGTGCCTCTCCCTTCTTGTCCTGCCAGAATATAAGTTCCTGAAAGTCAAGAAACTTGTGAATCTTGTAGACTTCCTCATTCCCAGTATTTAGCCTGGTGTCTAGTGCAAGTAGGTGTTCAATAAAAGTTTTATGGGTGAATGAATGCATGAATGAAAAAGTGAATAAATGAAAGAATGAACAGCATGTATACTTTATGCATGCACTACATTTGAGAAGCTTCCAATTGTATTCAATAGACAACAAAAGCAAAAACAGGAAAAGACTACAATTGTAAGAAATTGGAGAGATCAAGGCTATAGATGCAATAACATCCAGAATTGTCAAAGATTTTACTTCCACCAAGAATATTTTGGGAATCTTTTGTAGAGGGCTTGCTTCTTATGATCAATGAAGGATGAGAGAAGAGAGAGTATTTAAACAAATGTCTATAAATGGCAAGTTAATAAAAGTGAAAGTTAAAAAGACAATACATTTTCTATTTGTGTTGTTATTTTGATAATAATAACAAAGTTATAATAAAGTGGGGGAAGCCATTGAAGATCTTATGTGTAAGGAAAGGGGGCAGGAGAAACAATTCTGTATGTGGCAGTAACTGTTCTCCATTGTGAAAGTGAGCCAATGATTGACCTTCAAAATGACCATCTAGGAAATTTAAAAATTGAAGTAGGCTTTGGTAAAAGTCAGACCATGGGTCATAAAAGGTAGAAGCCTCTTTTCTAGTTTTCAGCAGAAATCTTGAGGCTAAACCTATTATTCCTATTGCTGTGGATTCTTTCAGAGCAGAATTAAACCATTTCAGAAAATAGTTATATGTGTGAGTTGGAGTTCAAAGGAGAAAACTTAGTTTAGAGCTTGATATTTAAAAGACGCTTGTTAAGCATCTTTTTAATAAATCAATAACAAAATCGAGAATTAAGTCATAATGAACTGGTATCTTGGAGATACATTCAAACTTCCGTTAGAAGACTGGCCTATTTATAGCATCCACCCACTTTTAACCTGGTATCTCAAAGAAAAGCTAAGGTCAGCTGTATATAAATTGAAATCACTGCATCATTGTAACATCAAGGAGGCAAGATGCTTCATATCCCATGTATCTCAAGAAAGAAAAAAGCTGGCTAACTTGATAAAGGGAACTTGCAAGCCAGAACTTTATTTTTCCTTTTGGAACTAAAAGAGGAAATTTAGAGAAAAGCCAAGATGGTAGACTGAGGTCTCAAAGTTCTGGCCTGGAGGGAAACAAGGTGAATATAGGAGTTAGTGGCTTATGAGAAGAGGTAGCTGCCTCAAGACACCTGAGAACTTTTTTGTAAACATAGAAGTAAATTCAAAGAGAGTATTTGTATATTCAAGTATTATCCCTAAATAGCCCCCTGAAGTATTCTTCCTTGGAGTAAAGAAAGATAACTCAAAAATGTAATTAAGTCTGCTGTTTGGCATTTTTAATCTTCCTTTATTTGGAATTTTCTTTATTTAGTTTTATTTTGGTTTAATCAACTTGATGTTGCAAATATTTTTTACCCACATTATATTATAACATGAAAAAAATTTGTAGCTGAAAGAATAGAGAAATAATCCATGAAACTGATTAGGAAATCATAGTCTCTTTTATTAGTGTGTGTGTTTTTTTTTTTTTTTTTTTTTTTTT
>NW_016815803.1:572324-581065 GCF_001698545.2 Rhinopithecus bieti | reverse complement strand
ACGCCATTCTCCTGCCTCAGCCTCTCGAGTAGCTGGGACTACAGGCGCCCGCCACCTCGCCCGGCTAGTTTTTGTATATTTAGTAGAGACGGGGTTTCACCGTATTAGCCAGGATGGTCTCCATCTCCTGACCTCGTGATCTGCCCGTCTCGGCCTCCCAAAATGCTGGGATTACAGGCTTGAGCCACCGCGCCCGGCCTATTAGTGTGTTTTAAAGCATTAACAGCACCTGGTTATAGAGGCTTCTGAAGTGCAGAGAATCTCACACTCATGAGTGCTGTCTTGAGGGCACATTCACAGTAGCCACCTTACCCAAGCCACTCAGATACTTTAGGTTTAGCTTTTAAAAATGACCTGCAGGAGGGGACCAGAAGCCATAGAAAGTAGTAGAAACAGAATTCACAACCAGAATCCAGACCTCAGTGAATCCAATGGCTTCTTTCATCTCTAAGGACCCTCACCTAACTCCCTGGCTAGTGACCATCTCTGACCTGGGATAGTAACCTCAGCCTCTCCATGGGTTTAGGATTAAGCCTTGCCAGTCCCTGGAAACTGTGAGCAGAGGACCAAGCAGCAAGTTTCATGGCTAATCAGAGAACATCATTTCTCAGTCTCGTAAGCCTTTGGGTTCAGAAATTTTAGTTGAGATGCTGTTGTGACTTCTTTGGTGTCTGCTGGCTACTTCTCCACTTGCCTGTTTGGTAGTCACCAACCATCTCACCTGCGTAGATGGCACTTTCTAGCTAAACTTAATCACAGTCCCAACAGGCCTAAGGAATCTCTTCAGTTCCTGTACAAGGAGTTGGTAAGGTTGGCCTTTTCTTTACAACAGAGCAGACTTTTATGGAACCCCTCTGAAGGTTTTACTGTAAGTAAACGGACCATTGGCTAGAAAGCCAGAACCAGTGTTTCCAAGCCAGTGCAGTTAACAGTCACATATATGTGAGTGTGAAAAGCTTGGGCCATATAATCAGCATTATTTTATCAAGTGTTTTTGGGTTTTACTTTAAAAGCTTTGAATAACAGGCTGGGCGCGGTGGCTCAAGCCTGTAATCCCAGCACTTTGGGAGGCCGAGACGGGCGGATCACGAGGTCAGGAGATCGAGACCATCCTGGCTAACACCGTGAAACCCCGTCTCTACTAAAAAATACAAAAAACTAGCCGGGCGAGGTGGCGGGCGCCTGTAGTCCCAGCTACTCGGGAGGCTGAGGCAGGAGAATGGCGTAAACCCGGGAGGTGGAGCTTGCAGTGAGCTGAGATCCGGCCACTGCACTCCAGCCTGGGCGATAGAGCGAGACTCCGTCTCAAAAAAAAAAAAAGCTTTGAATAACATCTTCACTGTGTCCATTGTTATCACACCCAGTAAGCCAAAGTATCAGTGCATACAGTAAGCTCCAAGAGTGGCCCAGTTTGGGATTTAAAAGGTGTGTTTGAGTTAAAAGCATAAAAAGCCTTAAACTTTTAAAACTGCAGACTATTGTATCCTTCTAACTCCAGAACAGCTCCGTCTAATGCTGTCCAACTTGGCAATAAAAACAAAATGAAGAAAGCCGAAACACTTTTAGACTCACACCAAGTATGCAGTATTTCAGCCTGACAGGATTATTCCTTGGCTGGAGTGACTTACGTTGGAAGGGGAAGTTTGCATGGAAATGCCTTTGAGGTTAATTGTAATGTCATTAGTGTGATGTTATAATCACATCTCTGAATTTTCTTCATAAATTTCTTTTCTATTTTATCCTGTTTTATTTTAATACACTACTTTCTTGAAAAGTCTACTGTAGTCTCACGAAAATACAACCCCCCTTTTTTAAAGCCCTGTGAAAACTGGATTTTTGCATAAACTGCAGTTTATAAAAGCGTGGTCATCTGTCCTCTCCTGCTTTGCAGTTCTTTTTCATTCTTTGATATAACATCCCTGCATGATGAGTGACTTTAAATCATCAAATTCAAGTGGCAGCAGATATTGCACTGAGGTTAGAAAAAACAGGTCGTGTGCTAGTATTTCCATTATGACTGTTTAGCATAGTATTGCCCGGAATATGGCAAAACCACCAGAGATAATTCTTTTTAAGAAAATCATCTGTTTAGCCAAATCTGTGGTAGATTTGCGGCACAGACTACAGTAGAGGAGGAACTCAGTATAAACCACAGAAAGTGCTCAGGAACGCTGCAAGGCTGTTGTAATCAGATTGCTTGTAGCTACTTGGGCTGTTGTTGGTTCCATCCGTTGTGATGAGAGCACAGGGCTAGCTACTAGGTTCTCTGGCGTTCCCAGCATTGTCTGTTCTGTTGACCTTTGAATGTATTTGTCTCAATTGTTCTTGGGCTGTGGGAGAAAGACTTTCGGGTGAGAAAACAATGGTTCCCATCAGGGACACTGCTCCAAACCCACCCTTTGTTTTGGGCTCACTTTCACAGCAACAAAGTCCCAATTTTGGTCATGCTGCCCTCCTATGTGCTGATTCCCACTTCTGAAAACACACGTTGAATGTGCCTCTTGAAATGTTGTCATTTTCTAATCTTGTTTCCTTTTTAAAACAAGCATTTTATTCCATGATTTGCACAGTTCTGCATCTATATCAATGACTTTTCACCTATTCCCCCTTTCCAACGCATTTCTTGGGCAAAAGTTTGTGTCCAGCCTGCCATTCAGGAAAGACAAAGGCCTAGTTCAAATGTGCTACTTTGTGGTAGCTGGTTGGAGTCAAAGCCTGTTCATGAGATCTCTGTCCCCATAACCAGAAACAAATCCCACTGATACTTACCAGTCCTTATGATCTGATACAGAGAAAAGAAAACCTATACAGAATTTCTCAGAAACATTTACTCTATAAGGCATTTAGCAAATAAATTCCTGGAGCAGGAAAAATAGGATATTGTACCAAAATTATAACAGATAGGAGACAGAATTTTAAAAGAAAGAATTATGATATTCAGAATGTATTTATATATGTACCTGCTCTCTCTCTCTCTCTCTCTGGGTATATTTTATAATCAAATATTATAAGGAAAGTTTGCATTTTGCTTTTTCTCAGATGGTAAGATGTTTACATTTATTTTGTTGTTCAGTAAAATGATCTAGTCCTTTTCCATTAGTGAGCTATGGCTAATATTAGTACTGTGTACAATCTGGGCCTACTCTCACCTTTCTCTAGAAATCCATCACCATGACTATTTTATAAAATAGTGAGTTTGACTAAATTGCCCAAATATTCCTTTTCACAAAAGGAAGCTGTGGTGTCCAGCCAGTGACTTGCCTAAGGTCACACAGTGAAAAAACTAAAGATGGATGAAGTTAGATGCCTCTTAAACATAGGGCAAGGGTTTCCTTTTATAGCCTATAAACATCTTCTCTCAAATCAAATGATTTCAGAGATTCTCCTGCCGCTGCCCTGTATACAAAAAACAAAAAACAAAATGTTCTTCCATAAATGGGAGAAATAGAACTGCTTTTAATGAAGTTCTGAGATGCAGCACAAGTCAGTTAAATTCCTTCCAGTTGATAAAAACTTTATGTAAGACCTCTGTAAGTGAAACCTGAAGAACTCCTTTGATTCCCCTTTCCATTATTGATCATTGTTTATAATCTCTTAAACAAAGAAAATACATCTACATTTTATATAGATGTCTAAAGGGAAACAAATCTAGTTTTAATTCCGTGTTATGGCGTTGGTTTCAGGACCTTGGGCAAGTTGTCACTTGTTTTCCTCATACATAAAATGGGGAGAATAACTGTACCTCCTTGGCCCATGGTAAATATTTGATAAATATTATCTCTAGACCTAGAAACAATGTGGAGAAGTTCCAGAAAAGATGTATTGTTACAGTTTATGAAATAAAATCTATGTAATTCACAAAGTTTAAATAGATAAAATACTTCATATGTACTTATTATAAATTCCTTTATTCATCTCTATAATAGTTTTAGAAAAACTTATTCTGAAAGACTATAGGCCTTGTGGAAACTCAAACTCCATTTCTATTCTTATTCTTTTTTTATTCAGGTGATATTAGATATAATGAACACTAAGAGTAGTGTTCAAGGTTACCTTTAATGTATCCAGGGTCACCCATAATGTTTATTTTACCTCCTTGCACCAAGATTAAAAGGGAAGTGTGAGGCAGGAGTGGTGAGAGCATACTTTGAAGAGAACAAGGAGATAAATGGCCATCTGGGTTAGGCAAGACGGGGATGTGCTCAGAAATTATTTGTTAAGTTAAAGAATGTTAAAGAGACAATGAAAGTTTATGTAATAAAATAAGGAGTCCTTTGCTGATTTATCTTCTTCTACCTCACAGATAGTTTTTGGAGCCATTCTCTTTGTACGTTGCTTATTTCCCTCACCAGTCTGTGGCCCTTAAAGCAAAAGTCTTGGCTGGGCACGGTGGCTTACGCCTGTAATCCCAGCACTTTGGGAGGCCGAGGCGGGTGGATCACGAGGTCAGGATTTCGAGATCAGCCTGGTCAATATGGTGAAAGCCTGTATTTACTAAAGACACAAAAATTAGCCAGGCGTGATGGTGCATGCCTGTAGTCCCAGCTACTTAGGAGGCTGAGGAGAAGAATCACTTGAACCCAGGAGGCAGAGGTTGCAGTAAGCCAAGATCGCGCCACTGCACTCCAGCTTGGGCAACAGAGCTAGACAGTGTAAAAACAAACAAACAAACAACAGTCTTAGGATGAGCTGCCTAATATTTCATCTTTGTCTGCAAAAAAAGAAAGTAGAATAGAATATCTTTGGGTATGGGCCTGTTTTTGAATTTGGTGTAGAGTGTTTGAGAGAAGATACAACTAAGATCACCAGTCCTTGGTAAGACAGAGCTTCTTCTCTCACATGTGCTTCAAAAGTCACAAACAATCATCCTGACTCTCCTTGGCCCACCTCAAACCACTCTATCCCCATTGGTTTGGATATTGTCAAGTCCAGACATGCCCCTCTAAGCAGCCAGGGCAGCAGAATCTCTACTTAACTAACATTAGTTCTTAACAGACTATGGAGTATTGAACATAAAATCCGAATAGCTCTCCACTTATATTTAGGATACATTTAACATTTTTCTCCTAGTGTCTGTATTTTTATTATTATATAGTTAAGTAGATCTTACGCTAAAATTCACATAATGATACTGAATATATTCTCTATAAAACTCACTTTGGAGTCCTCTGGATCAATAAATTTGTTAGCATTATCAATATAATCTCTGCTTTGACATACCTGAAAATTATGTTTCTTTAAGTTAGGTAAATATTTAAGTATGAGAAAAATCTGACCAATGTATTTAACAGACTTTGTGAACTTTTTAAAAAAGCTTGGTTTTGGAAAATACACACATACATTTTGCCAAGAACTTGCCCCCTAATGTTTAATCTTGTGGCTTTCAGGGGAAATCTAATTTGTATCCTTCGTTTATGCTCGACTCAACAGATTGTTGCACTGTTAGCCAAGTGCTGGATGGCCTTACAGCCCATGGGGCTTTTCAGGTTTCTTGATTCTCCACGGGCCCCCTTGCCTTGCTTCTCGGTCCCTGGTGGATAGTGAATGCCATACATTTTAAACTCAGGCCAACTATTTAAAAATTAAGTCACACTATAATGAGCTATCTCAGTATTTGTGAAGACTAGAGAATTATTTCTCTCCCTTCTTCCCATCCCCAATGGCCACTCAGTTTTTACTGTGAGGTTTACTGGGGTATCTGAAGATGATGATTGAAGTTATAGACTCAGGATAGAACTGTACTTTTCTGTATGTGGGTGACAGTGGCCTGGGAAATGTGTTAGGGCTGCATTCTGAGAACCCTAGGATGCCATGGCATCCCCCTCAAGCCATTCAAACACCGAAACAACTCATTTGGGTTTGTGTTGTGCTGGATGACCACTGCAGTTTAATCAAGACTCCTTCTTGCCATTGCTTTGAATTTCCATCCACTTAGCTATTAGTGCATGCTCTATCACTGCCAGGCCTTTGTTTTTCCACAGACACTCCTTGACCCCTCTAGAACACAGACTTCAGTAGCAGTATTGTTGGTGATGAAGGGCAGAGGGGAAGGAAGGCTTGAAATGGGCCCAGCAGGAGCTGATGTTCTCTATCTCTTCTCAGGATTATTTTCTCTCTTACCCTTGAGATAGCTCCCCATCATACTCCTTAGTATCGATACCACACCATATCCTAGATGAAAGGCACCCCCATCGGTGGGGCATAGAAAGAACCTAGGGCACGGTAGTCAACTAGAGCATTCCAGTGGCTCAGAAAAAAATTCCAAAGCCACTCTTCCTTTTCTTGTGAAGAGCTGTTGGGGTTTCACCATGGCGGGAGTTCCAGGTTACTCTGCTTCTCTTGGCCAGGCACTTAACCTACAGGAGGTTCCACCTGAGGTCATGGGAGTCACTACTAGTGGCTTGAAGCTTGAGGAAGAATAGAGGAGCTCGCAGTCCAAATCAGAGGAGATGGAGTTTCTGACTTTCAGAGTAAAGCATGAATACCTTTTCCTATGTACATATTGCTAAATCAAGTGGTTGGATATTGTAGTACTATTACTATCAATAATAGAGTATTTGTTCTATTATAGTATAACTGTAATTCTTTTCACATTAAAGTAGAACTAGGACAAACTATACCATTTGTCACATTATTTCCAAGGGTTCTAACTCCAAGACATGAGTTCCAATTTCCTAGCAATAAATATATAGTTGAACTTTATAACCTATCACATTTTTGAATTGGAAGTTACTTTATCTTCACACCTCTAGTTAAAAATATAGGACTTTGAAATACTATGCAGCCATAAAAAAGGATGAGTTAATGTCCTTTGTAGGGACATGGATGAAGCTAGAAACCATCATTCTGAGCAAACTAAGGCAAGGACAGAAAACCAAACACTGCATGTTCCCACTCATGGGTGGGAATTGAACAATGGGAACACTTGGACACCGGGTGGGGAACATCACACACTGGGGCCTTTTGTGGGGTGGGGGGAAGGGGGAAGGATAGCATTAGGAGATATACCTAATGTAAATGACGAGTTAATGGGTGCAGCACACCAACATGGCACATGTATACATATGTAACAAACCTGCACGTTGTGCACATGTACCCTAGAACTTAAAGTATAATAATAAAAAAAAATATATATATATAGGACTTCGAAAATAAAATTTGCCAGTATGGAAGCAGAGATACTTAAAGTCATTCTTACACCACAGAATTAGCGATTACTATACCCAGTCTCACCATTTTATAGATGGGGAAACTGAGGCTCAGAATGGTTCTTCTGTGATCCCTTAGTATTTCCTTGCTTTGCATTTTCTTTTAGAAAATGTGAAAAAATCGAATTGTTCCATGAAAGAAGGCACCGCTCATTATTAATGGAATTTCTTTTTATTCAATTTTGCAGTGTCTGCAACAAGATTATGAAAACGATAATTTGATTTAGAAATATTTCCAGCTTCAGCAAGGTTACTTTGTGGAGTTGGAGATAAATGACCAGAAGAAAACTTCACAAAATTAGTGTTTACACTTAAGCTGGCAATGAGCTATAATTTGATTGGTAAAAAATTCATTTGGTGTACCTCTGGCCCTTTGCTGCTGGATAATGAAAATTTATATCTGCGTTTCAGACATCTGGGGAGGGCCTGACAGCTTTGGGGCTGAATGAAAGATGATGTCACGCTGACCCCTGTCAGCATTTCCTCATAGACTGGTTACCCAAAACCCAACAGCACTCACACTTTTTTCTCCCCCTGCCAGAGCAGACTCTCATTTTTATTTTGGAAGGTTAATGACACTGTAAATCTAATAGGCCATTTTAGTGCCATCATGTGGATATTAAAAAATCATGTGACCAGTCAGGGCACCATATGTGGGGTTCGCTGTTGTCTAATGGCAGGAATAGGAGTCTGTAACAAGGTACTGAGGGCAGCCAGTGTTTGGAATTAATTTCAAAACCATAGCTACCTTTAAACTAATTCTGAATCTCTGCTAATGATTATTGCTTGCCATTTCAATTAAGTTTGCTTTAATTAGCTAGCTAATATCAGATTAGGTTGGACCTCAGAAAATAATTTACCATTTATAAATTGATGAGTAACTCGTATTCTGTGGCACAGCACTGACTCATAGAACTTTCTGTGATGATGGAATATTCTCTGTCTGTGTTCTCCAGTAAGGTAGCCTCTAGCCACATGTGGCTATTGAGCACTTGAAACATAGCTAGTGATCTAAGGAAATGATAATTTTAAGTAATTAAAATTTACATAGTGACATGTGGCTAGTGGTTACCAGTTTGGGTAGCACAATGATGGAGCAACTATAATGTAAGACTAGAATATCAGAAAACAACAACAAAAAAAGCATTTCATTCAGGTATCTAGTCTGCCTTTCATTGGTGCCATAGTGGAAAGGCCAAACTATCTGGTGACAGAGCTGAAGTCTGGTTTACCTTTGTATCATCATAATGCCTTTTGGACAGGGTAAAAATATGTAGAAGAAAGTGATACATAAATGAGTGAATGAAATGGATACATAGACAATGAATAAATGAATGCAAGCAATTTAAGTTATTTTTTTCTATTCTACCAGTTCTTGCTGCCCTTTTCCTGAAGGACACGGCAGACAAAAGTTGTGAGATTTGACAGCCAGATGAATTCTCAGTGATCACTTAGCCCAAGCCATTCAAAACCAGACCAGATTGACTTCCAGGAGCTGCCACTGGCTTTTTTTTTTTTTTTTTTTTTTTTTTT
>NW_016815803.1:556845-571453 GCF_001698545.2 Rhinopithecus bieti | reverse complement strand
TGCTGGGATTACAGGGTTGAGCCACCGCACCCGGCCCTCAGTCTTATTTTCACAGAGCCCAGTCTTATTTTCTATAGGCATGAGCCACAGTGCCCAGTCTTATTTTCTAACTATATATATATTTAGAAAATATATATTTATTTACTTATATTTATATTTGTTAAAATATATATAATTGGAATATATTTATATTAGAATAATATATATATTAGGTCCTTTAAAAAAACTTAATGAGATCATTCCCAGGTTAGGAGGTAAACTTATAGTTAGCTGTATTCTTGACAAAAAATTAGGATGCTATATATATACACATACACACACTATTTGTGTATATAGCATCCTAATGTATACTATATATATATACCATTATATAGATACACACACACACCTATATATATATATAATTTAAATTTATAATGACAGTGGATTTGGGCATGCAAGTGTGACAGAGAACTTTGTCTTTCTCCCACTCCTTCTATACCACACAACCACCCCTACATATGTAGCTACACGTGTGTGTGCTCATACATATAGTGGTGTATAGAGCATCCTGATTTTTTGCCAAGAAAAAAGTTAGCTATAAGTTTACCTCCTAACCTAGGGATGATCTCATTACGTTTTTTTGTTTGTTTGTTTGTTTTGAGACAGAGTCTCGCTCTGTTGCCCGGGCTGGAGTGCGGTGGTGCGATCTCGGCTCACTGCAAGCCCCGCCTCCCCAGTTCACGCCATTCTCCTGCCTCAGCTTCCCGAGTAGCTGGGACTACAGGCGCCCGCCACCACGCCTGGCTAATTTTTTTGTATTTTAGTGGAGACGGGGTTTCACCGCGTTAACCAGGATGGTCTCGATCTCCTGACCTCGTGATCCACTCCCCTGGGCCTCTCAAAGGGCTGGGATTGCAGACGTGAGCCACCGCGCCCGGCCTATTAAGTTTTTTTTTAAAGGACCTAATATAGATTGATGTTCAAGTTGAGCCAGCGCTATTAAAAGCTAAGTACCTCTGTCTATGAAATTATTTTCAACTAATTCCTTTGATTCTGTGATACTGCGGTGTTTGCTGTTATAGCGAGATGAGAATAATGCACTGAATTTTATAGTTGTTGCAAAAGTCCACAGCAGCAACACTGGGGCTCCGCAGACACACATCCAAGAGCATGGCATGGTTCAGGAGACAGCATATACACACACACGCAGCTATATACGTAGGGGTGGGTGTGTGATGTAGAAGGAGGGGAGAAGGAGAAAGTTCTCTGTCACACTTGCATGCCCAAATCCACGGTTACCACAAATTTAAATTGAATATGGTGCAACATTGTCGGTCACAATAAAACTGTAAGAGTAAGTAAAGAGAGAACTTTTAATTCCCTGAATGATTTTGGGCAAGAAGTAGTAGGCTTTTGATGCTTAATACAGAATGATTAAGAAATAGAAGTTAACAGTGATATGGACCGCATTCTGTAGTATGTGAACACAAAAGGATACTTTCCTAATTGGATATAGTATTCAAAATTCCACAAGTTCTGAAGTCAGTGTGTGAGACCACAGGTTACAGGCTTTGTCTGAGAGACACTCTGCCTCCCCTGCCTCACCCTGGATGCATAGCACTCCTTGATTTGTAAAACACTCATTCCAGTCAAAAGGGAAGTGTCCTTTTGTGATCCCTGGCATCACTTCCTGTTTTCCTTGTAAACTTCCCACCCAAGCTGTGGCATTATTGGGATCATTGCCCGAAGTAACTTTCCATTACATTGACAAGTCAAATGCATACATCTGATTTGAGTGTCATCCTTCCTCCAGATTTAAAAAATTCTACTGCAAATGAAACACCCCAGCTCTTGTGATCCCTGTTGAAAGTTTTATCTTCTTAAAGATCATTCTGAAAATGAAATTTTTTCATGTCACACAATTTTAATTAATGGATCATTTTGTTTTCTGTAACTTTTCAGAATTGGTAGATTTGTTAAACCTAATTTAAAAGCACACAGTAAGATATCTCTTCCCATTAAAATAAAATATCTTTCTCTTCCGGATTATCAACCTATAAACTATATTACTAAAATTTTAGCNTTTTAACATCTCTTTACATCTCCAAAAGCTGTGCTCTTGAGTACTGCAAAAAGCCCATGGACCCAAGAGGGCTAAAGGCGATTGGGCACACAATTCACACTCTTTCACGAAAGAAGGTGGGAAGGGAGGAAACAATTCTTTTTGGATCCTAGGGTAATTGTGTAGCCAGATAGAAGTATGTAAAGGGAAATTGAAATAATTTCTGAGTTTACTCCAAAATGTTACTGAAGGATTTAAAAGTAACCCTTCATGACTATTATCTAATGTTACCCTCATAAAATTAGGACAAGGGTGATAGTTCTGGTGAAGAAGAAGATGATGATGACACTATTAGTTAACATTTGTTTACTGCATATTGTTTCAAAAATGATGCTAAATTTTATATAAGGATTACTTTAGTTAATCTTTGCAACACTGCAGGATAGTTCCAGTATTTGCCCATTTTACAGATGAGAAAAAGAAGAAAGTGTAAGTAGCTTGCTTAAGGTTATGCAACCAATATAAGGCAGAAGTGGATTTTAAATCCAAACAGCCTGATTCTAGAATTACATCTTCAGACATTATTGTATAGAGTGCCTTTCCCTAATCTTCTTCCTCGATTTTCTTCCTTCTTTCCTTCCTTCCTGTATTCATTGATTTAGCAAATGATTTTTGAGTCCCAACTATGGACCAGATATTGTTCTAGTCTCAGGAAATACACTAGTCAACATGACAGAGAAAAGTTTCTGCCCTTATGGTCTTTTTCTTCTACTGGTGAGAAAAGACAATAAAAAAGTTAAGAAAAAAGTGTAGCTTATTGACCGGGCACGGTGGCTCACACCTGTAATCCCAGCATTTTAGAAGACCGAGGGGGGTGGATCACCTGAGGTCAGGAGTTTGAGACTAGCCTGGCCAACATGGAGAAACCCCATCTCTACTAAAAATACAAAAATTAGCTGGGCATGGTGGCAGGAACCTGTAATCCCAGCTGCTTGGGAGGCTGAGGCAGGAGAATCGCTAGAACCTGGGAGGCAGAGGTTGCAGTGAGCCGAGATCGCCCAGCCTGTGCGATAGAGGGAGACTCCATCTCAAATAAAAATAATAATAATAAAAAAATTAAATGCAAGAAAGAGAAAATAAAGAAAGAAAGAGGAATATGAAGTGTTAGCAGGTGGGAGGAACAGGTAGAAATTTTAGGTAAGGGAGGTCTCACTGAAAAGGCAATAAAGAAGCAAGTAAGTTTTCTTTTCTTTTTGCTTTTTTTTGAGACAGAGTTTCATTCTGGCTGGAGTGAACAGCTTACTGCAGGCAGCCTCTACCTCCCAGGTGATCCTCTCACCTCAGCCTTCTCAGGTAGCTGAGACTACCAGTGTGCACCACCATGCCTGGATATTTGTTTTGTATTTTTTTGGAGAGACAGGATTTGGTCATATTACCCAGACTGATCTTGAGCTACTGAACTCAAGTGAACAACCTGCCTCAGCTTTCTAAAGTGTTGGGATTATAGGCATGAAGCCACAGTGCCCAGTCTTATTTTCTTTTTTTTCTTTTCTTTTTTTTTTTTTTGAGACGGAGTCTCGCTTTGTCACCCAGGCTGGAGTACTGTGGCCGGATCTCAGCTCACTTCAAGCTCCGCCTCCCGGGTTTACGCCATTCTCCTGCCTCAGCCTCCCGAGTAGCTGGGACTACAGGCGCCGCCACCTCGCCCGGCTAGTTTTTTGTAGTTTTAGTAGAGACGGGGTTTCACCATGTTAGCCAGGATGGTCTCGATCTCCTGACCTCGTGATCCGCCCGTCTCGGCCTCCCAAAGTGCTGGGATTACAGGGTTGAGCCACCGCACCCGGCCCTCAGTCTTATTTTCACAGAGCCCAGTCTTATTTTCTATAGGCATGAGCCACAGTGCCCAGTCTTATTTTCTAACTATATATATATTTAGAAAATATATATTTATTTACTTATATTTATATTTGTTAAAATATATATAATTGGAATATATTTATATTAGAATAATATATATATTAGGTCCTTTAAAAAAACTTAATGAGATCATTCCCAGGTTAGGAGGTAAACTTATAGTTAGCTGTATTCTTGACAAAAAATTAGGATGCTATATATATACACATACACACACTATTTGTGTATATAGCATCCTAATGTATACTATATATATACCATTATATAGATACACACACACACCTATATATATATATAATTTAAATTTATAATGACAGTGGATTTGGGCATGCAAGTGTGACAGAGAACTTTGTCTTTCTCCCACTCCTTCTATACCACACAACCACCCCTACATATGTAGCTACACGTGTGTGTGCTCATACATATAGTGGTGTATAGAGCATCCTGATTTTTTGCCAAGAAAAAAGTTAGCTATAAGTTTACCTCCTAACCTAGGGATGATCTCATTACGTTTTTTTGTTTGTTTGTTTGTTTTTGAGACAGAGTCTCGCTCTGTTGCCCGGGCTGGAGTGCGGTGGTGCGATCTCGGCTCACTGCAAGCCCCGCCTCCCCAGTTCACGCCATTCTCCTGCCTCAGCTTCCCGAGTAGCTGGGACTACAGGCGCCCGCCACCACGCCTGGCTAATTTTTTTGTATTTTTAGTGGAGACGGGGTTTCACCGCGTTAACCAGGATGGTCTCGATCTCCTGACCTCGTGATCCACTCCCCTGGGCCTCTCAAAGGGCTGGGATTGCAGACGTGAGCCACCGCGCCCGGCCTATTAAGTTTTTTTTTAAAGGACCTAATATAGATTGATGTTCAAGTTGAGCCAGCGCTATTAAAAGCTAAGTACCTCTGTCTATGAAATTATTTTCAACTAATTCCTTTGATTCTGTGATACTGCGGTGTTTGCTGTTATAGCGAGATGAGAATAATGCACTGAATTTTATAGTTGTTGCAAAAAGTCCACAGCAGCAACACTGGGGCTCCGCAGACACACATCCAAGAGCATGGCATGGTTCAGGAGACAGCATATACACACACACGCAGCTATATACGTAGGGGTGGGTGTGTGATGTAGAAGGAGGGGGAGAAGGAGAAAGTTCTCTGTCACACTTGCATGCCCAAATCCACGGTTACCACAAATTTAAATTGAATATGGTGCAACATTGTCGGTCACAATAAAACTGTAAGAGTAAGTAAAGAGAGAACTTTTTAATTCCCTGAATGATTTTGGGCAAGAAGTAGTAGGCTTTTTGATGCTTAATACAGAATGATTAAGAAATAGAAGTTAACAGTGATATGGACCGCATTCTGTAGTATGTGAACACAAAAAGGATACTTTCCTAATTGGATATAGTATTCAAAATTCCACAAGTTCTGAAGTCAGTGTGTGAGACCACAGGTTACAGGCTTTGTCTGAGAGACACTCTGCCTCCCCCTGCCTCACCCTGGATGCATAGCACTCCTTGATTTGTAAAACACTCATTCCAGTCAAAAGGGAAGTGTCCTTTTGTGATCCCTGGCATCACTTCCTGTTTTTCCTTGTAAACTTCCCACCCAAGCTGTGGCATTATTGGGATCATTGCCCGAAGTAACTTTCCATTACATTGACAAGTCAAATGCATACATCTGATTTGAGTGTCATCCTTCCTCCAGATTTAAAAAATTCTACTGCAAATGAAACACCCCAGCTCTTGTGATCCCTGTTGAAAGTTTTATCTTCTTAAAGATCATTCTGAAAAATGAAATTTTTTCATGTCACACAATTTTAATTAATGGATCATTTTGTTTTCTGTAACTTTTCAGAATTGGTAGATTTGTTAAACCTAATTTAAAAGCACACAGTAAGATATCTCTTCCCATTAAAATAAAAATATCTTTCTCTTCCGGATTATCAACCTATAAACTATATTACTAAAATTTTAGCTTTGCATGATTTATAGTAGTCAAATGATTACTGCCCTAAGCATTAACTTCACTACAGAGCTATTAAAAATATTTAATTAGAGTCACTGAGAATTTAGGATGTATAATAAAATTGTTGTCAAGGCCATGTTGTAAATTGTGATTATGTTTGTAGATGAGTGAGACAAACTACCCTATGCTGAAATTTTTATAAAATTTGAAATGGGGAGTGTATATACACATAATATATATTTTATTTTGTAAAATAAAATATGTAAAATATATATATATATAGTTTTTTGAGATGGAGTTTCGCTCTGTTGCCCAGGTTGGAGTGCAGTGGTGTGATATTCACTCACTGTAACCTCCACCTCCTGGGTTCAAGTGATTCTTCCCACCTCAGCCTCCCAAGTATCCGGGATTACAGGTACATGCCACCATGCCCGGCTAGTGTTTGTATTTTTAGTAGAGACAGGGTTTCGCCATGTTAGCCAGGCTGGTCTCAAACTCCTGACCTCAGTGATCTGCCCACCTCGGCTTCCCAAAGTTCTGAGATTACAGGTGTTAGCCACCATGCCTGGTCTATTTATTTATTTTGAAACATTTCGTGTACATAGTAGTGAGGTTATATTAATCGTGCATAATTTATGAAAATGTTAAAGATTTTGCTTTTTAAAAATCTTTCTGAACTTGAGCAGTGCTATCTTTAAGTACAATGTTCTAGTTTATTACAAACCCAAAATGTAATCCTATATCAGAATCTTTCCTTTTTGTTATATATTTTGTTGTCTCCACAAAAATGTTTTATTAAAAAAAAAGACTCCAAGACAATAAATCTAAATCTGGCTACAGTTTATATATGGAGGCAAGAGGCGGGAAATCTCTGTGAATGTCAAACAGAAGTGAATACAAACCCATGTAGTCATGTTTACTCAGGTGCCAAAATCCAGATCATTCTGTTATAAGTTTGTCTTCTAAATATATGGCTCTGGCTATCGGCACTGTGGATCATCCACCCTCCTGTTATCTACCTGTGCAAGGAAGTCAAAATCAACCCATAGAGATGGGGTATCTGTCAGTCGTTCTCTATGGTATCATACCTGTTTATTTGTGCAGTTAGTAGAGACTAAACTACCTCAGTAGATTTTTATGACTTAAATTATGGGGCAATATATTTATTCCGTTTTAAGTAGTCCATGTAAATGGTGGCCATGGAGATAGCTTAATGTGCATTTTGTTTTGTTTTGTTTTTTACAGATAAACACTGTCAACTTTTATTGATCTACCTACAGTATTTTGCTATGCATATCTGTATATCTCTTTTGCAAAATTAAAATTGCATTTTCATAGTTTTATAAACTATTTTTCTTAATAATATATCGTGAAATTTCACAAGGCTTTTCCCTAATATTGTAAAGTGTGTTCATGAATATTATTTTAATGTATTAGATGGAAACATACAGAATTAGTAATATTTAATGTTTTTTAACCTATTATTATTATTATTATTATTATTATTTTACTAGAGAAGGTTTGCTTAAATTAGCAATACATTTATTTCTTCTCATTTCAGAAATAGCAAAAATGTATGCAGGAAATGGGGGAAGCCAGAGGACCTTGCAACCTGGCAGCCAGTGGTCAGATGTCATTTCAGAGATTTAGGAAGGTTTCAACTACTGCTTTTCAGATATACCTATGCCTAAACACCACTAGAAATGACACAACTTATTTCTATCCCATAGGCTTGAAATAAGTAAGAGAGAGTTGCTATGAATTTGGTTAAAAGAGTAAACCTAATGAGAAAAAAGTAGTTTAGATGGTGGTCATTTTGACATCAAATGATGGCAACCAAATAAGGTTATTTTCACCATCTTACCATCAGAAAAGAAAGATTCGGGACTTGGAAATCAATGAAAGCAGCCAGAAAACTTTCCTATTGTGCAACAAACAAGACGTGGAAACACTCATGAGTTGACTGTACTCAGAGGTCCAGAAAAATTAAGGTTGACACTAAAATAACTTTGGCTTACATACGACTCATGGCAAATGCTAAATAATGAAAAAATATGTCTTTTAGGTCTAAAATTTTCTGGGTTGTGAGAAAATACGAAGCATAAATCATATCAAACTATTCCTGGCATTAGGCCTTCAGGATGCATTTGTTTGAAATCAAGGGCCAAATTGCCTGGAAGAGCAAAAACTGCTAGATGCCAGCTGAGGCGGAATGCCAGCCTTGGAACTGACACATCATTTCTGGAGAGATCCATATGCACGACCCTAGTTTGCCTTCAAAGTGGTTCCTTTGAATTGATTTTGTAAATTAACAATATTAGGCCTTCTGTAGGATAGAAAGTGCATTAGTCACAGTGCTCTTACTTTACCCAGCAAGGAAATCTATTGTTCTTTTGTAATAAAATTTCTGGAAGGGGTGAGGGTGATTTTGCCACATCAGGTAAAAGGAATCACAGTTTTCAGGCAGGTTTAACGAGGAATTTTAATCATAAGAGTAAAAAGTCAATGAGTATAACTTCACTAAACAACTCTTAAAGGAAAGCTGAGTTGGCTTCTGTTTTCACAAGTCTGTGTAACCATCGTTGAATGGGTTCCAAGCATCAATTGTTCCCAGTGAGTAAGGACATAGGATATGGCAAAAACTCACAGCAATTTATTACCAGAATGTTTTAAAAGAAATGGAGGATTTCAGAAAAGGAGGAGTTCCACGGATTCATGTTTAAATTCACCACAAGTGATTAATGTTAGTGTTCCATTTTTTGTCCAAGGTCGGTTTTACACACCATGTAAAATTGCTTCTTTTGAAGAAAGTCTGCTTTTTTAAAAAAAAGGAAAGAGGAGGGGAAAAAAAAGACAATGGGTCTCCTGGAAAATACTTCAATAAAGCTTTTTTTCACATTAGTTTTTTTGTTCTTACTTTTGGAGGAGTTTAATCTGAGAATATTTGTGCAAGGAACCAGAGTGGAATATAAAATAAAGTTGAAACAAACATGGCTACTTTCAATAAATGATACCTGATTTTTAACAACTGCCTATTTTCAAAGCCCTATATAAGAAAAGCCTGAGCTTTTAGGCCTTTAGCTTTCTAAATCTTCATGGCTCTGATGTTTGCAGAGGGGTATTCAACATTTTGAAAATATATAAATTTTATTTATAATTGATTTTTATATATATAATGATATTAGCTATTTACGATATATATAATCCTATAGATTATATATATAAAATAGATATTAGGCATTTATATTAATACAGTAATGCTATAGAACATTTTCTTCTGAAAACTTAAAGATTTATGTTAATGGTAGAAAATTTTGCTATAATATAAAATAATAATCAGTTTGTTGGCACCTTTAATTAACAAAAATATGTTTATTAAAAATCTAGGTAGAAATGAATATTTTCAGAATCATCTACTGCAACATTTTAAAAAAATCATTGTCAATTACTTTCTTTTCAGGATTTATTAGTATTGGGGTACTCAATGACTTAAAGTCTAAAGAGAGAGCTAGAAACAAACAATCCAAAACTCTTTTTGCCTTACTGAATTCTAACCAAGAGCTTCTGAAAGCTATACCTGAAAATGATTTAAGAATTTGTTTTAATCAAAATGGAGTTTCCTAGAATTAGTTTTTTTTTTTTTTAAACACTCCTGGGCTCCATTCTTCCTGTTTGTAAACATCAGTGTGTCCCTTCAAATATATCTTTTCTATTGTTTATATTAAAGACCTGATCATATAATTAAATTGAATTTGGCAAGTGTATATCGGCCATCCACTATGTTTAGTTTGGTTCTCTTAGTTTACTTTAGTTCTCTTTTCTACTGCTAATTCTACAAGCTGAGTGAGGCCTGCTAATTTCCACTGATACTCACACATGTTAGTTTAAAAAAAATGTTGGCTTTGACAAAGCCACAAAGGGGAACAAATATAGCTGTATTGCCTGTCTTAAACCAAAATACTTTAGCAATTGAAAGATGGGGGCAGTGTAGACACTCAGGAAAGCTTTGGGATCTTTAGATGAATGGTATCATACAGATGTGTATTATTGCTAATTCTTTGTTCTCAATCACTTGTTTTCAAGGACACTAAAATCCATGTAGCCCCTAAAAAAGATAAATAAGGGCAAGTCACTTTTCTTCCTCCAGTCACAGACTAAAGAAATTATTTCAGATAATATATAGCCCTTCAGCCATGGGAGCAGGAAGTGTTTACTGCTCAAGTCAGGGTCCCAGTTGGTAAAATAAACGGAAACTTCTGGTTTAGTTTTAGGGCCTTCTTTCAAATAAAAACTTCATTTTCTCTGGGCAAATACATTGATTTAATTTTGTATTATTGGTAAAATATTCATAAAGTCAGGTCAGTCTTTAAAGAGTACCAAAACATAACTTTGCCCATTTTTTTTCTGTTTAAGGGCCAGCTAGGTTTGTTTAAAAAGAAAAACTTAAAGCCACCAAAAAGCCTATGGCATTTCTTTCTCTTATGTTCTTTAAAAGTGGTTCAGGCTCATCTGTTTGGAATTATTTAGGTGTGTCTCTCTTTGAAAATGGGCCCCCATAACCCTTTTCCAATAGGATAAAAGTTGAGAACATGGAGTCAAAATGGAGCAAAAAGTTGAATATTTCACATGGTATAAATTTTTTTTTTTTTGATCAAGGGAAAAGAAAAGTTGCATAAAAGCCAAAACAAGATGAAATTATCTAATTTCTCATATATTCCTTTCTTTTTTCCTTGCTTTCTCATTTTTTTATGTAATCTTCCAGAACACTTTTCAGTTTGAAGCTAAACCTAACTCTACTTTTTACATGTATATTTTTCACTTTTATAAAGACTCATTAATTCAACAGATATTTTCAAGCACTTACAGCATGCCAAAAGGATGCAAGTCAAGTATAAAGAAGAGAGATAACTATTTTTGCCCTCATGGAGTTTCCTTTACTGTGATGAAAACTGATATTCTATCAGTAAATAAATAGGTAAATTTCAAATAGTGCAAAGTACTAAAAAAGAATAACAAAAGAAAGAAACAAAGTAACAAAGTGGGGGTAATGTGACAGTAATTGAGTGACATTTTGAGAGACATGAAACAGTAAATGCTTGGGGATGATAGTTACAATGAGGGGACTGTTTTAAAGGGGAGGTGAGAGAAGGTTCCCTGAAAAAGTGCTATTTGAGTGTGGTCTGAATGAAGGGAGGAGCTGGTGTGAAAACCAGGTAGGAGAGCATTCCAGGAAGAGGCCACAGCAGGTGTGAAGACCTCAAGGCAAGCAGGAGCTTGGCATATTTTGGTAACATAAGGAAGGCCAGGAGCATAGTAAGAACAATTAGATTACTAGGCTAGGTGAGGACTGGAACTGGTAGTGGAGAGGTGACAAAGTGGAGGTAGCAGTGTACTTTTGTTGCCCGAGTTGCTGCCTGTGTTGCCTGTTATGTCTTCACATTGTTTTAAAAGACAGTGCAAATAGTCATTTGTTAAATTTCCTCCCCTTACACGCAGTTTAGCTTTTCTTTCTTTCTTTTTTTTTCTTCTCCCTTTTATTTGTTGACATTATAGCTGATTAAAGCCTCTGTCCTGCAGTCATGGGAGGCTATTCAGGTCATGGTATAAAGCGTCTGGGTTTTATTTTGCATGTAGTAGAAAGCCATCAGAGCATTTTAACAGGGGATGGCATGATCTGATTTATGTTGTCTGATGATCACTCTGGCTGTTGTGAGAGAAGCAGTTGTGGGGTATTCGTGGAGATGCTGCTGCATTAAGTGATCATTTTGAGGAGTGTAGTGGAAGAAGCGAGACAAAAAAATGTGGATAGTTCCTAGATACATTCTAATCAATCTTACCATTGAGATCATGTCCAAGGCCCCAAGGTATATTTCTCAAGTCCCATGAGAGTAGAAAGAATCCCCTGAAAGCTTTCTGATGGATTGAATGCAGATAGAGAAAATGAAAAAAATCAAGAATAACACTCAGATGTTTGGCATGGGAAAACGGATGGCAGGTGGAGCCATTTTGGGAATAGAGGCAACTGAGAAAAGAGTGTATTAGTGAGGAGTGTGTAGGGAGCAGAGTACTTCAAGAGTTCTGTACTGAGGAAACTAAATTTGAGATAGCTATTAAACAGATTTAGATGTCAAGTAGGCAACTGGATACAAAGGTCTGGAACTCAAAAGTGAGGTCAAGACTGAGGATATAAATTTGGGAGCCATGAACACAAATGATCTTTAAAGTCCTGGAACTGGATGAAACATCTCAATAAGACAGTGCAGAGAGAAGGCAAAATGGCCTAAAGTGAAACCCTCAGAAGGGTTCACTACAACCCTGAGAGAAAGAACTAGTAAAGGAGATGGAGTAGAAACTCTCTGTGAAATAGGAAGCAAATTAGAAAGTTTGTGCCATGCAAATCTGTGAAAGAGCATATTTAAAGAAAGAAGTAGTGGTCAATGGCACATAATATCACTGAAGAAGATAGAATCAGAGACCACTGATGGTCAATTTGACAAGACCACAGAAGAATGAGGAGACCACTAACTTCTGTGTCATGGAGTGAGCACTACAGCAGAAGACAAGCAGATATACCATCCAAATAATTGAAATGGTGGATATGTAGCAGGGTGTTTTTGTTTGTTTGTTGACTTTTTCTTTTTGTTTTTTGCTAATCAATCTCATCATTGAGATCGTGTCCAAGGCCTCAAGGTATATTTCCCAAGCCCCATGAGTAGAAAAGTCTCAAAAGAGAGAGAGATCTCACACATTGCTGGTAGGAATGTAAAATGGTACGGCCATGCTGGGAAATAGTTTAAAAGTTTCTTACTGTATACTCCAGCAAGTCACTCTTAAATAGTTATCCAATGGCAATGAAAAAAATAGTTCTACAAAAAGACTTGTACACACATGTTTGACATACCATTAATCATATCATAAAATCAGGAAACTGAAACTGCACAAATATCCATTAATAGTTGAATGAATAAATCCCTTTGATATTTTCATATACTAGAATAAACAAGACTGAACTACTGATATATGCTACTCAATGGGCAAATCTCTTAGACTTTGTGCTGAGGGAAAGAAACTGTACACAAAGAATTCAGGCTCTCTAATTTTATTTATATGAAATTCTAGGACAGGGAAACTAATCTATACTGATTAATAGAGGAAAACTAATCTATAATAATCAATAATTATTTAGGGTTGGGGTGGAAAAGGGGAAACGGACTGAAAGGGGGCATGAAGGAGCTCTGTGGGGAGGTGGAACTGCTATCTCAATTAGGGCTGTGGTTACATGGCTGTATACATTTGTCAAATGTTATCAGCCTACTTAATGTGAATGAATTATATCTCAATAAAACTGATAGGGAGAAAGAGAGAGGGAAAGAGAGAAAGAATGAGATCACTATTTCCTCTGATTAGCTTCTTTTGCCCTAAGTCATTTTTTATCACTTTTGTAAGATCTTGATTATGTTGAGAGCCCTTCATTTACTGTTTCATGTCTGTCAGAATGTCACTCAATTACTAATGTCTATTGCATATTAGATAGCTCTTTCTCACAGAGTAGCTAACAATAATGTCACCCTGTCTTCAGAAACATGTTTCTTGATACAGCTGTTTTTATTTCTTGTTTTTATTTGTTTGTTTTATTTTCTTTAAATTCTGGGATACAAGTGCAGAATGTGTAGGTTTGTTACATAGGTATACATGTGCCATGGTGGTTGGCTGCACCTATCAACCTGTCATCTGGGTTTTAAGCCTCACATACATTAGCTTATTTGTTCTAATGCTCTCCCTCCCCTCACCCCCACTCCCGACTGGCCCTAGTATGTGTTATTCCCCTCCCTGTGTCCCACTTATGAGTGAGAACATGTGGTGTTTAGCTTTCTGTTCCTGTGTGTTAGTTTGTTGAGGATGATGGCTTCCAGCTTCATCCATGTCCCTGCAAAGGACATGATCTCATTCCTTTTTATGGCTGCATAGCTTTCCATGGTGTATATGTACCACATTTTCTTTATTGTATCTATCATTGATGAGCATTTGGATTGGTTCCATGACTTTGCTATTGTAAATAGTGCTGCAATAAACATACGTGTGCATATCTCTTTATAGCAGAATGATTTATATTCCTTTGGGTATATAACCAGTAATGGGATTGCTGGGTCAAATGCTATTTCTGGTTCTAGATACTTGAGGAATCGCCACACTGTCTTCCATGATGATTACACTAATTTACACTCCCACCAACAGTGTAAAAGCAGTCCTATTGTCCCACAGCCTTGCCAGCATCTATTGTTTCTCGACTTTTTAATAATCACCATTCTGATTGGTGGGAGACAGTATCTCATTGTGGTTTTGATTTGCATTTCTCTAATGATCAGTGATGTCGAGCTTTCTTTCATATGTTTGTTGGCCACATAAATGTCTTATTTTGAGTTGTCTGTTCATATCCTTTGTCCACAGTTTGATGGGGTTGTTTGTTTTTCTTCTCGCAAATTTGTTTAAGTTCCTTGTAGATTCTGGATATTAGACCTATGTTAGATGGGTAGATTGCAAAATTTTTCTCCCATTCTGTAGGTTGCCTGTTCATGCTGATGGCAGTTTCTTTTGCTATGCAGAAGCTCTTTAGTTTAATTAGATTCCATTTGTCAATTTTGGGTTTTTTTTTTTTTGTTTTGTTTTGTTTGAGACGGAGTCTCTCTCTGT
>NW_016815803.1:537834-555957 GCF_001698545.2 Rhinopithecus bieti | reverse complement strand
TATATATATATATATATATATATTGCTGACTAGAAGACTAAGACTATGTTATAATAGAAAGGTCAAGAGCTTTGGAATAGATTTAGACACGAATCTCAGACTTATTGCCAGCTGTGTGAGAGTAGGCAAATTCCTTCCTCTCACTGAGTTTTAATTTTCTTATCTGTAAAGAGGTAAAGTAATAATTACTTTTCTATCTTGTTATAGGGTTTAAAGATAACATAAGTTAAGTTTTCAGAACAGTGCCTGACTTGTTATACAGGCTCAAGTGTGAAAGTTGAAATTCTGTATGTTATTTCTGTTTTCATTCACATTGTGAGCATGGTCAGCAGGTGGTGGGGGAACAAGAGTTGCTTCTAAATTTCTAAGGGACTGCCAATATTGGTTAAAATCATCTCTAAATTCTAAACTATCCTTTTGAACAAAAAGGTGACATTTGATGGAGCCTAACAGAAGACATGAGGCATTACCTAAAATTTTTATATCATTTGTGATTTTTGAGCCTTTGAAACAGAATATCAGAAAAAACCACCAATACCTGCACTAGGAAGCATTCTTCTTTTCTTAGAAATCTATTGCTCTTCATCTCCATAAGTAAAACACACTCTTTTTTTTTTTTTTCTTTTTTTTTGAGACGGAGTCTCTCTCTATCGCCCAGGCTGGAGTGCAATGGCCGGATCTCAGCTCACTGCAAGCTCCGCCTCCGGGGTTTACGCCATTCTCCTGCCTCAGCCTCCCGAGTAGCTGGGACTACAGGCGCCCGCCACCTCGCCCGGCTAGTTTTTTGTATTTTTAGTAGAGACGGGGTTTCACGGTGTTAGCCAGGATGGTCTCGATCTCCTGACCTCATGATCCGCCTGTCTCGGCCTCCCAAAGTGCTGGGATTACAGGCTTGAGCCACCGCGCCCGGCAGTAAAACACACTCTTTCTCACATTTGTACTCATATGTACTTATATGTAGTTTTTTCAGGGTTTCAGAAAATTAGGTCTTTAAACCTGTACCACCAGGATTCTGAAAGCAAGTAAAAGACCTTGCTACCCAGTAAAATTTTAGATGATCTTTTCTTTTATCTATATTGTTAAAAGTAGTTTCCTATATCAGTGATTGCTGCTCTTCTGATTTTACCAGATATTAATTATAGCTTATACTCTGCTTACCCTCAACTCTTACTGTAAATGTGACTTCCGCCCCATGTGTATCCAGATGGGATATTCTGAGATAGTCGCTTCTTCCTGAGGATATGGAATTCCTTTCCAGGAAACGTTGAGAACTATTCTTAACCTGGAACGCCTATCCATCTTGTGTCATCCTTCAGAGATACTGCACCTTCCCTGCTGCTTCTCCAGACTGTTTATTTCTCAGCTATTTTAGGAACACCTTTCTTCCTCAATGATGAAAGCACATTACCATGAAATGATTAGCTATGAATAATCTTATAATGCCTTTGTTTAGGTAAGAGGTCACCAAGCCTCAAGATGTTTTTGTTCTTTATGCTATATCATCGTTTTGTTTACTAGAAGTAGTTTCAAACTGCTTTTAAAGTCATTTTTTATTAAACATGATTTTTATACTTAAAATCTGTTTAATGTTTTCATTCAAATATAATAAAATCATAAATTATCTCTGAGCCAGTGTTTGTTAACTCTGGATATTCACTAGAATCATCTTGGGATTTGTTTTTTAAGTATCATGCCTGGGCTACACACTTAGAAATTTTGATTTAAAAAAATTGGGGGGGGCCCGGGTTTTATTTTTTTTTTTTTTTTTTTTTTTTTTTGAGAGGGAGTCTCATTCTTGTCGCCCATGCTGGAGTGCAGTGGTGCAATCTCGGCTCACTGCAACCTCCGCCTCCTGGGTTCAAGCGATTCTCCTGCTTCAGCCTCCTGAGTAGCTGGGATTATAGGCAACTGCCACCATGCCTGGCTACTTTTTGTACTTTTTAGTAGAGACAGGGTTTCACCATGTTAGCCAGGCTGGTCTGGAACTCCAGACTTCAGGCAATCCGCCCGCCTCAGCCTCCGAAAGTGCTGGGATTACAGGCATGAGCCACCATGCCTGGCCATAATTTTTAAATACTCTGCAGGTGATTTTTAAGTGGAGCCAAAGTTTGAGGTCCAGTATTTTGATGCAACAATTTTTTGCAAGCATTAAAACACTATATCTTTTGGGATGATCAAGAGTTCCATTATATCTCAGAAGAGTCACTGAAGTCATAATTGCCAGTGACTGTGATTTTTAGATCTTTCAACTTATTTTCACTAGGATCATTTTCCTGCAAAAGGGAATTAGCCAAGGAAAGTATAATGTGCTGATAGTGCAATGAGGAAAATGTGTAAAATTTGACCTTACTTTCATCCCAGTCCTGCCACAGAAAGGCTTGGATTCCTGGACAAAATAGTCTCTGGATGAGATTCACAAACATGACAACATCAAGAGTGAGGATGGTGACATGAAAGTTTGAAACAGGAAGAGTGGACATTGGCAAGCAGGGGACTCACTCCTGTTCTAAAGGGGCCTGCTGCTACTCAGCCCCAGCCGGTTGTTTCTATGGGAAGATGCAAGTTAAGTGTTACCAAGTCTTTCCGTTTTTTTTTTTTTTCTGAGGCGGAGTCTCGCTCTGTCGCCCGGACTGGAGTGCAGTGGCCAGATCTCAGCTCACTGCAAGCTCCGCCTCCCGGGTTCACGCCATTCTCCTGCCTCAGCCTCCCGAGTAGCTGGGACTACAGGCGCCCGCCACCTCGCCCGGCTAGTTTTTTTTGTATTTTAGTAGAGACGGGGTTTCACCGTGTTAGCCAGGATGGTCTCGATCTCCTGACCTCGTGATCCGCCCGTCTCGGCCTCCCAAAGTGCTGGGATTACAGGCTTGAGCCACCGCGCCCGGCCGTGTCTTTCCGTTTTTAAAGAGAAGTAGAAATTTCCTTTTTGGGGTGAAAATTTTCAATTATTATTATTGGCATCTAATCCCAACTTTTGTTCATGTGATTATTATTTATACTGTGGGGCTTAATTTGGCCCCCAGGACACCAGTTTGCAATATCTGAATTAAATGATTTCTAAAATTCATTCAATTCTAACACTCTAAAATTCTAAGAGATCTAATTTGGCCAAAACATGAAAATACTCCCTTAAGATGAGAAGCTTCTATTTGAATGTGTGCTTATGTCAATCTTCCTCTTTCTGAACCCTCCCATTTTTAAATTACCCCTGATACCCTTGGTCCTGGCAGCTTACTCTTTCTATTCTGACCCATCCTAGAGTTGACATCTCAAGAATTTAAATAACTCTGGCTAGCACACTGTATTTACAATATATAGGGGATCCTGGTGTTATGTCAAAGGAAAACCTTGTCTTAACTTTTCAGAAGGGAATGGAATGTACAGTACAGTGTGGCCTATAAATCATTTTCAAATTAGTATTCTGTACATCTGGAGAAGAGTACATTTCTACTCATGCATAAATTGCCTATGAACACATTTCAAAAACCTATGCTTAATCTTAGCAATGAACATTTCAAAAAGTAAATTAATATCTTCAAGGAGAAGAAATACAGTATATTAAACAGGAACCCACTAGAAACTCTAGAGTTAAGAGTCTGTCAACGTTTCCATTATAAACCCTGTTTTTGAGGGGTTTATAACTCACTTATAAAAATTCATTGTAGGCTGAGACTTGGCATGTAAGGTCTTAGCCTAGCAGCTTGATGGGATATTAGGTCTGAAAGACCTCAGATTCTTGTCAACGAGATACTATTTTAAGCCTCCAAGATGAGGTCTAAACAAAGACAGGCAGTGATTTAAACCCATATCATCCAGGGACTGCAGAGGAAAACTGAAATAACTGCTCTAAGATCAGCAAGTCGAGCCTTGGTTTTGCAGAGTCCCACGCTGTTGTCTACCCTGAACTGTACATCTTGTACTGCAGAGGATGCAGTCAGCTTTATTTTCCTATTTGGGTCACACTCAATGAAACTTTAATTCCTCATTTGGTAGCTTAATATATTGTCTGTTGAGATTACAGATTTAGATGAGAGTTTATAAATAAGGCTAATTAACATTGAACTTGTAACTCTTTTTTTTTCTTTCCATTTGATAAAAGATATTCCTAGGAAGTAGGAATAGAGTATAAAAATGTCTTAGGCCATTGTAAATTTCTTGTGTAAATAGCTCTGTGATATGTTGCATGTTTAAATTAGCACAATATGTATTCATTTTAAATATTGATCTTTAAGGAAGTCCTACAATAAATCTGAATACTCTTTTGCATCACTGTTTACATTAGGTCTACTATAGATTAAGAGAGACAGTTGCCTTGTAAATTTGCCTGCAGAGTAAGCAGGGGCATATAAATAATTCTGTTTCCAATTATACAAAACAATGATGATAAACTATTGGGAGCTGTGGGACAATTGTGCAGAGCTTGGCTGAATCACAGACTCAGACCAGGCTTGTGAGTAACTGATGTGCAGCTGGAAATTGGAGCTATTGTCTAAATCAGGAAACAAATGAAAAAGGGACATAGAACAAATTCTATAAATGTAGCTCCATCAAGATGCAGTTCCTTTCCAGCTGTAAAGTTTCTAAAGAGTTACCCAAACTATTTAAAAACATAAAGACAGAATTGTTTGGCTTGGTAATGGCAGCAATTTGTCTGTAACAATGTTAAGTATGTTGTGGTAACCTTCATGGGGAAAACCCTATGGATGGACTTGGTTGTGGTTTAGGGTTTCCACCTTCTCCCAGTAGTGGTTCCCTGGGCTGTGGCATGAACTGGTCTTTGAACAATTTGATAGCTCAACCAAATTTCAGCTAGAAATGTTAAAACATAATGATTGAAGATTAAGAATAAATTTACACCTAAGCCATATAATTCCAAAGCCAAGATCAACCCATTCTTCTTAACATTCCCATCATCTATTCAGAAGTGCAAATATTCACATGGAAACGAGGTTGGTTGAAATGTTTAGCTTATATTGGGAAACATACCTGCTAAGCAGCTGAGAAATGTATTCATTTCAGTCTTTCCATTTGACAAGGCTCATTCTCCCAAGTAAAATACTAAGAATTCAATGACAGCAACTGAAGCCGTTCCATTTCTTCTCCTGACTTTAATCTCTCTCTAAGAAAAATATTTCTTGAAATGCTATAATGTGTGTGCATTGACAATCTTACTTAGATATTTAAATAGGCTTGACCTATTTATTCTCTATGTCCAGCAAATTTCTTTTAATGGTTATTTAAAGGGGTGTTTATTATTTTCATGATTAATGATTATTATAATCATACAGTGCGTTTTAGTTTATAAAGTGTGTTCATGTGCATTATTATATCATTACCTCACTGATATTATTATAAGAACGTCAGCAAATTAATTGGATCAATATTTTTATTTTTATCCCAATTTTTTAAATGATGAAAGGAAGTTCAGAGAAGTAAAGTGATATGTCTATGTTTACTCATCTAGTAAGTGTCAAACTGAGACTCCACTCCAGCTATTTGAATGTTAAATACCACGTTCTTTCCACTGTGGTATTAAAATAATGTTTTTAAAGGGGCTGCATTTAGCCTAGGGAGTCCCACAGAAGATGTGTGTAGATCAATTGGCAAAATGCACATCAAGGATTCTTGCTATTAATCTCCATGTTGCTTCCTGTCAAGGTGAAGTGGGCAGTGTAAACCACGGACAGTTCTAAATTCTAGTTTTAATCAATGGCTCCAACAAAGTTCACAGGGTCACCTTGACCATGCTTATCCTCAATATACCATGAAAATGCCTACTAAAATAGTCCAAAGGTGAGAAATGAGAGGAAGTTAGTGAGAAATGGCAGGATGATGGCTATGTTGATTCCAGGGCTTTTTTGGTTTACTATTTTAGAACTTTATTTGATCATTATTTGCAGTCCCTTGTATATTATGTTTCAAGAATATATACCTAATAAATCCATCTGCTTGCTTGGTGAGCTAATTTTGATTCCCAGAAAGTTGGACTTAATTGTTAACTCTATTTTTTTTTTTTTTTTTTCGTTAATGGCAAGGTATTTTACCAGATGCTTTTAGTACTGAAATAACTTTTGGGAGCAAGAGTTGGGTGGAATTTCTTGAGAAGTGTGGAAACTGAAGCAGCCAGTTGTATACTTCCTGGACATTGATGTACTCTTACACTGTGTCTGGTTAGGTGGAACTGTACCATAAAAATAATAACTATATTAAAAATGTAAAGGCCTCTCTGTACATTATCTCAGGGATACAGAGTATTATGTCACTACATTGGATTAAAACTTTAGATGCTGGAAACTTAATGTAAAAAGCTTCAAACCTTAACAAATAATATAGAATTTAGTCTATTTTGTTTCAAGGCTTTGATTTTGTACAGAATTTCTGGCCAACTCTAGGAAGGAAAACGTTCTGCAGTAAAGTAAAATACTAATGACTCCAGAATACTCTGTGACACCTAATTTGGTGATTGCCACCCAAAATTATATTCACCAGTTTAAATCAATTACTTGGCACAGTTATAATTACGTTAATAACACTGGTTTGCTTTTCTAAATCCAAATGTTATATGATGAGGAAATACTCTTACTCTTAAATGGTTTTAATTAAAAAACCAACCATTTTTTAAAAAGGTGGTAAGAAGTATATTTTTTGTCTTCACTTTTGTTTTTTTGAGCACATGGTTTTCAAGAAAAAGGAAAGTAATGATTATAGTAAATTACAGGAGTCAGGCAGCAGGGTAATTAACAGGTAATTATCAATAAACAATTTAACCACAAAAGCTTGGATCCCACCTACCACTTGTCAACAATAAAAGCTTAGTAACTCCACATGCCATTGGAAACAGAGTCTACAGGGAGCCCCTGAAAGGACTGCTAATATAAATAAACAATTCTTTCTTGGGAGAATACACAAAGGCCAGGCTGTGAGTGACCACATAGAAGAAGGAAAGAAAAATCCAGTAGGCAGGAAAAATATTAGGAAGCCAAACATTTGGTTTCAGATTTAGGAGAAAAATATGAATGTGCCTGATACTGAAGCCAGAAAAATTATCTATGAAATGTCCTTCTCATCCCATACATAAATTTTATGTTTATTTAAGCATGATTGGAAATGTATGATCATTTAGCCAAGTTGGCATTATGACTCAGGAAAAAGTGGACTTTATCCAGGGTTAAATATAGTCAACATGATTTATACATTGAATGATTGGTGAAAATCCACCAAAATATATTTACTATGGAAATGTACAACTAGGCTTTGAACCCATCTCTAAACTTTATAGAGATCTTGATTGGAATCCTGTTCCTTTTTAAAATGGGTCAGGTATCTATTACTCTAGCTTGAGGGTATGGGAAGTGGTTTCTAATTAGCTAGTGAAAAGGAGCCATTTAATTCAGACAAAAAACCTGACTCTACATAGCATGAATAATAGTATAACCATAATTTTAAATTTCATTTTGGCTCTGTTAATGTGGTATTGGGACACAATTTCAAGACAGCTAAATAAAAGATTGAATTTCATTCTAGAATAGATTATCTCTTTCTGAATGTTATTTTTACTACACACACACACACACACACATCCTTTCTAAAATTGTAGTTGAATATGTCACAATCAAATGCACTTATTGAATATTGTCAAAAATTTGTGATGTGCTAGGCACAATGCAAAGTGCATTAAGTAAGCATGTTCTCTGTCATTTAAGGTGCAAGAAATAAAATTGTCATAGGACACACTTGAAAGATGTACATGCAACTGAATAAACATTGAGCAGATGTACATATTCAATAAAGACCTCACTATCTACGGGTCAAGGGTAAATGTATATTGCAGAGTGATGAGAGTAAGAGAGCTTGTGGGAGTTATAAGGTTAGATAAGGGAGTCTTAAGAAGTAGTCACCATCTGACCACTGATTAGTCAGGGAAGTCTTTGGGGATGAAGAGCTATCACATATATGATTTAAATGATGGTCAGCAACAAGTCTGGCACATCAGGAGTAGGGAGGTCTTGCCTGTAGAGGGAGGACAGAACAATGCTAGGATGAAGCCATGGTCTCCAGGCCTGGGCAGAGAAGCTCAGTCCTGGGCAGATAGTGTAAGCTGTCTAGGGAAGACCTTATTATTATTATTATTTTTCTTTTTTTGAGATGGAGTCTCGCTCTGTCACCCAGGCTGGAGTCCAGTGGCCAGATCTCAGCTCACTGCAAGCTCCGCCTCCCGGGTTCTTGCCATTCTCCTGCCTCAGCCTCCCAAGTAGCTGGGACTACAGGCGCCGCCACCTCGCCCGGCTAGTTTTTTTTTTTGTATTTTAGTAGAGACGGGGTTTCACCGTGTTAGCCAGGATGGTCTCGATCTCCTGACCTCGTGATCCGCCCGTCTTGGCCTCCCAAAGTGCTGGGATTACAGGCTTGAGCCACCGCGCCCGGCGGGAAGACCTTATACTAAAGCAAAAGTTTTGATCTTTAGTATAATGTTTAGAGTCCTCTAAGACCTAATTGCTAAAGTATCTGACTTGACTTTCCTCTACATTTTGCCTAGACTCCAAACTAAGATCGTTTTCATTTTCTGTTGCTTGGCATTATGTCTGCCTAAATTTTTTCCTTCAGATTGCCCACATCCACTTGCATTCATTAGAACTCTGCCAAATGACAAGTTTCCCATGGTTTTCTTAATTCCCTTTTGAATTTTTTTTAGACAAACCTAGATCTTGTTAAAAACCCTCCCACTGTGTCTTCTGTTATTAAAAAGTAATTAAATAAAAAGTGAGTTTGGATACATCTATCATATAATTTGAAATTACACATGAATGTAGAGAGGAAAGTGACTTTGAAAGATCAATTCTCAAATTTTGATTTAAGAACTGTGCTATTAGCTGAAAGAATATGAACCAAGTCCATTCTTTTGACCTCTGCAAAGTCTAACATAGTCAATTATTGCAGCAGAGCAGGGAACCAAAGAATAGCTTTGAATTGGTTAGACCCAAACTGATTTAAGTTTGCATGTGGTTAAATAAGACATTAGTTAAAAATAATTAATGCTGTCTTTGACCTTTGAAATGAGGAAGGACATTCATTGTCCTCCCTCAGCTCCCACTCCATTCACGTGAATCTACTTAACTCTTTGCATTGCCTAAAACAGAACACAACATTTTACTATATCCAGATATTAAATATCTTTAAAAACATAAGCAGAGTTGTATGCTTCTTAAATGGATGACTTTCCACCAACTTTCACTCAGATATTTAGATATACAGATATATCAGATATTTAAAGTATACATTTTCCATGGCTCACAGCTAACCTTTGAAAACATGTAAATATACAGTGTATGTTTCATGGAATGACAGAGTAATGCTAGGATGAAACTATGGTCTCAACTAATCTAATCCTTTTAGTACAATTTGGCAAGATCTTCTTGGGATTGTTTTAAGAGTTTTATTGATCATTCTCCTTTCAGGTTTCAATAAGACCCAGAAATGGGTGTAGTTATGGTGTTGTGCATGTGTAACTCACAGTTTTTTAGGGAGGTGTCCCTAAATTGCATTATAATGCTTTGAAACCAGAAAGAAAAAAGGTGTGGTGTCTCACACCTGTAATCCCAGCACTTTGGGAGGCTTAGGCAGGAGGATCACTTGAGGCCAGGAGTTTGAGGTTGCAGTGAGCCATGACTGCATCATGGCACTCCAGCCTCGGTGACAGGGTGATAACTTGTTTCCAGAAAAGAAAAGGAAGAAAACAGAAGAAAAGAAGTTAACATGTTTCCTCTTCCATTTTCTCCATCATTTTCCTTTTCTGCCAATCTTCAGTTCACTGTGAACAAACAGGGCCTCTATCATCAGGAAATCTACTCAGCTCTGCTGGGGTGGAGACGGAAGAGAAAGAGCAGAATTAACTTCAAAGCAGGTTCTAAATACACCATCTCCTACTTATTGTGGGATAAGTCTTTATTTTGCTCTTCATTGCTTCCAAAATTTATTTCTACTTCAGATATATTCTTTGGGGTTTAATAAGTATGCTCCACATGTTCCAAAATATCAGTTTTAAGTTGACAAATAAATGGCCAGTAGAGGTGACATTGGGAACACGTGAGTGGCTGTCAATAAATATTCAGTAAACAAATGAATAAATTAACTCCATGTGGATCATTATATAGACCACACTTATTCCATCTTCTTTATCTAAAAAACTCTTATTCTGTCTCTTGGGTCCCTATTTAATTGTTTTTTCACAGGAAGGATTTTCCTGACTGCTCTTCTCAAATTAAATTATGTCCCAATTATTTGTTAGCATAGCACACTAAACTGCTGCTTGATCTTTTACCACATTTTATTGGGATTCACTGTTTAATGTCTACCTCCTCCACTGTGCCGGCCTGTTACGTGTGGTGCTCTGTCCCCACTGCCCAGTACAGTAATTGGCAAATAGATACTTGAACTAAACATTTTACGGGGAAGAGTAACCAGGAAGTAAATTTCAAGTTGAATCGGCAAAAAAGAAATGAACAGTGGGTAAGGTATGCGCAGGAAAAAGAATCTGTGGCAAGAGAAGAAATTAAATAAAGGAAGCGATGTTTGGAATGGAATGAGGGGAAGGTAAATAAAGAATTTGCCATCAGGACTTCATGCCTAAACCATGGAAGAAGTAATAGGCACCAAAGTAAGGGAAGGAAGTAGTTAAACAAAAAGAGAGCACAGAATAATTTACAGTAATAATAACCAGAAATTAAAAATAGAAATGCCCTTTAACAAGGAAGATTTCCTCTACCTATTTTATTTCTGACTTTTCTTTTCCCTAGGGAAGGGGAAAGCAATGCGAAGTGTAAGTTTGATATAAGGATTTGATTTAAGACATGAATTTTCTTCAAAATAAAACCTTATTTCATAGTAAGTAAATATAAGACATTGAACCATTTTAATAAAGAGGGTGTCTATTGTTATGAATTGGTCACTAACTCGACATCATCTTTTATTGTCATAAGAATCATAAGTAGTTTACATATATTAAAATCAAGTTTTGGTTTTCAGCATTCACATATTTTTAAAACTCTAACGTTAGCAAATAAAATCTGTTTTAGAAGTTTCATGAAAACGTGTTCTTTGTATCATTTTGCACAAAAGAAACATGATTTGGTATTTGTTTTTAGCAAGTCTGCCAACCACACAGAGATATTCTTTACCACAGACTTTACCTCTGCCTCCAATTAGAAAAATGTAGCCCATAAGAAATATCACGAAAAGATCAACGATAAATCAAATGCCTGTCAGAATATTAAATCGCTACCTCTTTCTGAGGGGGAGAAGGCAAAGTCTCCTATAGCAGAGCGAAACCAGTAATTTTATAAAGAGATCAGTCATTTTCAGGAATCTTTAACCCTTATTCTTTATTGAGTTCATCACTTCGCAAACCTCAGTTTGCACACGTAAAATGAGGGTGCACATCCTCATGATTTTGAGTCCGTTTCCCCTTCTGTAGGTCATTCACAAGAGCACTTTTTAATATAAAGAGATAATTCTATGATGTAAATTTAAGTTTCTTGTGACTCTAAAATGGATCTTCTGGCTTTAAAGGCATAGCATTTGAAATAGTCTCTAACATTATCATATGAATTGCCATGTAAACACATAACACATAGATATGGCTAAGATCAGAAGCTGCTAGAAATCAGTCATGAAGCCTATGAGTCTATGGATGAGCAGACACCAACCAAAGGAGACTGGGATGTACTGGAGACTTTCTTCGTTTATGGTAGGTCACACACACTGCACTTTTTTATTTTATTTTGTTTTTACATTTTTATTTATTTATTTTTAACTTTTAGGTTCAGGAGTACATGTGCAGGTTTGTTATACAGATAAATTGTGTGTCATGGGGGTTTGGTGTACAGATTATTTTGTCACCCAGGTAACGAGCACAGTACTCAATAGATAGTTTTTCAAACATCATCCTCCTCCACTCTCCACCCTAAAGTACGTCCAGTATCTATAGTTTGCTGCTTTGTGTCCGTGAGTTCTTAATGTTTAGCTCCCACTTGTAAGTGAAAACATGCAGTATTTGGTTTTCTGTTCCTGCATTAGTTCTCTTAGGATAATGGCCTCTAGCTCTATCCATGTGGCTGCAGAAGACATTATCTCATTATTTTTTTTCATGGCTGAATAGTATTCCATGGTGTAGCTGTACCATAATTTCTTTATCTAGTCCCCTGTTGATGAGCATTTAGGTTGATTCCATGATTTTGCTAATGTGAATAGTGCTGCAATTAAAATACAAGTGCATGGGTCTTTATGGTAGAGCAATTTATATTCCCTTGGGTATATACCCAATAATTCGGTTGCTGGGTCGAATGGTAGTTCTGTTTCAAGTTCTTTGAGAAATTGCCACACTGCTTTCCACAATGGCTGAACTAATTTGGATTCACACCAACAGTGTATAAGCATTCTTTTTTCTCTGCAACCTTGCCAGCATCTTTTATGTTTTGACTTTTATTAATAGCCATTTAGAACTTTATTTTTATTTAAAGTTTGAATACTACTCATTTTTTTTGTTTTGCCCTTATTACCACTGAATTAGGATGCTTATTAATAAGCTTCTCAGTAGGTAATTTCAAAGTGAGACAAGTAGTTAATATGTGCACTAAGCAAAGATGAAAATAAAACACATGCCTCATGTTAAAGCTTTATGAAAATTGTGAAGTATTTTACAATGTGAGACATGTGTGTATGTGTGTGTGTTTATGAATTCAACACAAACCATTTTGTGCCTCTAGCAACTTTATTTTTCAAACTAAGTCTTTACTGTTGTTGTTGTTTTAAAATTTTTCTTTCCTCTTAGAAAATGATTATCTCAGGACATATGATAGCTGAGAATTGGGGAGGAAATATAGACTGTCTGAGTATCAAGTGAGATACAGATATAAAATGCCATCTCATGCAGGTCAGCCATATTTAAAATTATGTTTCCTTTAGAAAAGAATGCACACACTGATAAGCTATCTCATGTAATCAATGGGCATGGCTTCCTGTGAACTCTATTCATATTGGATCCCTGTGGTTTATAACGATAGAGAAGAAACATGAAAAGCTCTCTTCTATTTGATAACTATAGAATCCTGGCTAAGTCCAAAGTTTAGCCAGAGAACATATTGGTTTCAGCAGACTATGGTAAAGTTAATTAAGGATGATTAATGGAGCATTTCCTTCCAATGATATCTGTGACAGAACAAAGCTGTCTGAGGCTTGTCAAGCAGAATTTGAGTTGAATGAGTATTTATGTGATCAAATCTGAAGGCTGCCTCTTGACAGAGCGAGGATTCATCAATCAATTGCTCTGGCTCACAGTGGTGGGAAATTGGTCTATCCCAGTAGGTTCTGTTCCCATCCCCCATTTTTTTCATTCAATCATCCCTCGGGCTACAATGCATCTTAGGCTTTTACCTCTGACCACCTTAAGGGGTATCAGAGAAAAGTAAAGGCAAGAGTGAAATCTATTATGGTAGTTCTTGTCTTACCTGAATTCATACAATTAATTTCTCTTAAGCAGAGGGTTATAAAGTGACACAGGCCTAAGCAAGGAATTAATTGGTATTAATACAAGTTATCTCACAACCTAACAAGAAATGATTGTGAGCCTAGTCACAAATTATCACATTTTTCCTTTATAAAATTGCATGCTGTATTCCCTTATAAAATTGTATGCTGTTTCTTAAGCAACTACAGAGTCAGTTAACTCTAAAAATTATCCAAAGAACACACTTTATGCTGCAGGTTTTTGCTTTAGTTACATTCTACGAACTGCCGTCTTCAGATTTGCATTCTCAATATGACGGCCACTGGTCCTGTTGGGCATCGGTTCTGGTTAGACCAAGCATTGATCTACCTGGACAGCAGGCTCTTTTAACCTGGGGTATTCAGGGTCTTTTTTAATTACAGTGGAACATTGACAATGCAGAAGTATGATCAGGGATTAGCTAAAATAGGTATATTTGTTTTATAAGGTTCTTGCAAGTGATTTCATTTGCATTATTTGATGATCACAAAAAGTTCATGCAAATAGAGCAGGTATGACCATCCTTATTATGTAGATGTGGAAACTAAGGCTGAACGATGTTCTATAATTTGCTAGAATGATACAGCTATATATGGCTGAGATAGGACACAGATCCATAGTCCCATCTCTACCATAGTCCTTCATCTCTCCTGTAGATTACTGTCTTTCTGGGTTGTGGCTGACTGCTTATTTGCCCTCCCAAATGATAGCACAATATTTGCAGCCAGAATGTAAGTGTAATTATATAAGTTTTTAATGGTCAAAGTCACTTAAGCAGCTTCAGTCTGATATTACTTTGGCGGATGCTATATTTAATTCTGAGGTTGAAAGACTGATCACAACTTGGAGTGGCAAATTCTGGCACAGCCTGGCACTAGGACTCCTGGTGATTTCAGCGGTAACAACCAACTGCATTTAATTTCTTGATAGTGTCAGCATGGGAAATACACAAACAAATATGGCTTTCCAGATGTGTAAACCCAACAATTCCTGAGATACGTTGTTCAGGAGGAAAAAATATAGGCATGTTTTTGCCTATATTTAGGATTATTATTGTTGCTGTTATTTATGAAGACATTTACAAACAAGCATTTTTGAAGATTTTTTATATAGCAGAGAAGGTACCTTGTTGATCCTTTATCAGAAAATTGCACTGTTCCCCAAATCATGCTTATGCTGATTTTATTTTATTTTATTTTATTTTATTTATTTTTTTTTTTTTGAGACGGAGTCTTGCTCTGCCACCCAGGCTGGAGTGCAGTGGCCGGATCTCAGCTCACTGCAAGCTCCGCCTCCCGGGTTCACGCCATTCTCCTGTCTCAGCCTCCCGAGTAGCTGGGACTACAGGCGCCCGCCTCGTCGCCCGGCTAGTTTTTTGTATTTTTTAGTAGAGACGGGGTTTCACCGTATTAGCCAGGATGGTCTCGATCTCCTGACCTCGTGATCCGCCCGTCTCGGCCTCCCAAAGTGCTGGGATTACAGGCTTGAGCCACCGCGCCCGGTCGCTTATGCTGATTTTATAAGCTACATTCTCACTGTCTTTGAAGAGCATATATGAGTAATTATACAATAAAATTTGCATTAAATTTTACTTAAAGATTGTATAATCATTTGCCATTACAGTATTAATATTTGGAGGAAAAGTTTGTTATCTTTGTTAATTATTTTCAGAGTGCTACATGAGACATAAAAAGGAAAATTATTTAGATAAAAGAATTGCCAATGGATTAGGTTAATATCAATTAATATCATTTCTATTTACTTAGGCTTAAACACGTAACACTTAACTATAACCCCTTAAACTAACACTAAACCATAGTTTTACAGCTATAACTTAAACTGTAACATGAGTTTGATTTCTAAAATCAAAAACTTGAAAGGGGATTAACATTCCACAAAATTCAAAATGAGCTTCAGCATGTTCAGCCATGATCCTTGATAATTAAATATTTTATTTAATTTTTTTTTTTTTTTTTTTTTGACTGCAGAAAGTCTTATTCCTGAGGTTAAAAGTCAGGTCTAGAACTACAGCCTGTCCCCCCAGGCCAGCCAGTGCCAGCAGGGGCAGATGGAAACTCTGGTGGAGGCAGCCACAGAGTTCACAGCTCGGGCCTAGACTCACAATCTCGTCCCAGCCCTTTCGACAGGTACGGGTGATCCACTCGTGCTCGTCATCATCTGCGTTTCTCAGAAAGCGGTTCCTGTAGTCCTTGATTACCCTCGTGACGGGGTTATAGAAGCCGTCTCCACAATCGTAATAGCCCTTGGGGATTTTTCTAGGTGGGTCCATATTGGTGAGTTGAGCCATACCTGCAGGCTTCAAGCCATTGAGGATCTCTGTGTAAAATAGCCGTCGCAGTAATGCCAGTTCTTCTCATCATAGTGCAGCCCGTCTGCAAAGGTATATGTGCCCTTTATGGCCAATCCATTTTCCCAAACGGCGTCGTATTGGGTCCCACTGGGGAAGTACAGAGTTCTTTCGCCATGAAACACACCGTCCTTCATTTCCCCAACATATATTGTTTCAGTAGGGAGGATGTACTTGGCTTTGCCCTCCATCCTCCCATCTACATATTCCCCGATATATTTGCTCCCTGTGACTCCATGGCGCCTGTTTTTAGCGTCCAGCTGTTAGGATCCGGAGTCTCAGTGGATACGGCATCACTATGACACCCTGGAGGGTGTCATTTTTTAAATGTTTTCCATGAAAATATTGAAAGGCCTTATTCTCATCTACTTTTCCTTTTCAGATATTTTTATGTAATACCATTGAAGACCCCTGTATAGTTCTAAAACTTCTTTACACTAATAATTCCTTATTCTGTATTTGGGATAGGAAAATTTATTTATTTTAGCTTTAGAGAAAAAAATCCAAAGATCAGAAAGGAATGACTGAAAGACAGCAATATAGAGAATTGAAATCTTCAGTTTTTCGTTTATCAACTCGGCCCATTTGACAATGTCTTCTGGTATTAGCTCACTCAGAATTTCAGAGATGTTCAACAAATACAGAGTTGAGAACTATTTTTTTCCTTGTTATGCACACTATATTTCTATGGATACTCTTGGATGTTAGAAGCTTTGTGGGTAATTATATCACAGTCTGCTATAGAATTTGAAAATCTGTCAACTACGATTAAGTCAAGTCTTTATCCATTCAGTATTTAGGCAATTGATTTCTTAAGCCTAAGTGCAGGATTTTCATGTCTATTAAATCTTAAAAATTAATTCGGACACATAGCTCTGACCCAGGAAGATAATTTAATATCTAGCTTCTATTATTTTACAGACCTTCCACTTGCACCCCATGTCTGCTCCCTCCCTTAGGCATATGTCATTTCGCTATTACCCCTGCCCCCATCATCCAAGTCACTGATAAAATGTCTGAATGGAATAGAATAGTTTCTAGGTTGCTATTGAACCATTAATTACCCCTGTTTGCGTATTCCTGAACCCAAATATCCAACAAACTCCAATGATAAAAATAAACAACAAGATATCACTTCTATGTTTCATATGAATGAATGACATCACCTTCCAAGTTACAGTAACTTTATGTAGGTAACAATAATTCAGGGTAGGTCTTTATGCAAGTTTCACAGGTCGCACTACAATTGCAAAACAGTCACACTGTCTGTAAAAGTATGAAAGTATTTGCAATTGGAACAACAGTCTGGTCGTTCAGTGAACATCATTAATTCTGGTGAGTTGGACATGTTTAATTAAACTCTCTTGATTAATCTTATGTGATTGAAAGGAATACGGCAAATGCTGTTTTGGCAGTTCGCAATTTAAAAACAAAAAGAAATGTCCATGCCTAATGTCCATATTCTTTGATAATACTTTCTACTAGGCTAATTGTAGGATAATAGAACATAGCACATTGGCCATAATTTTGTCCACGTGGTAGGTAAAATACATTAAAATTCAAGAAAAAATTTAAGGTTTTAGGAAATGCTAAGAAAACTTGCTCAGAGAGGAAAACTTACATAGATATTTCATTGAAGATATTAGTAGTTATGTCTGAATAATGTCACATTTGATATATTGTGCATCACTGCCTTGAATTGCTAAACATGGTTTATTTACAAGGTTATACCTAAAGGATATGGGCTCTGTTATTCCAATTCAGTACTTTTAGAAAAAGTCTTGAACAGAAATAAATAAGAAAGCAAATAAACAAAAGTTAGAGCATGAGTTCTCAGTGAAGAAGTTGAGACTTCATTCCAGACCTATAATAAACTTTTGACTGTGATCCTGAAACCTATGCACAGTATTTTTCATGTTTAGGTTCCTGAACAGTCCAGTAAATCAAGCTTTTCTAATCTAAGACCAGGTAGAATCAGCAGAGACACAAACTGGCTAATGCCATTGAAATGGTACTTATAGGCTTACTCCACCCACCCTATTCTTTGTTTAGTATCTCTGATACACATACTTCTTTTTTCTATTTTTTCTTCACAATCTAACACATATCTGCAGTGTACAAAATTCCACCAAATCAGATTTTGATGTTTTTACCTATGTTTCTCCTCTGTTTACTACGCGGCAAGGACATTTGTCCCCTCCTTCCCTCCCCCCCTCCC
>NW_016815803.1:525272-536142 GCF_001698545.2 Rhinopithecus bieti | reverse complement strand
TCCCTCCCTCCCTTCCTTCCTTCCTTCCTTCCTTCCTTCCTTCCTTCCTTCCTTCCTTCCTTCCTTCTTTCCTTCTGTCTTTCTGTCTGTCTTTCTGATTTTTTTTCTGTCTTTCTTCTCTCTCTCTCTCCTTCCTTCCTTTCCTCCTTCTTTCCTTCCCTCTTTCCTTCCTTCTTTCTTTCTTCCACTTCTTTCTCCCTACCTTCACTCTCTCCTTACGTTCTCCTCCCTCGACCAAAAACAACAGAACAAAATCCACTCCAACATGTTTTGTCCATCTTACCTTCAACCTTTATTACCCTCCTCCATCTTATCTGATCTATTCCCCCTTTTCCTTTATGTCTCAAATTAGGCCTGCCTTCATCTGGGAAGTTTTATATATACCCTCTTGGTCGTCTTCCTTCACCCCCATCCCTGGTCCAGGCAGGTGCTCTTCTTTACTACTATAGTCCCAAACGTGCTTGTTTATACCTCTGCACCCACCAGCAGATGATAAGTGCCATGAAGCTTAGGCCTATGGCTGCTTTCTTTATGGATGCACAGCTTGGCATGTAGTAGGAGCTCAGTAAATAACAGGGAAGGAAAGACAGGAGGGGGACAAGTGGAGAGAGGGGCAATGCTTTCTTTTTTTAATAGAAAAGTATCTTAAGAGCTCTCTCAAGTTCATTTTCACATAAAGCACAGCTACCTACCAGGAATCTGCAGTAGAGATGGTAAGGAGTCAGCATCCCAGATGGGAATTGGTCCTGCTCCTGGTATCTGAAACAGTGCACCAAATGCCAGCCTTCCTATGGGTAAAATTGCCTAATCTGTACATATTGAAAGTTTAAGAGTAGATATGGTCACCTGGCAAGGGTGGATACATACTGATATACAACATAATTGGCCCAAACTGCCTAAGTAGTCATTTGTACTGATTTTGTCTCCTTACCCCTTTGTTGCTGGCCATCTTTGAACTGTGGACTGAAGACCTGGGCTGCTTTTATGCACTGCACAATCTATTCCAAATTTCTCTGAGTTAAAATCTTTACCTTTCTTTGTAAGTTGGATGAGACACCATGATTAAGATATTAATAATTAGCAACTGTTTAGGAGACAAAAATGTCTATTCAAATTTTGGATTTATCATGTATAAATGTATGACTTTGGACAAGCCACTTCTCTGAACTTTATTTTCCTCCACTGTGCCATCTGGATACCAGCTGGCCTGTGTTGAGGTTTTTGAGATGATCAGATTCATGTAAATGCATTTTGCAACTCTAAGCAATATGAGGTCACAAACTGATACACATTGATAACAGGTTCATGGACATTAAATTGTCCATCAGGAGTGGCATTGAGTTTCCCTTATCATGTGAAATAGATCATAAAATAGGAGCCTTTGCTTAATTCTGGAATTATGAAATGGAATTTGGAATGAGGGGTAGCTCTATAGAGATACTCATCAGTGCCATCTCTGTTTTGAGTACCTCTGGAAAAGACTCCCGACTTTATTTTTTGCTACTTTAAAAAGTCAACCAGATTTTTAAAATACCTTGAGTCCTGAAAGTTTAGATTTAGATTATATTTATATTATGGTTGAGTACCTTTCTTTCCTTGCCTAGATATGTGAATACTATTTTCGTGTTGCGAGTAAGCTTAAAAATTGACTGTCTAAATATTTAACCAGAGTTATTTTAAAAGAATTTCATTATTTATCTCTTTTATGATTTATATTATCACATTCTGCGTCTGTAGTTATGTTTTATCATAAGCAGCCCATCTGCTACAACAGCCAAATTGGAACATTCACATAAGATGAGTTCAGATATCATAAACATGACAAGAGATGGATTACATTTAGTCTTTCTCCATGTTTAACCAATTTAATTTGTTTCCTATGCAGAAGAGGCTTTAAATTTACTTAATATATGTTAGTACTTAGGAACATGGTTAGAAACAAGGCGAAGGTCTTAACCTATTCGTAAATAAATGAGAAGATTCCTGTCGGAGTGAAAGAGAGAGAGAGAATTTATGTCAAACAATCAGGAATTTAATACATAGTGGTCTTTTAGGATGTCCAGTTTGTGTACATACTCTTAAGGCATGATTACGAATAACTTCACTTCCTATAAACAATGTGACTGGAGAAATTACTCACAGATACAACAAAAAGGGGAAGAAAGGTAAGACGTTTTAACCAAAGCCAATAAGTGAATTACTTTCCCTGAAAAGGTTAAAAATGGCAGATTTATTTTTTGCTGCCATAATATTTGTCTTTGTTGGGCCAGCTATCTGAGGTATTCTCCAGAAGATGCAGGGCTCACTGAAACATCACCATATGACCCTAGGTTCAAAGCTACAGCAGAGCCCCGAAGGATTTTTTTCCCCCTGTAGTTTGGGGACTCAAGGAGCCTTAACTGAAGGTGAAGTCTGTTGGCTGAATGAAAGTATTGATACTGCTGTAGGGAAAGCTTTCAGTGATTACGCTGGATTTCCCTCTGCCTCTAGTAAAGGTCAAGTAGAGGACTTTTTAGTGCAAGCAAAAGAGTCATTCATTTTTCACTCTTTAGGTAAAGGACTTATGTCATATTATTAGTGAAAATGTGATTAACTGTTAAAGCAACATAGGTCTTAATGATCTATAAAGCCATTTCTCTCAAAGTTATGGATTCATTGCTCTGAAGTACTAAATATATGTTGTTCTAGGATCATGCGAGTCATGAATACTAAAAGTAAAAATAAACATATTTCTTTGATGATGATTTATTACCAAACAATTTGGGGCTAATACATTCACATTATAAGATGCAAATATAAATGTGACATAACTGAGTGGGCCTTTAAGATGAAGTGTCATTACTTTTGGAAATATGGGCAGTGCTGCAACTTCATCACAGCCTTTGTAACATAATGTTTTGAGAGACGGTGACTGATGTTTCAACTTGTGGCAGCTTGGTTTCTAAATTCTGTACTTAGCAAGAGAATGGTTTCATTCAGCTTCATTGACGACCTAAAAACCCATATGTGGGGATATTATATGCCATTGTGAATTAGTATGCGGAGTTGGTCAAATGAGATTGGGTGGCTCTTTTCTGTAAGACACTGAATTCACAATGAGCACAATGGCAGAGGCATGGCAGCAGCAGACCCAGCAAAAAATACGATCACACTCTGATGTCCATAAAGGTAAGCACCAATAGCTCCTCTGTAGTCTAATCGGAAATACTCCTGGAGTACTGTGTCTTGGTCATACATCATAGTTATTTTTCCATATTAAGACAAAGACCTGTAATTACCCCCTGGATTACTCAGATAAATAAAAAGCTACACAAAAGGTCAAATTGACCTTGTTTTCTTCTTTGAGTCTCTATTTTTTTCTTCTGGTCCTCTCCATCTTCTCATTCGAAGACCACAATTTGCTATTTATCTCTCTGTTTCTCTCAATCTTTCTTCTGTTTATTTCCTCTTCTCCCTTACCTTTTTCTTCTTTTATTTTAATCTCCCATGTTCCCCCATTTCATCCTGTTTTCTTGCTTTTTGAATCAGGGTAGGAGATATGCTGACATTAAGTATATTAATAGTTAGATTCTTGGCGCTGTCAAGAACTTGCTCAAAGGAAAAAAGGTTGCCAGGTATTGAGAAAGAATTGCATGCCTTAAAACAGTGATTATGTGATTTTCTTTCAATTTTTTTTTATTGGGATCACTCATTTTATTATGGGAATCTAAATAGATCCCTTCATTTCTCAGCAATTTTTTAATTGGTACAATAAATAAGATAGTTATAATGGTATTTGTTCAAAGCTTTAAAAAATAAGTTAGTAACTAGAAAAGAGGACAGAGGGAAGACAAATGATAGAGCAAAGTACAAATTATATGAGCACTGCAGACTGCTATACAAGTTAGACAGCCCCAGTGTGCGTCTAATTTATGTAGCTGATAACCCAAGCTAACAGAGACCCTGGCACTATTATGGAGGTAATATTTTCTCAAGGATGTACAGTCTTAAACAACTTCTTCCTGTATTAGGTTCATACATGCTTTTCTTTAACATAAAGCAGGTATGTCTGGTCTCTTGTTCCATTTCATTTTCTTGAAAAAATAAATTTATTGTAGGCCAGCCGAATGGAAATTCTGCTTACTGTTTACGACAGAAGTTGCTCTCCCCCTCTCCTGTATTACCCAGGGAATTAGTTTAATATAGAGTCTTATTCCACACCCATTTCTTTATTTTTCCCCTCTCCATCCTACTTTTCAGGGTTCTGTTTCAGAAACTATATTGCCACAGAGCAGCTGGTAGCATTTAGCAACCACCTGCACAAGTAGTTCTGTTTCCAATGGAAGAAAATTTAGCTTACATAAGGCAAAAAACTGTAACGTGTTGGCTTTTCCATTTTTATTTGTATTTGTGTATATTTTCTTACTCATTGATGAATGTTCTGCTAAGTGAAACTTAACTCCTTGGTAAAGAATGAGAAACAGTATGGTGTAGCAGTCATTTGTTTCAATAACGTTTGGTTAAATTGAAACTCTGTCAGTAAGGTGAGAGGTTGATCATAGCCAGGAAGAGACTCTTAAAATCTGTAACTTCTTTGAAGGGTGAGAAAGGCACCCTCTTGAATTGGAAACTTCTACCATGATTTTCCAGGTAATAGTCCTTATTGAAGACTATGAAAAGCATCATGATGTGTGCTGGATTCCAAAGAATAGCACTGTACAGTCAGAATTCTAAGACCTAACAGTAAATAAATTACTTTTCTATTGCTTTGGAACAAGTTTAAACCTCCAAGTTTTTGTTAAATTGTTCACCTAACTACCTACTGAATATTGATCATCATTGCACTGCCAGTGACTAATATGTCAAGTAGCTTGATGTCCTTAAATCAGGGTAGCTATTCTGTAAATGAAACCCTATTTACAAACAATATCTGCTGACTAACCTACGTAAAGACAACTGCAGTTCACAAGTAACCTTTGCTTGCCTCTCTCATTTAATCCCCAATCACCACTTTATTTTCTAGGTGGAGGAACTGAGTCAGAGCAAGACTAAGTGACTTAGTCAAGGTTCATTAGCTAGCAAGTGTAAACTCATGCAAATTTTTAGTCATTTGAGGAGAAAAGTTCAACAATTGTATTGTTTTATTGAGGGGTAAAAGTTACTGGGAGTCACAGAATATCGTCATGCAGTTATTACATTCAGAAATCTGAACCATGCAAATAAATGCTAGGTTTCTTTTTGAATTCAATTTTAAAATGGAAAAGATCCTAGAATAAATTTAATATGATATTTTGGCTTTATAGTTCAACAAATTACATGTGTGACCAAGGTCTCCCAATAGTTAATGGCAATGCTGAAATGGGAACCAAATTAAGTTAGTTTCCTTCCTTCCTTCCTTCCTTCCTTCCTTCCTTCCTTCCTTCCTTCCTTCCTTCCTTTCTTTCCATCTTTCCCTCCCTTTACTCATTCCCAGCTTTCTACTTTTCTCCCTTATTTCTCAAATGTTTGAGCCCATATACTGAGCTGGTCACTACTCATCTAAGCTAGGTATTGGAAATAAGCCATAACTACATCAGACACTTTCTCTGCTCTTAAGAGATCAAGTGAGGGACACAGTCCAGTGAACTGATACAGTGCTGTCATGGCAGAAGCATAAGATACTAGGTATGGGCAATGGTTGGGTGGGATACACAACCAAGTCCAGAGGGAGTCAGAGAAAGTTTTCTTGAGGGAATATTGTCTAAGCCAACACCTGAAAGATGATTATTCCTTTATTCCAATAAAAGGAAGTTGTATCATAGCAGAAAATGATGTATAGTCATTAGCCCAAAGACAAAAGAAAGCATGGCAGAGCCCATGAACTGACGTAAATTCAGTATGAATGTGGGATGACAAAGAGAAGAATGAGAGAAAAGACTCAGTTGAATTATCCTTAAAGTTAAATTGAATTCAGCCTGGCATTAGATGCTTGTTAGACATCATCAGGAGGTTTGCAAGAAAATACTCTTAAATTATTATAGAATGATCTAGGGTAGTGAATGATAGAATAGTAAATTCCCTAAGGGTACACATTATGAACTTTTCTTGGAGTTTAGAGGCAAAAGAGGTTATTGTGAATCATAGAAAAGAAGCCTTCAAGGAAGACTTTTAAAGATAAGTACTCCATCTGCAGGGCACTACCTTATTGCATTTCTTTTCTCCATGAAAAATAGTCTTTGCCGTTTGTCTCTATCTCCTCAATTTCCATTCACTTTTTAATCTTAATGCAAACTTCATTTTGCCCACAACACCTGAAAAGATATGTAATATTCCCCAGCTGCCAAACAGAGTGTCGGTTTTTCAGCCCTTCATCCTCCATAACTTTCGTGGACAATTCTTGCCTCTTGGACTCTATGTTCTCTCTGGCTTCTAGACCACAGTTCATTCACTTCTATTCTGCTCAGTTTCCTTTTCTGGGCTATCCTTATTCTACCCTCCACAGTTCTCAAATGGTGTTTCCCAGGGTACACACTTCAGCGCCTTCTTTTTCCTGTACTCATTGATTCTCCTGGGTCATGTCCATCCAAAAATACTATCTACTTATCCATTATAGACTCCTAAATCATTATCGTAGGCTCTAAACCTACATTTCCACCCTCTTGGTTAATATCTCCACTTGAACGTTTCCATTTTGCTGCACTTCAAATAAAGTGAAATGTATCCTCCCTCTCCTTATTCCCATTGGGGTTAATAGGCTCACCATCTACCTTATTTCTCAAGCTGGAACTTAGATGCTTACCTTACCTTCTGGCAGTCCTTTTCTCTTCTCCCATGTCCAGTGATTTGCCAAATGTAATGTTCTACACTCCAGAAATATTTCTTGATTCTGCTTCATTCAAATCACTCTGTCTTTCCCTTAATTTAAAGCCTTACCACCTATTGCTAGTACTGAATGTAAGAGTATTCTAAATGGTCACCTTTCCATTCAAGACCCTCCTTTTTAACCATCAAACCTGAGTTAAACTTTTATTTACTTAAGGCATTACTCTGGCTCCCTATTGTTCATAGCAGTAGTTTCTCACTGTGTTCTGCTCAGGCCCAAGACCCCATGGGACGCCTTAAAGAGTAGCACTGGGGAAGGGAAAGCCAGGTGGATTGGCCTCCTAACTCCTACCTCTTCCTCAGGCAATGCACCATCACTTTTTACTTGTTCAGTATTTCTGGGTTTGCTTAAGATTTTGCTTGAGGAAAAAAATGTATTCTGCAGTAAAACATTTTGAAAATTAGAAAGCCAGCCTCGTTATACAGTCACGATATACGTGACCTTCAGTGATTTAATTCCAAACGTCTTTAGCTTCATTTATCCCCTTTCTCTGCCCCTCACCATACTTATCATTCAGAATTCTCCTGAAAACATTGCGCTCTTTCACCAGTGTGTGTGTTTGTTTATGTCCATTTTCTCCCTTTGAAGTCCATGGCCATGTTTTTCTTCTGTCTCTCTACCTTCTCTACCAGGCAAATTCTGGTCATTCAGCTCAAATCTTACTCTTGTAGCTGTCCCCAAGAAGGTACCCTGCAGAAAGACATTCATCATAAATATCTTCTACAGTCCTTAACATATCAGTTGCTTCTACCTCCAGATTGCTTTCTCCCTGCCTTCTTGGAGGGCATGAAGTGGGGAGTAGCTCTTATATTTCTACCCCAGCTTATAGCTTAGTGCCTGTGAAGCAGGAGAGCTCCTCCTCCTCCTGCTGTTGCTGCTACAATGGTAAAGCCCAAGAACATTTTTCAGCAAAAGGGTGAAATATCAATAGTGGCATTTTAGGTATTTAGGGTGGTTGATCTTAAAGTCAAGTGCAGGTTGGGTAAGAAGGGGGGAGTCTAAAGTCAAAGAGAGGGATCTGAAGGAGATTCTTACAAAAGTAAGTGTGCATTAGATTAAAACCTACTACAGATTCATTGCTGAATTAATGGGATGAGAGACTATATCTCACAGGAGAAAGGTGGAAGGTTGAAATGTGTTCATTGTCTTCAGAAATCCTACCTATGGCAATGAGTGCATTTCTTCATTCCATGGAGTCCAGATAAATCCAGATAAGCTCACCAGCCCTCTGTATCCCCATCACGTAGCTAAAGTAGCAGGAGCAACAGCAACAACTTGCCTTTGTTACTATATGCCAAACAATGTGCTATATGCTTGACTTGCATTCCTCATGAGAGATAATGAGATTAGTATTATAAGTACTATAGTATAATCTTCACTTCAGAGATGAGAACCATGAGGTTCAGCAAGATTAATTAACTCGCACAAAGCCTTGTACCTAAGAAGTTGTGGACCTAGGGCAGAAATTCATGTGTATCTTACTCCTGAGCCAGACCTTGACTCCACTTTCTGCTCAATCTCAACAAGCTCTATTTAGCCAAGTATTTTTTGTTATCTAATATCTGAATACTTACAGGTGTTCAAGTAACATCTCATTTATTAATGCAAATCAGGAAAGTTAAGAGTTCCAGAGAAGTGAATTCTCAATATATCTGAAGATCACCTGTTTGAGCCTTGTGGCTTCTGTAACATTGCCCATTAAGGAGGAAAACTTTTCTTTTTACTCTTTTTTTTTTTTTTTTTTGAGACGGATTCCGCTCTGTCGCCCGCTGGAGTTCAGTGCCATCTCAGCTCACGCAAGTCCGCCTCCCGGGTTCCGCCATTCCGCCCGTCCCGAGTAGCTTACTACAGGCGCCGCCAGTTCGCCCGGCTAGTTTTTGTATTTTTCAGTAGAGACGGGTTATCACCCATGTTAGCCAGGATGTCTTGATCTCCTTACTAGTCGATCCGCCGTCTCGCTCCCAAAGTGCTGGATTACAGGCTTAGCCACCGCGCCAGCCGGAGGAATACTTTCTAAGACATACATTAGTACTGAAGGCCAGATAGCCAATTTGGCCTTGTTGGTTTCATGTCCTAAATCACAGCAAATTGACACTGAATGACTTTCTTTTAGGAAAAGTGTATAAGCTTTGGCACGTGGGCTTAATCTCTGTGCCACCAAAATTAAATTTCTCTACACTTGTAAGTTCTTGGCTGAATGTAACTGAAGTTATTAGATAGCATCCCTGTAAACATAGACTCACAATTTGCTTTGCTGCTTTAAATAAGTTGAATCTCTGCTATTTTTTCAAAGTGTGGGCTGTGGAGCTTGTGCATCAAAAACTGGGATACTGTTTTAAAATGCAGATTGCTGGACTTAATCCCAGATTTATAATTTAGAACCTTTGGGGGTAAAACCTGACAGTCTGCTTGTTTGTATGAAATAACGAACACCACAAAGAGGAGTGTGGTGATGGTCTTTTGAATAAAGTGAGACTAAAAGTGCCAAGCACAGTTGTTAAAATATGCAGACATTTAATAATAGCTGTTAGCCTTGGCAGCTCTGTTTTATACTACACCCTGCCAAATGCCTTTCAGCTAGTTACTTTCAGAGGTAATTAATCGTAAACATCTCAGCTCTGTGAATGTTTAGACTCAGTTCAAGTAGCTCTAACACCTAACAAGATAATTCCTCTTCCTATCCTTCTTCATCTTGTTGTTTAGTTTGATTTGTATTTTTCATCTCCAGATACAGAAAAATAGTTTTCTAAGGTCCTCTTCTGAGCAAGAATTCTATATGTGTTTTATCATTTAATTCTCATAACAACCTGCAAAAAAGACATTATTAGCCCTACTGCACAGATGAGAAAGCTGAGGCTTAAATAGCTTAATTAATGTTCCAAGATCACAGAAGCAGGGAGTTGGTTTGAATCCAAGTTCACCTGACTCCATAATCCTGCTTTTCCTCAGTATACAGTTGTTTCTTCTCATGTACCTCCTTACATGACAGGTGCAGGTATAACTACAGTTGAAGTTTCCTATCCAGGACCTCTGGGTCACACTGTCACTAACTCTATTTCTATGACATACATCTCTGGTACTTTTGAAATCCTCACTTTACTTACAAAGTTACACCCTTGGGAAAAGCAGGTAAATGGTATCACTTAAAGTTTGAGGCATAATTGAAGTCTGGAATTATTTTAGTAGCAGGTTTTAAAAAACAAATCTCACTAACCTAGTTAAGAGTTGGTGTGTGGAATCAAGGGCTGACCTGTTCCTCTGGAACCATTGCTGATTTTTTAGTCAGTGCTGAGCAATAGGACTTTCTAGAAAGATGAACATGTTCTATATCTGCATTGTCCAGTACAGCTGGCATTGGTCACATGTGGTTGTTGACCTATATGGTTAATGGGACTAGTCAAACTATTAATTTTGATTTTAATTAATTTCTGTTTAAATTTAAATAACCACATGTAGCTAGTAGCTGCCATATTAGGCAGCATAGGTGTGGATAGATTTACAGGAAGACAGTTATGTCAAATAGTTAAGGATTCAAATCTGGAGCCAAATGGACTAGCTCACTAACCTGTGTGACTTTGAGTAAATTACTGGGCATCTCTGTTTTTCATTCCCTTGAATATAAAGTGGGAATAATAATAGTATGTATCTCACAGATTAGTTATGAGGATTACATGAGCAATTTTATAGAAAAATGCTTTGTATAATGCTTCACACATAGTAAGAGCTCAACAAAGTTACAGCAGTTATTATAACTCTTATTAGTTCCAATTCCTACATAATTTAACATTGCTTGCCTTTTTTAAAGACTGGAAATCTCCTTACAAGTGTTGATAACTTGGTGGCTGCTAAATATATATTTATTGGATTAAAATTTTGACATATCTCCAATTTGGATGATATATATCTCCACACACACACACACACACACACACACACACACACATACATAAAAAGAATACTGGAAAGGATCTCAGAAAATGCTTTCCCTTTTCTTTTTTCTTTTTTCTTTTTCTTTTTTTTTTTTTTTTT
>NW_016815803.1:510506-524904 GCF_001698545.2 Rhinopithecus bieti | reverse complement strand
GTGATCCGCCCGTCTCGGCCTCCCAAAGTGCTGGGATTACAGGCTTGAGCCACCGCGCCCGGCCCTCCCTTTTCGAGATATACAATAAGAAAGTGCAAGTCTGTGGTCAAAAGGAATCGGAAGGAAAGAAAGTGAAGAAGTTCCAATGCTTGCAAAGACAAAATATGAAATCCTATCATCTTTTGTCCCATGCAACTCAAAAGCCAGGATCTTTAAAAACTCTATTTAAAGTTTGAAATGTATGAGGAGGTGATCGAGGAAAGGGACATGTTAACAGGATACGTGATAAGTAGTAGGAAATAATTTCTTATCAGGTATATTGTAAATCAGTCTTTGAGATATTTATTGGCCAGTCACTATATAAGTATCTTGTGCATCAAAACATACACACATGGCTAAAGGGACTTGTATACTACACATAGTGTGTATGTATAAGTGTGTTTGTGTGTGTCTATACATATAGCAATATTGACATTAAAATTATTTGGTAAAACCTTTTCATTTAGTGCCAACTAAGTCTAGCCACGATAAATCAAAAATGTGAACTACCTTGGCAAGCCTTAGCTTATAAAGTTCTTATAAATAGCTATATAAATAATTTTCTAAGTGGAAATAGTATTGGGCCTGAACTTTAAAGTATAATAGATAGGATAAAGAGGAAAATAATTACCTTTTTAGTTTGTGACTATATTGTAAATGCCAGACAATGGAAAAAATAGTAAAATTTAAAAAGGAATTCTGAAAGTAAAACAACAAACTGGCTCAAAATTGTCTTTTTTCTTCATGTGCATTGTAGATTAAGGTTGACTACATTACCAATGAGTCATTTTAATAGAGAACAACTCATGCTGTTTAGTTTATGCTGAGCTACAGGTCTAGGACTGATGGGGAGTCCTGGGGGAGGGGACTCAACAGATACCACACTATCAATGCGAGCTTATGGCTGCTTAGTTGACAGTTTAAAAAGAGAGACCAGCTGCTGGACTGAAGGAAATATAATATGTCCTTTTAACGAACTGAATTTGAAAAACTTTTTGAGGAAAAAAGAAGCAAGGTATTCATGAAGGGCTTTGTTTATCACAGTTGCCAGTCTACATCTTTATTAGCTTGTAAGAGGTGCCAAGCGTAGACATTTGTCAGTTTATTATGGAATAATTCTGTCCTTTTAGAAACCTTTAGTGGCATGATATTGAGATGGTCCTATTGTTACATTCTTGTTTAATTGTTGACTTTGTGTTGATTTTATTATCCAAGTAGGCCCTACCTATTGTTTTAGAGGTCAACGAGCTTTTTCATTGCATTTCATCTGAACTGTAGCTCCTAGTCAACTGCACTTTTTCTTCTTAGGCAAACATTCTGCAGCAGCTGGGTTGGAAACTATCATTCCACACATCACAGCAAATCTTAGACAACTTGAGTTTAATTATTCCCTGTTGACTGGCTTTGCCATTACTAAAATCTCTTTTAACACACTAGCATTGAGAGTGGAAGTGTAGGGTTTCTTAGCTCTCAGCACAATAGCTTTTGCATTAATATCTCATGGCTTATTTCATAGAGCAAAGGCCTACTTGTGGTCTTTAAAATTTGTTTAAACATAAATTACAAAGAAAGGCATGGGTGACACATAGCTATATATAGTGAAAAGAAAGCATATGAGTAGCCGTAGATACTTTGTAAAGAGTGAATATTTCTTAAAAAATAATTTTTTTGCCTTTCAAGTCAATGTCAAAGGAATTTTTAACCACCCCTTTGTTTTCCTTTTAGAAAGCATTTATGTTTTATTACTCTGTTAAATAAATATTGTGGGCATAGTATATTCAAAATTGAACTTTTCATTATGCTTAACAAACTGTAATTTCATGATTAATAGTGCTTAATCTGAATGTTCTGTGAAAACTTCGTACAGCCAAAAGTGTTCAATGTTACTAAAGATTAGACACCTCACAAAAGAGACAGTTATGTGATTGTTTTCAAGAAGGTCTGTAGTCTTTACAGTTATGAGGAAAACAATAAAACCTTGGATGTTGAATATCTAGCATAACATATCCTAGGATTTATCACAACCTAGAAATTAAGCAATACAGAGGAAAAGAACTGAGGAATTTATGTTTTAAAAATTCATTTTGAAATATCAAACATGGCAAAATCTATCATGGGGACACTATTGCTTTCAAGATTATGTGGGGCTGGTGAACCTTATCTTGAAGCTGGCAAACATGACCTGATTACACTAAATAGATGGCCAGAAACTTCTCTTCTTAGTTGGCTATACATTGTCCTTCCCAAGCTTCAAGCTTCTAGGTTACACCTGCAGAAACCACTGGAACATGGTAGGATGGACTCTCAGAAACTAATGTCCTTCTTGATGATGATTCCTCAACTCTGCTCTATTTGGGAGATAAAGCACATCACTAATTTCACAAGTAATCTTTCAAAACCCCAGATTATATCTCTCCTCTGTCAAAACCCTTCAGGGATTTCCCATTGTGTTCATGATAAAGCTCAAAATTCGTATAATCACTCATGCGGCCCTCCATCATCTGGCTCCTGCAAACTCTTCAGCCTGCCACCCTTGTCAATTCTTCTCTCAGTTCCTGAATTTCTCACAGTTCCTTAAACTTGCTTGCAGGCTTTCACACACTTCATATATACATATATTCCTTCCTTCCTTCAATATGTATTGAATGCTGGCTATGTCAGGCACCATGCTGATTGCTAAAGGCTATGTAGGAGAATAAAATAGACATGGTCTGTAGTCTCTTGAAATTTACTGACTACTCAGGAAGGCAGAAATGAGACCAACAGTTACAAAACCTACCCTTTCTTTTTCTTTTTTCTTTTTTGAGATTGAGTCTTGCTTTTGTTGCCCAGGCTGGAGTGCAGTGGCTGGGATCTCGGCTTACCAAAACCTCTGCCTCCCAGGTTCAAGTGATTCTTCTGGCTCAGCTCCCCAAGTAGCTGGGATTACAGGCACATGCCAACACGCCCAGCTATTTTTTTTAAATTTTTTTAATTTTTAGTAGAGACAGTATTTCACCATGTTGGCTAGGCTGGTCTGGAACTCCTTACCTCAGGAGATCCGCCCTCCTCGGCCTCCCAAAGTGCTGGGATTACAAGCGTGAGCCACCACACTCGGTCCTCATTCTTTTATTTTGTTATTTTAATTTTGCTTTAAGTTGCAGGATACATATGAAGAAAATACAGGTTTGTTACATAGGTACACGTGTGCCATGATGATTTACTGCACCTATTGACCTGTCCTCCAAGTTCCCTTCCCTTACCCTCCATCCCCAAACAGGCCCTGGTATGCGTTGTTCCCCTCCCTGTGTCCACGTATTCTCATTGTTCAACTCCCACTTATGAGTGAGAGCATATGGTGTTAGGATGTGGTGTTAGGTTTTCTCTTCCTGTGTGTTAGTTTGCTGAGAATGATGGTTTCCAGCCTCATCCATGTCCCTGCAAAGGACATGATCTCTTTCCTTTTTAAGGCTGTGTGGCATTCCGTGGTATATATGTACCACATTTTCTTTATCCAGTCTATCATTGATGGGCATTTGGGTTGGTTCCATGACTTTGCTATTGTAAATAGAGCTGCAGTAAACATACGTGTGCATGTGTCTTTATAGTAGAATGGTTTATATTCTTTTGGGTGTATACCCAGTAATGGAATTGCTGGGTCAAATGATATTTCTCATTCTAGAATATTTCTGGCAATCTAGGAATTGCCATACTGTCTTCCACACTGGTTAAACTAACTTACGTTTCCACCAACAGTGTAAAAGGGTTTCTATTTCTCCACAGCCCCACCAGCATCTGTTGTTTCTTGACTTTTAAATAATCGCCATTCTGACTCGCATGAGATGGTATCTCATTGTGGTTTTGATTTGCATTTCTCTAGTGATCAGTCACGTTGAGCCTTTCTTCATATGTTTGTTGGCCATATAAATGTCTTATTTTGAGTTGTCTGTTCGTATTCTTTGCCCACTTTTTAATAGGGTTGTTTGTTTGTTTGTAAATTTGTTTAAGTTCCTTGTAAATTCTAGATATTAGACCTTTGTTAGATGGGTAGATTGCAAAAATTTTCCCTCCTTTGCCCATCCCTGTGTCCTGAGTGGTACTGCCTAGGTTTTCTTCTAGGGTTTTTATGGTTTTGGGTCTTACGTTTAAGCCTCTAATCCATCTTGAGTTAATTTTTGTACAAGGTGTAAGGAAGGAATCCACTTTCAGTTTTCTTCATATGGCTAGCCAGTTTTCCCAGCACTGTTTATTGAATAGGAGATCCTTTCCCCATTGTTTGTTTTTGTCAATGCCTACATTGACAAAATTCTTATTTTTATATTTCATGTTGCATATTAAACAGCCTTTCCTGAGGGAGACTTCCCTGATCCTTTCCCTATTTTAGATCTTCTTGATATATGCTAAAGGTAGCTTGTCCAACCTGTGGCCCATGGGCTGCATGCAGTCCAGGATGGCTTTAAATGAGGCCCAACAGAAATTAGTAAACTTTCTTAAAACATTATGAGGGGTTGTGTGTGTGTGTGTGTGTGTGTGTGTGTGTGTTTCTCATCAGCTATCATTAGTGTTAGTGTATTTTATGCGTGGCCCAGGACAATTCTTCCAATGTGACCCAGGGAAGCCAAAAGATTGGACATTCTTGTAAAGAAATAAAACAAAACCATATTAACAGAAACTAGACCTGAAGTATTTATAGAAGCTTCACTTGAGTCTGTGACTTCTAGATTATTCTTGAGTTTTTATTGGTCATCTTCCCTCACTTAGTGATATTTAGCTCCTGTGGCTTAAAGCCACGTCTAGATGTTTGCATGAGGGTCTGCCATAGAAGGAAGAGAAGAATGTATCTTAAAGAGGTAGACGGAATTATTGTTGAGTACCTACCCATCTTAAATATTTTACTCCTAGTAAAGTATTTAGTCTTTATACAAACATTGTGTAATGGATCTGGAGAACATAGCACAAGAGCACAGAACTCTAGAAATGGTCCACTTAAGTCAGATTCTGCTGCTGGGACCTTTCTGTTTCTTCAGATGTAAACTGGAAATAATACAGGTTGAGTGTCCATTGTCCAAAATGCTTTGGACCAGAGTGTTTCAGATTCTTTTGGATTTTGGAATATTTGCATATACATAATGAGATATCTTGGGTTTGGGACCCAAGTCTAAATACAAAATTTATTTGTTTTATATATACACATAACCTGAAGGTAATTTTACACAATATTTTTAGTAATCTTTTGCATGAAACAAAGTTTGCGTGCATTGAATTGTCAGAAAGCAAAGGTATCACTGTTTTAGCCACCCATATAAGGACAATCTGTGGTGTCATATATACCCTCAAAAATGTCATATTTTGGAGCATTTCAGATTTCATAATTTTGGGTTAGGAATGTTCAACTTGTAGTATTTATTTCTTAAGACTATTGGGTGACTTAAATGTGATAATAGATGCAAAGCCATGAATACATGCCTGGCATGCTGTAAGTGTGGGCTTTTGTTATTCTTATTTTTCATGAGGAGGAAGACTTGTGAGTTAGCTAACTTTTGAAAATTGAAAAGCTAGAAACGAAAAGCAACAGAGGTGGGATTGGAGCACAGTTCATCCAATTTCAGACTCTAGTATCTATTCTCTATACCAGATGAGTAAACACCCACCCAGTGAGTGAAGGTGACACAAAAGGTAATCAATAGGTACCAGATGAGACAGAGTCTGATTATAAAAGCCTGGATTTTAAGAAGTTGTCTTCATGTCTGCTTTTCATGAATAAAGTTGTGCTTGATTTCTTATGTAATGAGTAGCAGTGGTCATTTGAGTAATGTGGTAGATGGTGGCATAAATCCCTAGGAAGGAGAATATTCTTCTGTTTAATTTTAAAATGCATGTATCAAGTTCAGAAGAGAAGATAAGAAAGAAATGACCTTGTCTTATGCTGATAAGTTGCTTTCTCCTAATATACTTTCAGGTGGATGCTGTTTTTCAGAATTTCAGATCCAATATCTTAGAGTGTGCAAGAAATCATGATTTAGCAATAAAATCCCTGCATTAACCAGATATGGATAAAATATGTCTTTAAACAATTGTCAATAATTGAAGCATTTTGATATAACTGATGTTTAGGCATAAACTTGAGTCTAGATTTTTCTTTTCATAAACAGGTTTTTACTCAAGATTTTCATTGCATCACATTCTTTGCAATTATAATTTTTCTACCTGTCCTTTCCGGTAGTCCAGAGTAATTAGAAAGGAAACCTCTGTATTTTTGATGTCCTGCGTTCATCCTTGTCCATTACACTAGTAATGTATCAACAGTGCCAGAAGGAAGTGGTTGGTGGTAGGATCACTGCCAATTAGTTCAAAATTTAGTTCCACTTTAATTATCTAATATAAGTCAGAGACAAAGGTACCTAAGACATTTTTTCCGGCCTTGGAAATACTAGAGTTTACTGGCAAAATGTGTATACATGAATAGATACATTTAAAAATAATACATAGGCTTCCAATTGTGAGACTATGGAAGAATAGCAAAATGCCCATCATTGGGAGTTTGAAAATTTACCACTATTTCTGGAGATGAAATCTTTAAAATGATAAGCATGAGTTAGCCTGGCACGTCAAGGGTAGAAAGGATATGCTGGGCAAAGAGATATTTGCCAAAGCAAAGGCTCAGGAGCTAAAACTTTGGTTCAGGTACACATTCAGTTGAATATGAGGACTTACAATCTTATTAGTACTTATAAAGTCCAAAGTATTACATAGAAAGTAAGAGAGCATGAATGTGACATGGTTGAGGCTACACGGAGTGCCTTAAATGTCCTGTGAAGATCTTTGGCCTTCAGCCCGTCAGTGTAGATAGTCATATCCAGATAGTCATTCAAGGACTTTAAGCAGAGAATTAACATGGTTTGATTTTTACACAAGATAAAGTACTCTGGCTACATTTGGCAGAATGGATCGCACGTGAGCAAGTCTGAATGCAAGGAGTTGGGTGCTATGAAATGGGAGAAGACAAGCAATAGTGAGAAGTATTTGATACGAGAAATATTTTGGAAATGCAATTGACAAGGCTTGAGGATTGGCTGGATTTGGGATCTGAGAGAGTCATAGAGGCTAAGATAGTACAAGCCAGAGAAAGAGAGTGAACACAAAAATGTTTTCAGAGTTGGCCAGACTGAATTTAAGATGCCTCTGGGACAACTGGCTAAACCAGTTTGGAGTTCAGAGGTGAGCTTGTGGTTAGAAGTATTGTCAGGGAATTACCAGCACTGGGTAGAGAGCGAGGATTAAAGCTTTGAGAGTGGTTGGAAGAGAGCCTAGTGGGCATGTTAAAGGGAGAATAGGCTGAGGATAAAATCTTGGAGGAAATTCAGCATTTCCTCAGCTAGTAGAGAAAATTATCCCAGGAGAGCATCCTGAAAAATAATCCAGAGAAGTAGAAAATGAACTAGGAGAAGGTGGGTCATAAATGCTAAATAAGTAGATCATTTCAAGAAGGAGAAAGTGGTTGTTAGTATCAAATGCTGTAATTTTCATAAATATTTTATATTTGTTCTTGAGCGCATTTTTATTGCATTTATTGGTGATAGAAATAGATATTACTTGAATAGGGTCAAAATGAAAATAATACATCCTTTTCTTGGAGTAAACTATGGAAAAAAGTCACATTTTGTGTAATTATAATAATTATAATAAAAATCCTTTATCTGGTAGTTATATAGTATGTAGGTTTTACAAAGTGTCCTCATATCCAATGTCATTTGATTTTCACATGAATCCAATAAGACAAGCATTGAGACCTTATTTTTCTTCTTTTTTCAATTGTAGAAGCTGATGCACATTGAGGCCAAGCGACTTGTCAGAGCTTGCTGCTGGTTAGCTGTAGAGCTTGCACAGCACAGTACTATGTCCTTAGGCTCCTGACCCGCTGAGGGTTCATGATACCATGTTAGAAATCCAAACATGACTAATTGTCCTTTAGCCTACGGACACAAAATCTTCACATCCATTCCTCAGGTTTATTCTTTCCTCTTAGTCATTATCATTCAAAATCTTCGATTTCATAAAGTTGCAATAGTCAAAATATCAGTTACTATTTTATCTAATCTCTTGTGTTCCAGTTTTCATATCTATGAAAACTGGGTATCTATGGGTAAAATTACAGCTGTCATTTGTTTCTTCTGAGATTAAGTTTATTAGGGGTATAATTTTTATATGGCTAGGCCTTTAATTATATATATATATATATGTATACACACACACACACACACACATATACAGGGGTACCTGTGGAAGTAAATGAAGTGAAAGCCCGTAATACAGTGGAAAGTAAGAAAAGACATTGACATTTGTCAGCATTTTGTATAACATTGGGAGATAATATCCTGAATAAAATAAATAATAACTGTAAAAAAAAACAAGAAAAAATGAAATCCGTATTTATTGGAGATAGCATATCTCCAATATATTACTTGATACGAAGTATCTGCCATCCAGTTCTTACACACGAATTACATTTTTCTTTCAGATCCAATCATGGGCAGATTTTTTTTTTTTTTGGTAATTTTGCATATATCCCTCTTAATAAAAATTTATAGTATCCAGAACAGAAGGAGAATTTCTATTCGTTTTTATTCCTCAATTCTTTCTTCATCAGTATTGCCTGTTTCATACAGATTTCACACGAGTTTCTCTGTCTTATGGTCTCCGTTGGATAGAACCCATTGAATGTTGGTTTAATTTCCTATTGCTCATTCTGGAATGACCTGGCATTCCTTTAGTATTTATGTTTCCTCTCTTGGGAGCTTTCTATTTTGTTAGAGTCAGTTCTCTGTCTTCCCTTGAGAAAGCTAAGGCCAAAAGTTTTCCCCTGCCCTACCCCTTCATCTATATTTTAATAGTTTGCTCCTCTAGGCCAGTTTTCCTGTTTCTCTTAGTGGTCTTTCCCATTTTACAATAGTTGAGGAGTAGCTTCTTATCCTTGTTATTATATATTTTCATCATTGCCTTCCTTTGGAAGTAACATAAAATAAGTGCCTGACAAATGATTACCAAATGGTTTATTCCAATAATTATTTATCTCATTTATAATTATTTTCATTTTTTCGATGAATTTCTAAATATCATTTTAAGATCGTTTTTTGCTACTCTTTTTAAAGGATTACAATAGCTATGGTAGAAATGTTAAAGAGCTTTATAACTCTGTCATAAAACAATATTTCTAACTTATTTTTGCAAATGTGTATTGGATAACTACTATGTACAAATCATTGGATAAGACATGAAGAGAGACGTAACAACAAGGGTCCTGTCTTTAACAAGAATAAAGTTTAATAGGGAGTCCTGAGTGGATGAAAATCTGGCAATCTACCTCGAGTTACTAGTGGTTATTAATAGGTTTATTCATGAGAACCAAAGCAATTCAATTCATTCTCATATATTCAGTAAATGTTTCTAATAGAAAAGAACAATAGAATCTTACAACATATTTTCTTCAAAATCTTCATTATTGTTTCTTTGCCAAAAAAGGTATTTTCTGATAGAAAATTAGTATGTATAACATTGAATTATGCATGTGTATACTTAGAGAAGAGAGATATACTTAAAATAATGCTAATAATTTATAAGCGTACAGTGACATAAAAAAGAAATTCCAGGAGTACCTTTGAAATCTTCCCATTAATTTAACATCATTGAAAGCAGAATATCCATTTTGGAGTTTTATCATATGTATATGGAACACTGTTCTGTAATGTATAAATGAAAGACTACCCAGTGGATTTATAATTTAGAATTCAAAATTGAGAATCAAATTGTCTATGGTGCGAAAAAGGACGTTATGGGTAGAACCTCAAAACCATCAGTAAGTGTATTTTCAAATGGGTTAATAGAATTCCTTTTTAGCTGTTGAGTTCAACAGTGTCAAGGGGAAAAGCTCCCTAGCTGCTATTTTTATTTGAGGGAACACCGAGTTCTCCCAATCCTGTGTACATTACTGTGGGGATTCCCTGTGAAGCTTTGTGGAATGTTGCCCAGAATTACAGACACTGGCTCATAATGTAGACTAGAGAAGAAATCCATAGTTCTAGCCACTTTGTGTTGAACGGAAAAAAAATATTCTCCAAGCGCACATATTCAGCATCCACAAAAGTGTATATACATTTGAGCTGTGACTTCATCTGACTTGCTACAATTAAGTACACTGGGAAACAATGTAATTCGAGGGTTGCTTCTGAGAGAATGCAGAAGCTTAGCTTTGACTTTTTTTTTCTGGGTTCAAGTGATTCTCCTGCCTCAACCTCCTGAGTAGCTGGGACTACAGGTGTGCACCACCACGCCCGGCTAATATTTGCAGTTGTAGTAGAGACGGGATTTCACCGTATTAACCAGGATGGTCTTGATCTCTGGACCTTGTGATACGCTCGCCTTGGCCTCCCAAAGTGCTGGGATTACAGGCGTGAACCACCGCGCCTGGACCAGCTTTGACTTCTAAGGTCTGATTTGGAACAGACAATTTTAATGATTAAAATAAACATCTAAATCCACAGAGGTAAAAATGGAGTGATTTGATCAAAAAAGGGCTTGTGTGCATATATATGAAATAGTTTTTGTGATAGCCTGGGGATTTCATTTCCAGTATGAACTACATAAATGGCTAAATATAATTTTCCTAAAACATTACTTAATTGGGCCAGTAGTAAGATATCATCTAGGCCTTTGTATTTTGGCTGGCTGATATGTATTTGCTTCTTTCTCATGGGGGGAAAAAAAAAGTAGAACTCTCATATAGAATTGAATAGAACAGAGTATCTTGCTCACCCTCTCTGTTTATCAAGATAAACTTCTGATAAGATGGTTAACCAGGAAGTTGAAGTAGTTCAGGGAAACTAAAAGTTACTCCTTGCTCTCACTATCTGGTGCACATTATTTTACATTTTGGAATTATATTCTGAAGGTTTTTTTTAAGTACAAGAGGTACTGAGTTTTGGATGACACTTAGGTTTCTTTTCTGTGGGTACTGAATAAGTGTGAAAAAATGTCAATATTTTTATTTGTATTAACACTCCTGAGATCAGAGCAAACATTTAGCAATAGGAGAGAAAGTATGCCACCTGGATTCTGGAATGTTTGCAAAGAACATAGCAGAACATGTTTGAAAGTAAAATCACCATCATTTCCATTTATAATTTTCATATCATATTGATTATTTCAGTTTGAAGTAATGAGGTTAATTTAACTTATTTTGATAACTACGAAGACTGATTTTCTTATCATAGTTTCAACTCTTTCTTCTACTTAATATTACTGATCCAGGGAAAGGTTTGACCTGTGACCCAGAATAGGATATTAAGTATTGTGTTTCTGCTCAAAATCATGTGTAATTATTTTCCCCACACTAAATGATAACATAGAAAACAAATTATTTTTGAAGGCCATTTTCTTCAGGTAATGAGCACTGTTAAATTTAATTTAGTATGTGTTTATGGAGTGAACTAGTGCTAGATGAAGAGGAAACATTACCTATAACTTTTTAAAAAGTGGAAACCAAAACCTGAGCAAATATAATTTTATTTTGCCTGCATATTTTTCTATTAATAATATGTCTAATTTTATCTATAATGTTATATGCCGATATTTTATCTATAATAATCTATTCTATTTTTATCTAAATTTCATCTATCATAATTTTTTCTGGGTTCAAGCGATTCTCCTGCCTCAGCCTCCTGAGTAGCTGGGACTACAGGCGTGCACCATCACGTGCGGCTAATATTTGTAGTTAATTTTATCTATGATTTTATCTATAATCACCTATTCTAAATTATAAATGTTTCAGTTTTATTTTCTTCTGAGTTTTTCTTTATGTTAAATAATGTACTTTTGTACACAAATTTGCATTTTTCCCCCTAGTATTCCAACTTTTTATTTTTTGAGATTTGCCAATTGTCTGGTTCCAGCCAGAAGAGTTTCCTCAATGAAAACTAACATACTATTTATTGTTTAGCCCCCTCTGACTATAAGGTTCAAGGACCAAGAATCTAACAAAGTGAACTAATGATCTCTCCAAGACAGTTTTTTTTTGTAAAAAAAGATTAGCTGTAGAGTCGTATAGAACATTTAATTCTGTAGAAGAAATGAATGTATAACTTTTGATTTGCCTATAACTAATCATAATGCAATTGATATTAACAAATCTGACCTAACAAGGTTTTAATCTAAAAACTAGCAAAATTTATTGGTTGCAAAGCTACAATTCTTTAAACTCATCTCTTTCAGCCAAATGAAGATAACATAATAATACCAAAATTTAATAAAGAACCATGTAGTTTAATTTGAAGAAATTGAACAACAACAAAAAAAAGCGGGCCAACTGTGGTGACTCATGCCTGTAATGAGTTTATTATTTTATTATAATTATTCACACCCTCTTCATTACCTTACTTATAGTCACATAAGTAAGTACATAGATGTATTATCATGCAAATTTTTTCCTGGGAAGGATTTGAAAATAATTTGAAAATATTAATTTGTTTTGAAAAACTCTTGTGCATTTGTTTGGAGTGATGTTAAAAGAATAATAAAAATTTAGACAATTCAGATAATGTGCCCTGGAATGTTCAGTAAGTAGCACCTTTGAGAAGGCTAGAGTCCTGAAAATAAGCAACACACCCCCCTCTTCCCTACCATACTGTTATTATTATTGTTCCAGTGTACATTGACCTGTTGTTTCCTATAGCCACTACACAGTAAACAGAAAGCCACTGGCATTTTTTGAAGAAAAGTTTTATGTTTCATTCAAGAATAAATTCTGCCAGCAACTGCTGCTGCAAGTGTTACCTATGAAACGCTGTGATACTAATGGGAAGCTATGAAGATGAACAAATGAAAGAATAGGAATTAAAAAGAGAATTTCTCCCTGCAGTTAAAGAGATGGGATCCTTCAGTGAAGAGTGGAATTCATGATAGACATAGTATGACCCAGCTGTTTGGGAACATTAAAAATCCCTTCACTTAAGCTGTTGAAAGCTGCAAAAAAGACCAAATGTTTTCCATCTCAAAACACATTTTACTTAGCTGTGTTTTGAAAGCTGTTATCTAAACATTTAAAAAAAAAAGTAACCCAGCATATTTTGACATGATTCCTTCCTTGGGTGCAAATCAGCAGTTATAATTTAATTTAGGAAAGAGAGTGGAAAAGGTAGAAGGAAGAGCCACATTTTGTTCTTCTACCTTCTTGTTTATCTTTTCTTAAAGTACTTAAAGGACATAAAACAAGGAAATAAAAAAGTCACTAGCATACAGTTTTGTTAGCTTATCTTGTGAACATTTAACATTATGCCTCAAATTTCGTATGGTACATAAAGTGTTTTGCCTTGCAAGATCGTGTATACAGCACTTCAAAAAAGCCAGGGGGACAGCTCACTAAATGTAATGGATGTGTAACAGCAGATCTTTAGATCTCTTGTATTTAGCATGACAACGTTGGGTTCTTTAGGTGCTTTAAACATGATCTCTAAAACCACATACTTTTTTCCTAGTGATGAAAAACATAGACTAATTACAGACTTCTGGTATGCTATAGATGGCTTGACCATCCGGTACAGTTGCAGCGTTTGGTTAAATTGCATCTGCTTTTGTGACTGAAATTAATCAATTTTACAACTTCATTTTCTTAATGCATTTTCATGTTAATTTTCACTAGAATGAATCCTCAACTTAAGCTTAGTTACACTTTGGAAATGTTTGTCAAATGGTGCAATGAACAGTTTACTTCTATTAACAGTTTTAAGAGGTGAAATCTTAGATCTTTCTGATGACATGCATCTATATGTCTTCACCAAAATCTTTAAGAACTTTCACTAAGTGTTTTCAAAAGATGTACTGAACCAGAGGAACCAATTCCCACTTTAAGACTCACTTTCATAAACCAATTTATTTCCTGTGAAAACCTATGTTGACTACTATGTAGACAAAACTGTTGTCAGGCTACTTCACTAGGAATGTAGCTCAGACAAGGTATATGACATGAGGTCAAGTGTCATGCACCTGGGATGCAGACCACAAGTGTTTTTTGATGATAAAAGTATAAGGATGTTTAAAATAGTGTAAATAATCAGATAAGGAAGCAAATAACAAGGACAGATATGCTAGATTTAGGAAGAAACCACCACTAACAACCCCAAATGACCTTCCTTGAGCTGTGAGACATAATTATGGTTTCATGCCATAATGTTAAAAATCAAATATAATTGTTTTTATTAACATACATTTTATGACATAGATTCATAGCTGGAGACAAAAAAATAAGAAATTATTTTCCTTCTTTAATTTTCCTTTGTGTTTTAGGGAAATCTAAGTGAAAAATATAAGATGAGGATAGATGATTTTTTTT
>NW_016815803.1:493754-510265 GCF_001698545.2 Rhinopithecus bieti | reverse complement strand
GGCCAGATGATTTTTTTTTTTTTTTTTTAGGGTCACTTTTGAGAACTTTAGTAGATTAAAATTTTACTTCCAAGAAGTGCCTCTCTCCCTGTATTAAGTACTGAATCCCTTTTTGCATGTATCTTTTCCTAAAAGACTATCGTATTAGTCGGTTTTCATGCTGCTGATAAAGACATACCCAAGACTGGGCAATTTACAAAAGAAAAAGATTTATTAGACTTACCGTTCCACATGACTAGGGAGGTCTCACAAGATGGTGGAACGCAAGGAGGAGCAAGTCACATGTTACATGGATGTCAGCAGGCAGAGAGAGAGCTTGTGCAGGGAATTCCTGTTTTTAAAACCATCAGATCTCATGAAACTCATTCACTATCATGAGAACAGTGCAGGACAGACCCACCCCCATAATTCAGTCATCTCCCACTGGGTCCCTCCTGTAACATGTGAGAATTAAGGCAGCTACAAGATGAGATTTGGGTAGGGACACAGAGCCAAACCATATCAACTATAATTTAAATTTATTTAATCAATGAAAAACTAATTGAAAAAATAGCATGATATCACAAACCAAACATCGGTTCAAATTGGTTCTTACTTTGATTAAGATTGAGCCTTGGCAAAATTATGCTGCTTCACTGGCCTCTATTTAATTACTAGTACACAGCATAGATTCCCTGATGTCCCCAGAGTATATTTTGGTCTTGAAAATACCCACTAGTGGTGCCTCTTTTATTAATCTAATGTTTACTATTAAACTGATATTAGGGGTCCTAAGAGTCCCTGCCAGTCAGTGGTTGGCTCAGAGTGACCCTAAATGCCAACTCCCAATTGCCAAGGACATGATATCTTTGGCTTCTTAACAGACCAGTCTTTCAGGTCATTATGTCTGAAATAGTGTAGCCTTGGAAAAGAACATGGCAGAACATATAGGCAGATTGATCAGAGTTTGAATCCCATTTTTAATACCTACCAGTTAGGTGACTTTGGGCTACTTCTTTTTTCAGTCTTACTGAGTTCAGTTTTGTCATCTGTAAAACAAGGAAAATAATCACCTTGTAGTCTGTTAGTGAGTTGTTACATGAAATGATGTATACTAAGCTTTCTACATAGAATAGGCACTTAATAAAGATTGTATTATAATTACTGTTTTTTATCGTCTTGCCAGCATCTATTACTTCTATTACTTCAATGACTTGCTAATTGGTCACCCAGGATCCACTTGCCCTCCCCCTACCCCAATACACTTGCCACATTGTTGCCAGTGGAGTTTTCAAAGATGAGAATTTGGCAAGGATTATGTCTGATTTGTTTCTGAATGAAGGAATACATGAGTGAAATTAACAAGATTGACTAATGTTAGAAATAAAATATTTAAGTATGCTTGCTTTCAAAGAGAAAAGATGAATGGATATCTTTTGCCTACATATCCCATCTTAGCCAAATTATTTACAAATAAGTTAAATCCAGGGGCCTATTTTTAAGTATCCACAGCACAGAAAACTGCACTGAATAGTACATATTTAGGCATCATGCTTAAGATTTAAAAGTGTTTTGTGCTTTTTGTTATATTATTATCATTATTGCAAATGAGTTGAATATATGTAGATATAATGTCCTTGGTTGTTAAACAAAATAGGAAGACCCATTATCCGAAATAAAATACTTCTAGTTTGCCTACAAAACGTTATGCCTGGATATGAACCTTTAGTGTGTTAGTAATTATTAGATTAAAAAAAGAATTACTCTTACTGCTTTCATATTTTACCAGAAGAATTACTGTTAAATTTTCCTTTAATTTATTCTGACAGATTCACCCAGCACTTAGTATGAAACTGTCTGGTATATTGGAATCCATCGGAAAATTAATCTATTTGTTTGGAACACACACATGAAGACAAACATACCTAAGCTACTACAATCTGTATTTTTAAAACATGTGAGGATGATTTTACACACCTAATGAACAATAGTATGCTGGTTCTTTTGCAAAATAGTTAAATGAACATTGAAAATATGTTTTGCCTAAGCTCCCAGTAATATTATTTTCCACTTTTGCCTATCTTTTGAATGAGAGCAAGTCTCACCTCTTTCACGAAGCTTCCTGTACCATGCCATCCTTTAAGCATCTCCCTTCTGTTTGAATCTCTGCAGCACTTATCATTCGAACGACATAATTTAGTACTTAATGACGTACAGTCTTGTACTATTTGTCATTCTTTCAAGTAGCTTAGTCTTGTCTCTCTAAATAGATTGCATGGGACTTAACGGCAGGGACAGTGGTTTAATATTAATTTTTTATTCCCTCTGCCTTCTAAACCTTATCCTGCAGCATATTTGGTTTGATCATTTTCAGCCTGTGAGTCAAGAGCCAAGGAATCAGAGAGAGTGGTGTGGGGGCTAGGGAAATATCCCAGAGCTATTCTCTGACGGTCTGAGGACATCAGGCAACTGAATTCTCTGTATCCACCAAGGAGCTCTGGCTGGTGTGCTTGGTGTCTATTGCTGCATCACAAATTATCCCAAAACGGAATGGCTGAAAACAACAGTAAACATTTAGTGCTCTCAGTTTCTATGGTTTAGGAATTCGGGGGTAGCTCAGCTATCTGGGCAATTGTGGTCCAGGGTCTCATCAGGTTGCAGGTAAAATGGCAGCTGCAGTCATCTAAAGATTGGGCTGAGGCTGGATAATTTGTTTTCCAAGGCCACTCTTTCACATAGCTGGCAGGTCCTAACTGTTCCCTGCATAGACCGTTCTACAGGCTACATCATGTTCACAGCACATGAACGACAGGGAGAAAGACAGAGAGAGAGACTTTTAACCAAGCCTCAGAACTCACATATCGTTCCTTTCTCCTCATTCTGTTTATTGGAAGTGAGTCACTAAGTCTAGCTTATATTCAATGTGAGGAGAATTAGACCACTTTTTGAAGAAGGGGAGAGAAATTTTAAAATTTCTAAATATATTTTAAAACCATCACAGATGGGTGGTCAGTATATTTATCTTCTCTCTTTACCATCAACATAGTACCTGGAACATGGAGAGGATAAATGAGTGAATGGTTTGTCTTTAATCTGTGACCAGTAAGTATTTTTTTTAATCAGGAAAAAAAAAAGTCCTGGGTCTTCTTTTAGATCTATCTGTATTCTCTAAATTCTGAACTGTTGGCTCAGGGAATTTGTAAATATCCGTCTCAGACCCCTTTTGATGGCAGTGTCAAGGTAAGTATGTAAAAATAAGACTGTGCCTCTCTCGCTGTATATTAGGATGCTGAGGCTCAGCTGCCATTGCCAGCACTTATACTAGGTTTGGTCTTCCCAGTAGTGGCAATGATTCACCAGGATCCATGCATGGTTCTGTTCCCTTATGACTAAGTATAGGGTGTGGTATGTGGCCAACCCAATAGATTTTTTTCCATTGGATTTTAGAGCTCCTTAAAGGTGGTGACCATGACTTAATCATCAGTGCACACTCAGTGTCAAATGATGTGCCAGGATATAGAAGATTCCTCATAAGCACTTGTGGAGCAAATTGAACTAAGTTGGTTTACATGTTGAACTCATTGTCCTGCTATTGTAACATAAACTTCCAGCCAGCAGAACCAATTTTTGCACCCAAAATCAAACAGCGTCTACTGAGGTCCTCTGGATTCACACTAATGTCTTCTCCTGTGTATTCTCCTTCCTTTTCTGTGAATGTTTCGTCTTCTTTTTACCACATTCTGAAAAAATATATATATTTAAAACATTTTAATTTTAATTTTGTGGGTACATAGCAGGTGTATGTATTTATGGGATACATGAGATATTTTGACCTAGGCATACAACGCATAATAATCTAATCAGGTTAAATGAGGCTACCAATAACTTCAAGCATTCAGCCTTTCTTTGTGTTACAAACAACTCAGTTATACTCTTTTAGTTATTTTAAAATGTACAATATAGTAGTCATCCTGTTGTGCTGTCAAGTACTAGATCTTATTCATTTAGCTTACTTCAAATATTGAGGAAAATATCGTTCAAATGTAATTACTGTTCAAGGTTTATTTTAAAAAACACATATCATTTCTAGTGTAATTTTGAAGATTCTTATTTTTCTTCATATGTTTTTTCACCTGTCTCCAAAAAAATCCTTTCTTAGAAAATGTTTTTCCCCATTCGGATTGCGATTTCTGGCTTAGTGTTTGGACACCATTATGAATTTGTATGTGTGAATTTGTATTCCTATCATTTATTTTGGTTACTCTTCTCTGGCTCTGTATGTTTTCATCTGTTTCTCGAAGCAAATTCCTGCCTGACTGACCAGAAAATAAATCAAAGGGACAAAATATTTGTTTCTCTTTTTATATAAAGATGGTGAAATAAAAATCCACCACCAACAAAAAACCACAGAGGGCATTTGCATAGAAAGTACCAACTATTTTATTGAGTTAGAACTCCATTTAATAATAGCTTATGCTTATTAGGTGCTCATTATGTGATAGACACTAAGTGAAGAGCTGTGCGTGGATTACTGCATTTAATCCTCTCAATAGCCCTACGAGATACTTCTTATCATTATACTCACTTTACAAAGGAGGAAAAGAAGGTGATAAGTAACTTTACATATGCCACACCCCAAGCACATAGCGAAGCTGTGATTTGCATCCAGGCTGCCCCACTGCAGAGTCTGTGTTGTTAGTCACTATCCTAAACTTCTTTTTTAAAATTTTTATTTGGATTTATGCTATCTCTCCAAGTACCATACTTCTTTATGAGTCTCTATTTACTATTACACTCAGTGCTTTATATACTTCGCCTCAATTGTTTAACCCTAATAACTTCCTGTAATTCCCATTATTGCAATTTTGTTTATTTATTTTTGTTCATTTATTTATTATTATTATTATTTTTTGAGATGGAGTCTCACACTGTCACCTGGGCTGGAGTGTGGTGGCTTGATCTTGGCTCACTGCAACTTCTACCTCCTGGATTCAAGCAATTCTCCTGCCTCAGCCTCCCAAGCAGCTGGGATTACATGTACCTGCCGCCATGCCCAGCTAATTTTTTGTATTTTTGGTAGAGATGGGGTTTCACTATGTTGGTCAGGCTGGTCTCAAACTCCTTACCTCATGATCTGCCCGCCTCAGCGTCCCAGAGTCCTGGAATGATTATAGGTGTGAGCATGCCTGGCCCACAATTTTAGAGATACTAAAAGAGAGGCTGAAGAAGTTGAAGCAACTCTCTCAATATCACATAACTAGAAGCAGACTCCATCGAGGGCTCTAACATGAGAAGGCTATGGTCTAGCAGGAAACTGTGGATGAAACTGATTGCTCATGAGGCCAAGTGTTTTCCTTTTTGCTGAGAGGAAGCTTGTAGTTTATTGGGCCCTAGGAAGAAAACTTCCTACCTCATTATGGCAGCTTATCATGTACAGCCCATCACCTTCCCTGTGAAAGGCCATGAAAGGCAGGAAGTTTGTGAAAAGAGATGACTGGCACTTCGTCGTAGGTATGGGTGATTCGAGATTTGAGTTATGAGAGCCATGAACCTCGGTTATCACCTGGACCACACACAAAAAATTTTGGGGGTTAGGGAATAATTACAGAAATGCTGGTTTGCACCCCACTATGCATAAAAACACACTAATTGTCTCAATTATTTATCTTGTCATTGCAATGGAATATTTTTCATAAATGAAACCAAATTCAGTGCATTTACATCTTACTGAGAGCTTAGGTTCTACAGTGAGCAGGTAGTTGAAAATCAAGTATAATCAAAATTTTTCTCTGCTCAGCTCTTGAACCATCCAGTGTTGGAATGGATCACCGCGGCTTCAGATGAGCACCAGAGGAAGTGGTATATTTACATTCAGAGGATGCATGGTGTGAAAAATACACACCTTTAAATCCGAGAGTCACACCTGGTGGAACACGATACTTATAGTACAAAGGGCATTTGAACACTGATTCCTTTTGAGGAAACAGATGATTCATGTTTCCATCTCATGCTCTTTCCTGGATAAAGGCTCATTCATTCTCCCTCCCTCTTTCTCTCATCCATACTCCCTCCCTTCCATTTCTCTCTGTTTGTAATAGTTGAATATTAGTAAGTTGAACGTGTATATGTTGTGACTTCACTGTTTTCCAAGATTAAAATTCAGCAAAATATATTTTATAAAGACTTTTGTAATGACTTTCTTGAAATATTCCAACACTGATTACCAAGGAGATCATATACAGACAATGATAAACAGTTTTATGGTAATTTCTCCAGGGACAACAACCACCACAACATTTTTTAAAAGTTACATAGCTAAAACACCTTAGTGAATCATTTAAATTTAACTAATCAACACTTTTTCTGAGAACTTTTGAACTTTGCCTGCTCTTGTAGAATGGATGTGGGGAGGAGGAATATAAAATTGTATAAGGCAAAATGTAATATTAGACAAAAGTATGAGTTAAAAATTTTAAACCTGTAGTCATTTCAATCACTTTCCTAGGCTCATAATTTCAGTGTTCTCCACATCATGATCCAGCTGTATGGTTTATTTATAAATTGGCAGTGCAGATTATATGTGGAGAGAAATTATGTGTGAATCAGGGTGCATATTTTTCTTTCCTCTTTAAGTATTTCCATTCATGTCCCTTCTGGCATTCCCCCTTCTAGTTGTAGGGCACTGCCTTAGCAAATCTGGATTTGTTTTCCAGCCAAGAACTACATACAAAACACAAATACCTTTGAGAATCTGCTTCTTGGAAGTTGACCAGTACTTAATTCTGGAGTCTATAGACAGGCTATATTAAGATTTTATTTGAAGTTGAATAATTGACTCAACAAAATTTACAGAAAGGTATTTTCAAAGCTACCATTGAAATCAATGTCCATATTTTCACAATGATATAGAGATTGTATTGGTACTTTAATTGCTATTGGAATATTTTGACATTTTACCATTTGATATATATCATAAGATGTGACACTCACTCAATGGATTATAAACTAAACATACATTTCTGGCTCTGTAGTGTTGTTACCTTTATTTTTTAAGCGTTTGGGTACAGTCATTAAAATAGTAAAATGAAATTTTAGGACTTCCAACATAGAGAAAGGATAAATGTTTCATGAAATCATTGATAATAACTTAACACATTCATTGTTTCTTAACTCTGTAACAGACATCACAACCAAGTATAAGTAATATGCAGCATCAGCCATCAGAGATTTGGAGGGGGGCAATTATTCTGAGGGCAGAATTGCCTGACTAAGCCTTCTTCCTTCCTTTAGTGTATACCTCTTTAGGTGTACTTTCAATAGAAGCAAGCACGTTCAATAGAACACAAATTAATCACAGCCTCACAACCATTGGTGCTCTTTGCAGAGAGGACTGTGTGGTCGCTCCTATGAAATGTTCTGTTTCTCAGGATGATGAGTTAATTCATCTGGAACAACATTAGTTCATCAAGGTTTGTGGTTTATCTAAAGATCAAATTCCTGTAATTTTGTATGCCATCTGATTTAATGTCTAGTTTAGTGGTTAGACAGTCATGGGCAGGCGTAACACATGAATCTAATATCAAAAACTGGAAAAAAGGCGAATTCTTAAAAGTTTAATTCAGGCATCCTTAGATGGAGATTTCACTGCTGCTTTTCTTTCTCCTAGGGAAATGCATATCTAGATAATGCCAAATCTTATTAAGAAAAATCTAAATAATATAAAACATTGCATGGGAATATGCCATGGTAAAAATCTCTGCTTTAGAAGGACTTCTAATGGGGGAGGATAGGAAGAAGTGGGTTGATCTTGAAATGAGATTGTACATATTCCTTTGGAAGGTTCTCAGGTCGTGTACTCAAATACTATTGTAATAGTTCACAGGCAAAGGATCAATTGGCTAGAGTTTACTGATAACCTACTTTTCTTTGTGAGCTTTATAGACTTTTCAAATACTTTCAAGTTGATTAAAATGTGGAAGCTTCATTTTGTCTTTATTTTTTTGTGACTGATTTTTAGGGACTTTATTTATTTTTTTTTATCAAGAGTTGAGAACAGTCAGTTGATAGAAAAATATATGTATGGGGATATTTACGCTTTTCTGAAACAAAGTAATATAAAACTTTACTCACAAAATTGTTTTCCTTAGGTGTTCCAGTGGAAGGGGAGAGGGGCTTTCATATAAGCTTAATTACCTGTGATGATGCCTGGTTGAATAAGCCAAATAGGTCTCTTTACTAAAGGACTTCCTAGACTTTCAGAGTCTTAGACTTAAGAGTATTTAGTACATTGGTGCTCATTGTGAAACTCCAAGAGGGAGCTATCTTTATCCATTGGGTGAAGTTAGCTCTGAGTTGACCTCAGAGCCAATTTCCAGGGAATATCTACTAATAAGTTTTCTAGTAACCAATTAGAAAATGCTGGTGTGAAGGATGTTTCCTGCCATCAAACAGTCTACAGGTAGATTGGCTGATCACAGAAATATCCCAAATGATTTTAAGTATAATGACTAATTAGTGAATGGTTTTAATATTACATATTGTAAAAATTTCAAGGAAGAGAACCTGGAAGGCTTTGCAGGAGCTTGATGAATGGAACTATCACTTTACCTACTTGATCTATTGTTTCATCTCCTGAATGCTGTCAGTATCAGAGGTAAGAGAAGTGAAGGACCTATATCAGTGCAGTTGAAGGGCCAAGAGCTTCTATTCATATTTCCAGTTGTTAACCAGTGCTAAAGATTTGTGTAGAGGAAACAAGCAGAAAATGGGCCTAGAAAGAAGATAAATTGGACATCAAATTGTAGAGGAGGAGATTGCATCTTGGATTAGGGGCTTTATTTTCTAGCAAATCAGGATCCATTGGAGTTTTTGTTAGTGCGGTTTTCTTTTGGTTTTGCTTTTACCTTTTGTTTTAGGTAAAGCAAAGCATTGTTATAACTTTGTTATTTTAGGAAGACTAATGTTTGGTGTAAAATGCCACAAAACTCAGGCCTAAGAGGACAATGGCCTTCACTAGACCAGTGCCAGTGGGAAAATGAGCTTCCTGTAGAAACAATTTAACAGACCACCTGAACCAATGACTATTTATTGGGGACAGTGGAAGAAGAGGAGTCCAAGATATTGTCCAGGATTTGTGCCCAGAGAAAGGAGAGAGATGGTAAAGAAATGGAAACATGAGGTGAGGGGAGTATGGCAATATTGTGCTATCTGGATAAGCAGCAGTGGTAGGAATTCCTTTCTAAACCCCCGAAAGAGAATTATCACTGCATCAACTGATTCCTAAGGGGGAATAGTGTTAAATAACCAAGTTTGCTTGGATATAAATAAAGTAATTCCCCATACACTTAGCCATAATTAATTCTTACAAAGAGGCTCAAAGACAGTTTGGTTTCTGATGAAAAGCTGCTACTGAAGATGTCAGTAGGAACAAAACTTGATTCCACCCTTAAAAATCTTACAGTGGTCCTTAGGAGGACAAGAGCATTAAGGACACACCAGTAAGTAAGGAAGAACTGGCTATAAACCAGGAGAGAAGCACAGATAATTTGGGGTGAAGGATGAAAATGTCAAGCTTGGGTGGTAAAAATCAGCAGGCATACAAATTGGTTGGTTTAGAAGGATGGATAAGATTTTATCTAAGACAACTAAGGCAAAATAAATTATAGGCTGAGCAATAATAATGATAGCAATTAAACTTGTAATAGCAATACCAATGATAATAGCTATTTTCTATTGACTACATCCTATATCCTCTGCATGATTTTAAGTGATTTACGTACATTGCCTCATTGAATTCTAAAAAAAAAAAAATGGAATGAATTTATACTGAATTGTTAGGCAATTGGAGCTCACTGAAAAACTGTGAGCAAGGGAATAAGTAACAGCAGATGGTTGAGAGGATTAACATCAAGGACTTTAAACTGGTGGGAGAGTGAATGGTGGTCAGAGGATCTGGTAGGAGATCATTGCAATAATTCAGACTAGAGGTAACAGGCATCCAAGTTAGGCCTTCAAACTAGGTGAGAATGGAAGTCAAGGAAGGACCTGATCCACTTTTTTTTTCAACAAACATCTACTAAATACTTGATGTCATGCATTATGGTAGACCCTGGGCAATAGGGGCAAAAAAGATAGACCCAATTCCTGTCCTCTTGGTACTTAAAGTCTACCTACCAGGAGACATTGTAGAGAATAAATTTCCTGGCCTTGGTAACAAATATTGACTTAAAACTAGTCCAAGGTGCGTATGTGTGTGTTCCTGCCCTAGTTTCTAGGGCTCTGGAACTCAATGGGATTCCACCTTTGCCTCAGAATACTCTCTTTTACTGATTGGCAGAGAACACAGTGGGTAGAACAGAACAAACTCAGCTGCAAGCCAGACAGAGATGGACATCTTTGTGGGTAGCACAGCTTGAGAGAAAAAAAACATTTTTCTTAAAATTCTTCCCTTCCAAGGTCAGGGTAAGGATTAGGGCAACTGACACTGGAATGGAAGAAAGAGGATACAAAAATACTTACACTTTGCTGTTCCCCAAAGTATAGGCCAAACTGCCTTCCTCATTGTGCATGTATGTAAGTTTACTCTAACCCATTACACAAACACAAATACTGTGAAACTTACAGTATTTTGACCTGTTCCCATGAACTCAGAGCAGTTCACACTCATGTTACCCAATTTATTTTCCCAACACGCGTAATAGGCTGATATTATGAAACTTTCATGGAAACTTACTCAAAGGTTAAGTGACTTACCCAAAGGTACACAGCTAGGTGTGGAGACAGGAGGAAAATCAAGCTTCCAACAAACTTTCCCCACAATATTATGAGTCTAAAAGTACTCTTAAATGGTGTTTCTAAAGCTCAAGGGAGGAAGCTGACCCTGGAGTTATTGCATAATGTGCTAAATACTATATTGAAAGATTGAATTAATTAAAATTAATGAAATAATGAAAAATGAATTCCTTATAGAGTTGAGGTTTCTTCCAAAAGCACTTACTACCTCACTTATTTAGTCTAAAGTTAAAAAAAATGAGGGATTTCGCCTTTTGAGACTAATGATAATCATAAGCAAAGTTACCTTTTATAAAATAAAAGGATAATAGTAATTTTTTCCTAGTAATATAAAAATACCAATTGTCTGAACAACTAGACTGATATGTTATGCATTTTTTTGTGAATGTCTCAGGTTTTGTATTTATTTTTTCATCATTTATTTATTGAATATATCTTGTAATAAATATCTGTCAAAGAGTTAAACAGATCTACTTTTGGGAAATATTTCTCTATTGTCTCTATTTTGCTACCAAAATTTTACAGTATTTTATTAACATTTTTATTTTATCATAATATTTTCATTTAAACTTGGTATAAATTTGTTGCTGTGCATTAACCACTCAGCATCATAGCTTAGGACACATCAAAATAGTCCAGCTAAAAATATTTAAAAATATTTTAAATATGGTAACCTTAATTGGAGTTTAGAAAATAAAACTTTTGAGTGTAATAATTTATTCACCAGAGCTGTTTCAGCAAAGTACTTCATCCTAGTTTCCAAAGAGCTGCTAGTCGTTACTAAATATATTTTAAAATCGAAGCAAAAAAGAAATCCGCTCTCATTCTGGCCAAATATACTATAAAATATTAAACTGTTAAAATCTTTGGCATTTTGGAAAAAGATCAGCTAGGTGATTATGCTTGTATAGTTAATTAATAAGAAAGGAAGTAGGTGATGGTTCACTGGGGAAACTTTTGTTATCACCATGTCTATTTATGAAGGATCCCATGCTGCAGGGACAATAACGGGGTGCTAATTCTGAACGCACACAGTGCCGTCCTACAAAGACATCAAGATTTGTAGGAAATCAACCCTCCAGCAGTCCTGGCAAGCCAGACTGACCCCAGCAAATGAAAATAATCAAAAGTAATTAGAAGCGTGCTGGACTACTCCTCGGAGAGCCGAATAGGAGAGTAAACATGCCTGAATCCTCGAGCCACTGCAAAGGCCCATGTCTGAGCTGTTAGGTGCCCTGACCTTGTCCACATAAAGATGTGATTTATGAAGTGCAGGGCACAGCAGCAGGGCTTCTGTCTTCTCCTGGAGAACCAAATTACTGAGGTGGAGATTAACATGCTTTCAGTCGGGCCCATTTCCAGACCAAGGGAAATTTTTTATTTACATTTTTTTTTTTACCTTTAATTTCCTCTTTTCTAACGGCACACCCCAATAGATTAAAAAAAAAAAAAAAAAAAAAAGGCAGAGTCCACCAAGAGTTACCAGTAATCTCTCTCCAGTGCAGTGGTGATAGGTGTCGGGGGCTATAGACAGTCACAGCATTTTTGTTGGTAAATTTGTATTGTGCTGGACTGTTTCACTGGATCTGCCTGATCAAAGCATCACAGAATTCACATTCATGCTTAGAAAACAAGCTTGCTAAATACTTACTAAATTAAAGAATAGAAAGTATTGAAATTAAACAGAATATTACCTTAGATTTCATGGCGTTCTGATCTAGTTTATCTTGCCTAAAGGTCACGCTTCATTACAAAGTTTACTGTATTAAATAAAAAGATTTGGGAGAAGAAATTGTGGGTGGTAGAGAATTTAGAGGAGTAGGAGAAAAGACAAATTGGGAGAAATATGTATATATAAATTAGTGGGAAGTCTCTTGAGTCCTAAAAGGCATACTTACATTATTTCTTATCTTTGTGTCAGTTAGGTTAGGTAAGATTTAAAAAATCCTATTCTGACATGGAAAAGGAAGCATTGATTTTCTTTTTAAACACACATCAATATCTATAAACGAAGCTAATTTAATTAGCAGGCACTTATTGTTCAGCCAAATGTCAATTTCTCAGATTATTTCATGCTTCTTGACATGAACTATATGAAACAGGATTTAACAGAATCTCAATGAATAAAACTCCACTTGAGAAATGTAGAAATGCACATATACGTTCTTGAAAAGCTACAGAAAAATAATGTTAAAACAAAAATGTTAGGCTTGGAGTTTAGTGTATATTTAGCCACCTTAAGAAACTCAAAGCTGCAGAATTAAGGGAACTTAGGCTGAGGTTATAAAGTGCCTTCCTCTATAAACTAAAAACATAATGTCAGGGTGAATGGGAACATACTTTATTAACTTTATGGTATTGAAAACTGCCAGCAAGTTGTCTTGTTTTTAAATATTGTCCTCTGCAGAGTGTTACAGTGCTGTTTGTCCACAGGAAGCCTATTAAAAGTGGACAGTGCAGTCATTTCATCTGGCTTTGGCTGGACTGCTTTTCTTTCCTTTAATGATGTGCTGGAATGTACCATGCCCATAGGGTCTCCATTAGCAGAACTTCTACTTCTGGGACGACCATGAAGTTTAAGGCTTAAAAGAGGCATCAGTTTACAGTCTTGTGGGAATCACTTGAATACTGGAGCACTAACTTCTTACTGCTTTAACTAATATATTGACTTATTTTAAATAAACAGTTACACAATGAAGGCAGAGCCAGTGGCCTTATTGGAAATCTTTGGGCTTTTTAAAGATTCTGCAATCCACACAGCTGGGGAAGGAAGGAAGGGGCCTGAGGAGGGTTTATGCCCTTTTCAAACCAGGAAGAAAACACATTAACCTCTCCCACCCCAGCGCTGCCATCAGCCAAACGGGGATCTTTACAACTCCCAGAAAATCTATCAGCTCACACTCAACCCTCATATTTTCCAATGCCCTTTTCCTGGTAAACAACAATTAACAGAACAAGAAAGAAAAAATAATCATTCCTTCTGGAAAATGTTTTAAAATCTGGTTCTCTTTTAAACATCACTGATGAATCATTCCATTTTCTGCTTTCCCCGAAGCTATACATTTGTTATAGTTTGTTCTCCTACTCCATCCCCTTAATATTTAGATCATCTGTCCTGATACATGTTTGCAAATTAAAGCTGGTTTGAGATTATAGCAAAACCATTATTTTTAATAGCCCATTTCAAGGGCAGTGCTAAACACTGCAGAACACGCATGTTACTGATTACTGCTGAGCAGACAGCGGCTTTTGCAGATTAATTTGTAACTGGGAACTACTGTAAACAGATTTCACCAGAAATCCCAAGGAATAAAGGGAATTGGTGATGGTATTTGGCTCCTTGTATTTATTTATTGTTTTAGAAACCTTCTGATGGAAAGCAAGCTCACAGGGGGAGAAGCAAGCCCCTTGCAAAAACCTTTTCCTCTAACCTTCTCTCCTGTTTCATTCATTTATTGGGGAAGACGGATCAGGTCTTCTAAAGAATTCTTATTTAAATAGCAAGAAGCCCCTTTCATGAGAAACAAGGCCAGTCTAACTACTGTGGGATTTCAGAACCCTATCTTTAAACTTCAAGTTGTGTCAAGAAAAAGTGAGATGACTCTGCCTTTGCATGAAGTTATTGTTATATACCCAAAGGAGAAAGGGAGTGGGATGAGGTGGGGGAGAGGAGAGAGACAGACAGACAGACAGACACACAGACAGACAGACAGACACACACACACACACACACACACACACACACACACACAGAGAAAAAGAGAGAGAGAGATATTAAGATTTAGTGTTTTGTTAGCTTCCTTTGCCCAGGTCCTTCTGATGATTTCCTTTAGTCTTTTTCACAATTTATTCAGTGGAGAACAAGACTGATGATGACGATAATGATGACATTAATATAATAATAATGATGATGCAATAAATTCTCCATTCTTCTAGGTACATCTTCCAAGGTCTCGGAAGGTAAGCGTTCGCTCTTGGTTATATTTGGGGAAGAGAAGCTCAGACGTAGGAATAGCCCTTGCTCAGGCTGATGTCTGCAGGCCTGGATTGCAGTGTGCCCTCCTCCCGTTGTGAAGCTCGGGAGGACGCGGAACGGCGGGCCAGGCGGAAGGCAGAGCGGGGTTGCAGGCGCCTGGCGGGCAGAGGCGGGTTCACCTGGGTGGCTGGAGCCGCAGGCGCCGCGCTTTATTTCGGAGCGCAATGCCATCTACCGGCGTCCTGCCGTACCTGCAAGTATCCAGACCTTGAAAGTCGCTCCGCCTCCCCCCACCCGAAGCCAATGTAGGGGAAAAATCTCGGAGGCCCTTTCCACGAAATCCTAATTTAGCCAGGACCTGCCAATGATTCCACACCACCTTTTATTTACCTATCTACGTTTCCTCGTTTTGAAAGCAGTTTTGTAAAGGGCAAGGAGGTGGAGGGGGGGCGGCTGCAGGGCTGGGGCAGGGGTTGGGGCGCTGAGCTCCCAGACCCCCTGATCAGGTCGCACTATCTGAAGCAATCGGTTCCCCAGATTACTTGTATTTAATACACAATGCATCATAAAACAAATCCCTCATCCTGACAGGAAGAAAATAGAACAGCTCATAGCTCGAGCCGGTCCAATTTATGGCTAAATTAAAAAAAAAAAAAAAAGCTCCGACAATGGGCAAGTTGAGGAACGGCAGGAAATCAATGGCCACGAACCCGGAGCTCTTAGAGGTTCTCAAACGCCCAACTCTATGGGAATATCTGACCGGGTTTTAGGTTATTTACAAAGGATTTTTCCTGTCCTACCTACCACTGCTGTGAGATTTTCTCTCAAACAATGGCCATTATCTGAAATAACAGTTCAATGTCACAGATAACAGGCCACTGAAACGAATTAGTCACCACTTCTTGTCATTTTCTCTCCTCCAATCCCTCCCTTTTGCTACTATTTTTGTTTTTAAATCAATATTTTGGGGAAATATAGTTCTACTGGATTTACACGTTTATTTGCACTTGGAGAAAACAAAAAGTGAGTGGCACTTGTGTTATCCCGTTTGCAGCTAAAGTTTAACCGTCAGCACACTTTCCAGCCCCTCTTGCCCCACCTCTCCCCGGCAAGTGTCCCTAGACTCACTTACTTTGCTTAACTTTCCATTGTTGAGCTGGGGAGTTGGATTTTGTCCATTTGTTTTTATGAATGGAGTTTTGTGATAAAAACGCGTTTACTTCCATTTAGCCAGTGGGATTTACTAAATCTTACAAAGTTGGTCATGAATAAATCTGTAGACCCTTTTATTTCGCTATGTATCCCCTGTATTCCTTCTTCCAATGTCTTTTCTACAATGTGTTGGTTTAAATGTACCCAAGGTATATTGGAAAGTTATAAAACATAGGAGAGTGCCGATTACTAAAAGCAGCATTTATGATGTTAAAAGTTCAAAAATAATCTGAGTTGTCAAATTGCTTATTGCAGTTTTTGGCGTTCAAGGTGTTTTAATTAATGTATCAAATAAAATGGGAAAAACTCACTAGACAGTTATCAATCTCTCTAAACCCATAATACGCTATTTGGGTGGGTTATATGCCAATAGTTTTTCAGATTTTAAAATATCTTTTAAGAAAAATATGATCTGAAAATTTTGCACGCCCTTCTCCTGACCTAGCTACAAGAAGGAAGGGAATAAATTAGAGTGTGAATTTCAATTTAAAAAAAAATTTAATGCTTAGTGGAAAACTGGAAATATACATGTCAACTTTTCACTCTTGAGGTT